>NC_056741.1:416490513-416860513 GCF_019279795.1 Protopterus annectens
AGCTGAAGACCCAGTGATCTTCATAAGGAATAGTTTGGAAGAAGAATGCTGTCTCTGATGGGCTATGCAGAGTTGGTAGTGAGGGATTCAAGAAGGCCAGCTTTATGAAGATAGCAAATAATATTTAGGCAAAGGTGGAGGTAGTAAGGACAGACCCATACCTCGCAACTGTACAGATTTTCGCAGAATGTGCAGATTTTTGCCTCATATGTTTGGTGTGTTCCTCTTAAAATCTGTACCTTTCTGGCAAATACCTGAGAACTGAAGTCATTAAATAATGACAAACATTTGAGTTTAAGACTCCAAATCCTTCAGAAAAGTCATACTAATGCAAAACCTATTATTCTGTCAACTATCTACGTTTGTAAGAGCAATATTTAAAATCTGCCCCTATTTGTCCCCCCATCATTTTAGGCTTTGTCCAGATTTTGTGCTCTAGGAGGTTGAGAGGTATGGACAGACCAAGAAAGTCACATCATGTATATTTATTCTTGAGGAATGATATTTTGCCTAACTCCAAGGGGTATTGTTTCTCAAATCTTCTAATGCCTTGAAGCAACACATGCGATGCAGACAGCTGGATGTTACTTCATTTAGGCAGTATAGGGCACTGAATGCATTAGAGACTATGGCATGTCACTAAAAATGCATTGTCTAAGTTGTAGTTTTGATTGTCAACCATTTTTATGAAAACTGCAGTAAGTCGAATCCCCCTTCCCCAAATGCAGGAAAATGTGCACTCTGTACCTCTGCTAGTATTATAATTAGCTCGACAGTTGCTGTAAAGTACGTGGTAAGAAGAATCCCCTCATACAATGCCCTTTAAAGAGGAACTGTCATCTTCACCAAACTGATCAATAATGCCATTTAGTACTGTTGGCTGTCAAAAGAATCTTTAAGGCTCCCAGTAGTGTAAATCAGCTAACTGGGTATGACTGCATGCAGGGTTTTTGAAGCAGGCATTTGAGCCATTTCAATTGAGATGATAGGAGACAGTAAAGAAAGTCCGGGAGCTCAAATGTGTATGTGCACACAAGAAAGTACAAAGTTTGGTGGTGCATATGGGCTAGGAGGTTTAACCCTCACCGAAAAAAATGCATATCAAAATCATGCAGTTGTGTTAAGGTGAAAGCATTTTAAAACTCCTGTCATGGAACCTGGGGATGATCTGCAGACTTTATGTTCCTGGGTTCATGCTCAGGCATACACTAGCTAGAAGTAACAACACTATTTGGGAGAGCAGTAGAAGGAGTCATAACAAAGGCGATTGACATCATTGCTATGTAGGTAAAAGAAATCAAAAGTAATAATCTGCAGAGTTACTAGATGATATGGGGACACATCCATGATGATTAGCAGAGGAAGGTAGAGAGCTGCAAAAAACTGCACTAGTGCTAAAAAAAAACTATATGACTTAAAAGTTATCTTACGTAAAGGAATAAGATTGTGGTGTGACCATAATACTATAGAACTACAGAGAAAGTCTGGCTTGGGGTACGGAAAAAAATGAAAATCTTAAAAAGAATGTCTGAGAGGAATAACATTGTTCTGAATCTATAGTGAAGGCTCTTTGATGCAAAGTTTAATAGCACTGTTACATATGTTGTTGAGGAGAATGTCGGCAGTCAGTTAAAAATGGAAAACTCATCTAAGACATATCAGTGGTGACATATGATAGAAAGAAACAGGGCAGTGTTTTGTATATTTGGCATGTCTCTGCTGGGGGATGGTTCTAAAGGGCTTGGGAAAATTGAACGTGAGCATGGTAATGGGGCCATATGGGCTGCATTCATTTGAACCAAAGCAGCTGAGAGAGCAGTAGACAGCAACACTGACCAATTTTATTAGACACTCACTGAAGACTAGAGCAGGAATAAGCAGTAAAATAGTCCCATTTCATGAATGAGGGAGCAGCTGTCGACCTGACAGCAGCAATATGGACACTCACAGAGTCGTCAAAGTGGACACTCTGGCAGCTGATTCCCACCACTTGGTCCTGCTACTCTGCTCACGTGCCATTAAAGAAATTGCTCACGTGCCATTAAAGAAATGTCATTACTGACCGAAATGATTGTTTGAACTCTTGATTCCAGTACCTCAGAAGGTACAACAAAGTAGGGATACATAGCAGGGAACTCATTTCATATGGATCTTATGCATTTCTTTAGTCCAGTAACTGTGAAAGTTAGACTGGAGAGTAGCAGTAACCTTGAGATATTTGGTAATTAACTGTTTAGTATGGAAGGTCATTATAACCAGCCAAGTCTGGCTACAAAGATGGTTACTGGATGATGCCAGAGGGCAGTAATTAATGGGAAGTTACCCTTATGAAGATGGGGTGCAGAATGGCACCTTATATACTGGCATAGCAAACTTATTTTTAACTTATTTTAATTTTGATATAGCAGAATAATTATATTTTTTGTTATAGGTGGAATGACAAGGAATGTTTCTTTTTTCCTTTTTTTTCCCACCTGACAGCTTGCAAAATGTCATAACTTTATTGATATACTCAGATAATGCATTCTGTGTGTCAGCATGCAGTTAACTACCATGGAAGGCTGTTTATTATTTGTAACAGTGTATAGTTCATTATTGAAATGGGTTTCAGTTATACATGTGTCGGAGGTCAGTTTTCATTAAGATAATTTCCTTTATTTCTTGTTTAAACCATTAGATTTATCTAGGTATCTAATTTTCACAAGCTTTTGAGACTTACCTGCATATTTTCACTTTGTCAGATTACTTGTTTTGAAGATTACTTCTACTAAAACTGTATTGTTTTTATATTTCTTCCTTCTGAGTGATATGAATCCGCGACTGAGAATGCACGCAAAATGAATGCAGGTAAAACTATATAGCATACATTTATGAATACCGGAACAGAGTATAAGTTATAAAACTAAGGTACTAGTAACTGGAACACAGAAGAGAGACAATTTTATTGCTGTGTCTTATAACTTAAAATTGACATTTATTATGACAAAGCAGTAAAGAGGGCCAGAAGGTACTTAAGAAAGATAGCTCTAGTGAGGAGTTTACTGTCAAAAATAACAATGTGGTACTGTGACTGTGACTGTGTTAATCATCTTTGAATTTTTACCTTGACTATTATGACTATTTCTGAACGTCCTGTCTCTTGCAGGTTTTATATAAAGAGATAAAACTTAGAACAGTTATATTTTTCTGAGGCTATAGTGAAATGTCGTACAAACATGTTCTAATGGCATTATTATGTATCCAGAGGAAAAGCAGTGGAACATGCCATTGAGACTAAGTACATCTAGTAGAATAAATGAATTACATCTGAAGGAAAAATGTTCAAAACAAAAGGTCATTATGTTAAACTTAAAAGTTGTATCTCTAGAAAAACATCAGATAGTGCTTCTTCAACACAAGGGTTGTAGATATATTAGACGGAGTGAAATTGACGGGTACACAATAAGTAATAGAGTTCAAGAATACAACAATATGACGAAAAGAACCACCATTATTCAGGAAAGATAGTGTACTGGGGAATAAGTGGATCTTTTGAAGAAGGCACAGTGGTGCAACAGTCAGTGGTACTTCTTCGTGGCATTTGGTTCTCTGGTTCTTTCTGTGCTGTATTTGTACATCTTCTGTGTGACCACGTGGATTTTCATATAGAAAGAATTCCACCTACATTGTAAAGGCATGCCAGTAGATGAATTCCCATTCATATAAATTGCCTTTAGATGTGTGAGTGTGTGTGTGTGTGTGTGTGTGTGTGTGTGTGTGTGTGTGTGTGTGTGTGTGTGTGTGTGTGTGTACATACATATGTGTCTTATGATGGACTGGGATGCTGTTCATGAATTGCCCCCTGCCTTACACTCTACGCATTGCTTGCCAGGATAGGCTGTAGAACCTTTGAGATCCTGATTAAAATAAAACAAATATCTCAGAAGGAGTTAATTCAATAATACTGTAAGAAGTTGGGAATGTATTGTGAAACAATTTGTTCTTTTTGGCATTTAGTAGAGTTTTTTTCTGTTAAATAACCTCATACTTAATATCAACAAATAATTTGAGGTAGAGAGAGAATAAAGTCAGTCACCAATTTGGTTTTACCAATATGAAGATACCTAAGCCATGGCTTATTCCCTCAGATTATGCAGGTACTAGATCCACTATTTCTCTTACTGCTTCTGTTCCTAAAAGCAAAAAAAAACATTGTTTGGTAGTGCCTTCTGATGAATTTTGTATTCCCTACTCAGGCCAGCTGTTTGTCTCTTGTTCTTTGATTTAGTTCAGCCACAGGCTATGTTTTTATTCTCAAATGCCTCCTGATTTTGTATGTCTTCTAGAACACTCACACCCCAACAGCACGTCCACAGGCTCGGCCATAATTTTAGATTATGCCTTCTGTGTGGAGTTTGCATGTCCTCCCCGCGGGTCGAGTGGTGTTCAGAAAGACATGCGTGAATGGACGTGCTTTCGTTGAAGGTTGGTGTTCAAGCTGGCAACTCGGCACCGTGAAAATCTACTGCCAGTCATTAGCGGACCAGAGTTCCGCTGTGGCGACCCCTAACCTGGAAAAGCCGAAAGACAACAATAACAACAACAACTAGTACATATAAGAAGTGGTCTAACATTGAGAGTTTGTTGTAGTGTGTGTACATACACAGAACTGTAGACAAAAGAAGACAAGTTCAAATAACAGATTTTCAGAATGTGAACAATTCTTAATATTAATTCCATTGGCTAATTATTTTTACTTAGATTTTGATGTTGCCTTTCTGGCACATTGTCCTTGTAGTAGTACATAATTTTTTGATTGGGTCATAACATAACAGATTTTATTATTTGAAGCCATATTTTAGGAGGAAGTTATGCATTTCACCTACTGGACTCACAAAAGAGGGTTATATTATTAGACTGTTGAACATTACATTTAAAAATAAAACTATCGAGGGTTTGTATAATAAGAGCAGGTGGTGCAAGACAGTTAGCTGTTTACACAGAAAGATAAAAAGTTTGTATGAATGTGTGTTTTATGTACAGTTGTGACAGCTGCCATGTGATGGGCACACAAAGGCCCACCTGGAGCTGAAAAGCATAATCTTTCTTTCCCCATTGTCAGCATACACTTAGTTTGTGATGAAGAAAAAGAGAAAGCAGAAATGGATGCCTTTTCTGTTTTCTTTGTTTTTCTTAAAGCCTCTGAAGTACATCAAAGGTTAATGTGGTTTTCTTTATCATACAACCAAACCCATTACTTGGGTAAGTAGTTGGGGGTATACAAGCCTGAATTTAGACTTCTTAAGGCATCCTCTACATTCGAAACAGGTGGTTTGATGCTACATTTAGTGATCTTCTTACTTCCAGTTCTTTTTATATCGTTTTATCATACTACAGAATAACGTGCAATTTGACTGATTGCTGTTGTCCATAGTCGGTTTATGCTGTAGACCATCTCCAAAAGAGTTGGCCAGCTGACCTGTACTTCTCTCACATGGCATGGTAATGCAGACATTAATGTTGTTGCCACACAGTAGCAAGGTTCAGTCCTGAGTTCTAGTTACTGGTATGGGGTTCACTTACTCTTTCTCCTGAATGACTTTTACTTCATTTAGTTATTTGCTTGTTCAGTAGCTGGATAGGCTGGTTCAAGTAACCTGTGTGGCTTTCCTAGGCATTTTCATCCCTCTCACATTTCAAAAACATGTTAGTTGACTGACTAATTCAAATGTTTCATGTTTGTTGCATTTCCCCTGCCATTTTAGTAGTGGTTTGACTAGAAAAACTTGCTAGAATCCATGCCATAACCTTGTTAAGATATGATTAAATAAAATAAGTACATTTATGGTTTTGTTTGTAAATGTTTGCCAGCATTAGCCTGTATGAACACCAGCTCTAGATGATGGTCACTGGAAAAAGGGGATTGTGAATGGGTGCATGGATGGATGGGTGGGTGGGTGTGTAGATGGATGGATGGAAACAGCAGTGAGGGCCTTTTGTGAGGGACAGCAACTTATGAGGCTGGGTTCAGAAGCATGTTCCAAAGCAAGAGATGGCCAGCACAAGCAGTAAGAGAGAGAAGTATGTTTGTATTTATTGACAAGGCATACATACCAGTTTTGGCTGTAAGCCGTCTTCAGTGTACTTACATCCATTAAATTAAAACATATTTTTAAAACATGTCATGCACCAATCATGTCATTCACCTCATTAATAATTCAATACAAAATATTTAAACAGATACAGAACCTTTCATTCATGTCCGTGCTTATATTATCAAAACAAATTGTCATATAGAGCTGACATAAATAAGAACTAAAGTCCTATAAAAAATAATGAAAAATGATTGTCTAGCTGACAGCTAGCAAAAAGAACTAAAGTAGTTAATTCAAGCCAGGTGAAAAAAGACCACCCAGCGTGATGATCCATGCATGTTCTTTGTTGTTAAGAATATTGTGCCAGCCAGCTTTCATATTTCTATTTCCGTTGATTCTATCGATAATAGTAAATTTAAAAATTGCTGTTGAATGTTGCATAGAATGCTTATATAAACCATTGGAAATATTTTTATTTCGATTGCTACTTAAATGATCAGATATGTTTCATTTGAGTGGCCGAGACATTTGACCAACATAAAAGTCTGAACAAGTGCAGGTCGTAAGATATATAATCCAATCAGAACTACAATTTGCAAAAATATTGATGTGAAAAATTTTGGAAATATTTCTACTAGGGAGTTCTTGGTTTTGTTGATATGCCTGCAAAATGTGCAGTGACCACAAGGGAAACAACCAGACAAGGCCCCACCCTTGTGTGCCTTGTTGAAGTACGTTCAATCGTAAATTGTGTTTGTAGTGATTCACAAGCCCACCTAGTGTTTTTCCTTTCTAAAGGAAAAGTGACACTTGTCCCCTAACATATTTGAAAAATGTTCATCTGCCATTAGAATTTTCCAATGTTTATGAATCAAATTAATGAACCTATGTGGGTTACTTGCATAAGTGGTATTAAATCTAATCACATTATATTTCTCTCTATTGTGCTGTTGATATTGTAATAGATTATGCCTATCATGGGTATGGGCTAAGCTATTAGCCTGAATAACTTGATGTTTATTAAAGCCCCTATTATAGAATCTGGTAATAAGATCTTGCTTTTGATGTTCAAAAGCCTCTAAGCTAGAACAAATCTGGCGTATCCTAAAGAATTGAGATTTGGTAATATTACATATAATGTGTTTCGTATGACAGATAGAAGCAAGTAATAAGCTATTGGAACCTATTTTTTTCTATAAACATCAGTAGATAGAGTACCATCTTCTAAGCGGGTTATTTGGACATCCAAAAAAGAAATAGAATTCACATCATAATGAACTGTAAATTCTATACCCCATTTATTTTCATTAAGATAGTTGACGAATTCTTGAAGATATCCTGGATCAGCTCTCCAAATGAGCCAGCAGTCATCAAGATGTCTTCTCCAGATATCAGTTTCATCCAAGAATAAGTTATGATTATGGTCATAAATAATTTGTTGTCAGTAAATACAAATATACTTTTATCTCCTACTGCTTGTGCTGGCCATCTTTTGCTTTTGAATATTTATTTATTTAATTTTACATTTGTTGACTGGAATAGTCTGACTGGATACATGTCCATTTTCAGCAGAGGCCCGGGGAGAAAAGCTCCACACATACACACAGAGATCTATTGCATTTTACAATCAAAGCACCATAAAGGTCCCCACACATACAGAGGGAATATTATACATACAGAAAGATATTACATAGTATAGGTCAATCGTTGCAAATGCATTTCAAAAGCACATTCATGACAGGATAAAAGTCATACAGTCTATCATGCTTAATACAATAAGTATATTTTCTAGGGCCGTTGTACTTGCCTACTGGTGAGTTTTCTTTTTTTGGACTGGGTTCAGAAGCAGCCTCCAGGTTGGTGTCAGACTCTGGTAAACAGTGTAAATGCTGAATTGCAAAGACTGATTCATAAAGACTGCTCCCGTGGCAGCCCTCATAAATAAATAATCAAGTAGTTTTTTGGTGCAGACTAAGTCATGCATAGCTTTTGCTCACTCAGGTAGTCACTTCCTCTGCAGCTTGACATCGTATGGATGGGTGGGCTGGGCTGGGAGTGCTGACCACTAAATGTGGTCAGGTGGGGTACGTTGTAGGTTAAAAAGGTATATTTTGCATATGTAAGCAAAAGTTTAACAATCATACCTCCTGACCAATGTCATCATTCGATGCAAACAACCTGTACTGAACACCAAGGTCTTTTTGCTAAATAACTTCTTTTTTATTTAGTGGGATACATTAATGCCTACAATAAGTGTACACTGTTGTAAGTGAACAGACAACGCAGGCATAACTCACACCTTTTTTCTCCTAATTTTAGTTTTCCTACTGATTTTCTAGTAGCCTTAAATATCAAGAGGTATTCATAAAGGTTACTGCAAAGTATAGACTACATGTACACTTAATGAAATCTTTCTGAGTGACCAGAAAACACAAAAAATGTGTCATGGATATTCTTGAATACAGATCGTGTACATTTAGTTTATGTGTTAATGAATCTGGTGTGTTTCAAGGTTTTACTTGTTCTTATACTAGGAATCCCTTTTTAAAACTGGCCCTATGTCTAGCATTGTGGAGGCTGTATTGTAGCAAACTTATCAATTTTGTACTCACTGGCTCAAGGCTTTGTGGAACTGTGGCATTTTCTGAATGGAATCTAAATATACAATGTCTGAGAACACAATTCAGAGTTACAAATGGTGAAAAAAATTGTTTTCAATTGAGACATAAATGTTTAGGCTTAACATAGCAAAAACAAAGGATACGGTTGCCAGTCCATAGCATAGCTACTGTTTGTCACGGAATTAAGTGAAACCTAGCAGTTTAGTTTGGTAGTTCTAACTTAGTTTACCCTGAAGTTTAGTGGCCTTCAAGTTGCTGCTTTCTCATGTAAATAGTCTGTACCCATAGATAGCCATTCTCCTGATAGCGCTGTACTGTACACTGCTGCATAAATAGGATGTGCACCTCAAAGAAGAGCCCAACACTCTCCCTGGGAGAGACAAGTGGGTGACTGCATCCTTACTCCTCACCTACAGTAGCCAGCTGTCCAGCACATGGACAGCTAGTTGAACCAAAGTTGCCAGCACTCCAGGTAGACTCCCTGCCACTGTACCAGTCGATAAGCCCCCATTTAATTATTTTCTTCATTCTTAACTTCGTGCATGATTTTTATTTTTATGCTAATTTTCATTTGGGTGTGGCAGTGGCACAGTAGATAGCATTGTTGCCTCTCAGCAAGAGGTTGCCCAGTTTGATTCTCAGCTGTGCTGCTTTGTGTGTGGAGTTTTCATGTCCTCCCTGTGTTTGTGTAGGTTTCCTTTGGGTGCTCCAGTTTCCTGCCAAATTCCAAAGACATGCAGTAGTTGGATGGGACACTCTTAATTGGCCATAAGTGTGAGCATGGTGTGGAAGAACTACAGTGGCACAACTAACTACCCTGGCAGTGTAAACCTTGGCTGTAGATGATTGCACTGTTAAAGTGACACCCAGCCCCATGTGCATATATAGGAATAGGAAAAGGGGCTGTAGATGGATGGATGGATTTCATTTACCACACTGTAGACCATTACTTAAACTTAGTTACAGAAAAAAAGACCAGTTCCTGATGTCCTGCCCTACTTACTCTCTTTTCCGTAGACTGAGTTCCCATTTATTATCATAACAGGTTTCTTGAAAACTGCTGTATCCACTATCTAAAATGTGAAATTGATAAACTAAAGGCTAGAGAATTGATAGACTGATTCATTGTCACATCACATAGTTTGGGAAAGCTTATTAAGAACTGTCTTATTAGTGCTGGTTTATGTTGTGCTGGTGCACCCTTTGGAATGGTTACAATTTAGAACTACTGAAGAACAGTAGAGGCCTTTTTCCTCACCTCCTTGACTAGCTGCTGAAAGCAGTAACACAATTAAGAATGCACAAAGTGTCATATCCCTCATGCATTTCGTTTGGATGGTAGCTGTGTGGGTATGCAATTGCTTTATCATTCGTTCGCTCTGCTAAAGATGTGTAAGTTTCCCCTTAAGAAAGTACAGATTTAGTATGGTTGATTGACTGAGAGGGAGGGGTGCAGGTCAAACCTACTTTGGCGGTGGGGAGGGTTGCAGGTGAGTTTCTTGATGGTGGAAAGTGTCCTTGGGTGATCTAGATGATAATCTACAGAGTACATTTATTTTTGTGGTGTTTGTAGGATACACAACTCCCCCTGTGCACAGTACACATCACTGTGTTAACTTACACATGTCGATGCTGCACATTGGTTTTGTTGTGCTGGTCTAGCTGTGCAGTGCTGTTTACAGTAGAGGTTAGAGACCATTCCTGACATCACTGTGTGCAGCTAGTGGTGAAAGGGAGTATCAGAATTCTGATTTATTTCCTACAAAGTAAAACAAATATTTACTGTCATACTGTTCTGACAGATGAAAAGATTCTTACTGTCTCTGTGAAAGATAGCTTTAATAAGTAGCTATCCCCCCACCACAACACAAACATTGCAGTGGTGACAGTGGAGAGTGACCATTACCAGAGTTGCATCCAAGAGAAGATGGCCTATGCAGCTACTTAGGGCTCGGTGCAGGCTGGGGGATGAGTCTGGCTTGAGTTAAAAAACAAAAAACAATGTGAGTCTGGGTTTTACAAATAAAAGTTCTCCCATTACTTTAAAAAACACAGCTGCTGTGCCTCCAGCAGCCTTCTGCCACTGTGTATAAACGATGTGATGGTCACATACGCCTACATCGTCTTTCTGTCCATCAAAGTGCTTGCATGGGAGATTTGAACAGCACAGCATAGAGAAGATTCAAGATGAAATTGTATGTTGTTGAGACAATTTAACAGCCTTTCGTCAGTATGTACGGGAGATTTGATGCTCACTCGCAGAACTAACACATTTCTATGAGAAATATGAACAGAGATTCCTCTAATGTGAACGTGATGAATGCTGTTGTAGCAGCATTAAAAGTGAGTGCACAGTGAACTGGTATTAGCTGGTGTGTGTGTGTGTGTGTGTGTGTGTGTGTGTGTGTGTGTGTGTGTGTGTGTGTGTGTGTGTGTGTGTGTGTGTGTGTGTGTGTGTGTGTGTGTGTGTGTGTGTGTGTGTGTGTGTGTGTGTGTGTGTATAACATGTCCTACTTAGAGAGCACTGTCTGATTAAATCGCTTGCGCAGAGTCAAACCCTAAACTATAGGAGGCAAGAGCCTTAACCCTCCCCACCAACTGGCAGGTCTCCTTTTACTTTGTTTCTTTATTCTGTTTTTTTGTAAATCACTGAGAATTACAGTCTTTCACAGTCAATCATGCAGTGACATAGTTTTGTTGTTTGGATTACAGAAGTTTGTCTAGTGCTTAGTGCCGATAAGATGAATAAAGCTATAAGCCTTTAAAGAGCTGCTTCCTATATAGTACATAATTTGAATTCCTCAGCATTCATTTGTCTCCTATTTTGATCTGCCAAGTTACTTTACCAGACAGTACTCCTGAGTTGCTCCTGATCAGGGACACATGTATCCAGTAGGCTATCCCAGACTGTTAGCAAATATTTTATTTGCATTTGCGTTTTCAATTCCTGCAGCCTTCACATAGATGCTAATTAGTGTTTCACTGTATGCTGTTTGAGGATAAATCCCAGCATGTGTCTTGTAGTTTATTGGGTTGCCAAATGCAATTTCACTAAATGTTGAGTTTCAAAGGAAGAGAGGGTTAATGTTTCTCATGTTAAGCCTATTTTCAATGTGAGAATGTTTTGTTTTGCTTAGTAAATAGCTGTATTGTGTTTTTTTTTCTGCAGAATTTGAAATCCATCCACAACCCTTTTTTCCATTTTTTGCACATGGAGTAGGAGTGTCACTTCAACAGTGACAATCAAATAGAGCCAAAGTTTACTGCCAGGAAGAATTTGAAATAAACGTTGTAAATGAAATCCAACTCTCTGTGATAATTTGAAAAGCAAAGAAGAATGCATATAAACTGACAGGTTTGAACAGTGTTTATGGTAATGGGGAGACACAGTCAAGTAATTACAGATTAGTATTGGGCGGGCCTTATTTATTACCTTGCATAGGGCACCATTTGTCTACAATCCAGCTCTGTTGACTACGGAGGTGTACGCTGCAACAGTATAGCTTTATTAGCCATTCAGGTTGGTCAGACCTATACTAAACAAAGTCAGATGGGCTATTATTTTTTTAACACCTTTCTTGAGTTTTCACATAAGACACAGGCAAAAATGCATTTATCTAAAAGAAAAAAATGCATTAATATGTTCCCAGATACATACATTATACATCACATATGTTCTTTTGTATAATTATCATCAGTCCAGCATGACATACATTGCTCACTTCCTGCCTTCTCTTAAACCTCATTTCTCCTTCTCCAGATCATAATTCTGTATGTATTGTTCCCACAATTTCCATTTATTTCTGTGTAATTTGCTCCTACCCTTTTCTGAAGATCCATCTTCTAGTTCTTATACCCGTGTTACAATATTTGCTACTTCAAATACGGTTGGTTTAGACTTTGATTTCCATTCTCCAGTAATTGCTTTTTTTTGGCAGCCACCAGAATTAAACTTAATAAGGCCTTGCTATATCTAGATAAGTCAGATCCAGTGTCACAGCTGAAAAGAATCATTTCCTTAGTTACCCCCCCCCCATTTGCTCACCCAATATTTCTGACAGAGTACTCTGTAAGGAATTTTTGAAGTCTACCAACTCATTATATTCCCAAAAACATATGTTTCCAATTACCTCTTACTTCCACATAACACCACCAACATTTGCCATCTACCTGAGGAAAAATTCTTTGGAGTCTGCTTGGGCTATAAAAATACCAGCATAAACACTTCCAAGCAAAAATCCTAAATCTTTTAGACTTTGTTGCATACTTGGAAACCATGCATATGTCCTCCCTCTCTTCCCTTGTAAGCTACTTATCCATTCTCTCTTCTCAATCTTTTCTAACCTCCTCCAATTGCTTAGTACAGTTATTGTGCAATATTTTATATGCCCTACTAATTATTCCTTTTTAACAGCAGCTTCTGTTCTAGCTTTAACTAAAAACACTTCCAGAGCAGGCCTTTCACTTAGGCTTCACCATCCTTTTCTCCTTGCCTTTACTCTTTTTTTTTTTTTTTTTTTTTAAACAAGAAACGTCTTTATTACATTATCACAAATGACATAGGCAATCATGCATTTATATAAATGAAAACAAACCATTGACATAATTGTAGTTGCTAACATTATACATCACAAACAATACTGACATAATTTTATTTGAAAACATTATACATCGCTTGTAATCTATCCAGTCATTGGCAGTGAAACATTACACACACAGCTCATTCAAATCCTGCCTTCTTTTAAACCTCGTTCATTCTCTGCATGTATTGTTCTCACAAATCCCATTTTTATATGTAATTTGCTCCCACCCTTTTCTAAAGATCCCAGTTCCAGATGTTTTATCTCTATTACTATATTCACTTCTAGTACAGTTGGTTTAGACTTTGATTTCCATTTTCTAGTAAATGTTTTTTTTGCCAGGCACCAAAATTAGACTCAGCAAGGCCGTACTGTGTCTAGGCAATTCTGATTCTGTATCACAGCTCACAAAAAAATAATTTCCTTAGTTACACCGTTTTTCTCATGCAGTATCTCTGACAGTGCAGTCTGCAGGCAATCTTTAAAGTCTGCCATCTCTTTATATTCCCAGTAAATATGTTCCCAATTACCTCTTTCTTCACCATCCCACATCCAACATTTGTTGTTTATCTGAGAGGAAAATTCTTTGGAGTCTACTTGGGGTATAAAAATACCTATGTAAAAAGTTCCAAGCAAAAACCCTAAATCTTCTAGACTTTGTTGCATATTTGGGAGACATACAAATATCTTCTCATTTTTTTTGTGTGTCTCTTTGCCTATACTCTGATATCAATCCCTGGTAGGGAATGCAGTCTGCAGCCTGCAGTCCAAATGTCTTCATGGCCTGTTCCCATTCTGTTACTTTTCCTCTGCTTAGTTATTCATC
Organism: Protopterus annectens; assembly: GCF_019279795.1. Classification (NCBI taxonomy): domain Eukaryota; kingdom Metazoa; phylum Chordata; order Ceratodontiformes; family Protopteridae; genus Protopterus; species Protopterus annectens. The sequence goes on from NC_056741.1 coordinate 416,504,615, forward strand.
TCAAATACTTTGGTTCCTTTGCCAGTTTTCTTCAGTAAATTCCATCTGCTTCTTGCCCATTCTCTGTACCGTTAATTGCAGTCATCCCTTTTGGAAAAAATTCATTTCTCCATTCTCATGCTGGCTAAGTTCACAGAACTCTCTTCTACTTTATGAATATAATATGATATTCTCCTTAAGGATTTGCATCCCAAATCCCACTCTCTCCTTACTTTTTGAATCCCTCTCTCCCTATTTTACCATTATGCATTTCCTCTTTCAATTATAGCTTTCTACTTGTGTTATGTTTATGAGCCAGGTCTATGTTATATATTCAAACTTTCAAATTGTCGAATACCATATGTTCAAGACCATATGGTCGATATTTGAAAGTTCGAATATATAATAAAAAAAAAAAAGAAAAAAAAAAAGAAAAACATACCTTAACAGTGCAAGCAGGGGGGCAAGCACCCCTGCACCCCTCACACCCCCCCATACTTAAATATACCAACCCCGAGACCGCACTTCAGTGCAGAAATGGGAAATTCTCCCATTCTGCACCATACAACACCATTAAAGTCAACCTTCAAACACCTGACATGTCGATCATATAGTCACGGCCATATCATGATCGACATTTCAAGCGTTCGTTTATTTGACATAGACCCTATGAGCCTTACCTGTATAGGTCTAAAATATCCCTTCAAATCGGGTAATCCTAAACCACCTTGTTGTATTGGAAGGATCAGCTTTTCTTATATCTATTCTCCTCCCAAATTTGAAAACAGCTTGCATGCTTTCAGAAAACATTAACTTTCATCCTTCAGAAAAAGTGCACTGAATATCTTTAAATAAAATTAAAATTCATTGTAGGGTTTAGACTGCCCAAGAATTGCTATCTCTTATTCACATTCAGTAATTTCACACTTGATTTTTATTAAGCTGCTTGCCCTTCTATCTTTTAACTTTGCATTTCCTTCAGCAAACAATGTTCAGAACCCTGAAGATTTATTTCCTGCACCTGTAATCAACTTGCCTCCCTGGAAACATAAGAGCAGAATGTACAACTGCCCTCAGCTGCAGACTTCTGAACTCACACTGAGCATTTCTTTGGAAAAGGAAAGAGAATGCATTCACCATGTTTCTCATTTTTCATACCCACATGGTTACAAAGAAAAAATGTTTTTTAGATTAAGCCAAGGACATTAATCCAGACATTAGTCTATGCAAAAGTAAGAGAAAACATCTCATTTCTACATATGTTGTAATCATTGCATTTTACACAGCATCTCCACTCCAACAGGTCAAGATTACAGCATATTAACTTACACAGGCTTTTTTTCAGCCTTTCTTCTCTTTTAACATTTTAGTGCCTTAATTTCTTAAACTAAAAAGTACTGGTTTAGTTTAGTATCATTATCACATACAACAATGACTGAAAAGACTCACCCTCACCTCCACATTTTTGTTACCCTTGACTATATCCTACACAAATCTGCTTTACTATATAACATGCAGTTTATATCATGAAATATCTATACAAATACTGTTAAAAACAAAAAAATATTTTACTTACAGTTGATTTTGTTTTCTATTAATTGTCCTTTTAATCATTAACAACATGAAGTGGGTATATGCTTTTCAGTCCACCAACACGTTTAACAAAGTCAACAAAAGTCTGATTTTTACAGACACTTTTTCTTGTAAAGCCATATTTCATAAATGTAATTGATTTATAATCTTGCATTTATTCACTAATTTCAGTGCTGCTGGTCTTCATCATGTTCATCTCCATCTATCAACACCAGATTTTAATTCAGGTCCAAGGTTCCCCTAATTCTGCTAGTCAACTCCTGTGCTTTTTTTCTGTCTATCAAGCATTTTCCTTTGGAACGCTGGAAAAAAGTTTCACTTGCAAAGCCTCTCTGTGTGCTTTATTGTAAAAAGAATGAGAAGCAGAGTCCCCTTCTGTTTCACAGCTCACTTTTTGTTGAACAAACCTTTGTTTTTTCTACTTAGCTTTTTCTGCATTTGAAAATGTCTTTGATCATCCAGGAAAAAAATATTCTGAAGACAGCTGGATACAGCAACTGGAATCTCACCACTGTCTCTCAACATTCCTTGACTGCTAGGATAATTGTGCTACTCTTCTACCTGATGTGCAGTAAATACTCATTTTCTATATACACTTTACTGTCTCCAATTTTTAATACTTCCTCTTCTGTCCCAGTTTTGTCAGAATCAACTCTTTTTGCTGGTATGATTGCATTTGTACTAATACAAGTCTTGGCTGCTTTTTCTTGGCCATGTTTGGAGCATAAACTCAATATGCTGTTTCAATTAACAAATCCTGCAGTGGAGTCTAGTTGCTTATTTGTGCTTTCCTAAAGTTAATAGTGTATGTTCCTTCCAGTTTCTCTTCTACAGCAGAAAATCTCAGGTTTTCACTGTGTGCTGTGTCCTCCAACTTTTGCCATTTTTTGTAGTCTGAACCTTGGGTAGCCTTTTCTTCATTTGACATCTGATTTTCACAGTTTTATCAGTTCATCTGAATAGCTGCTTAAAGCTTCTTCCATTTTCCAACCTTAGGTTATTTGAGTTGATATACTCCATCAGTGTTTCATTTGTTTTAGTCACCTCTTAGTAATGTTAAGTTATTTTCTCCTTGAAATTACTGGAAGCCAGCTCTTGTACCAAAACTGAAGCTTGAGCTGCATTACTGAACAGCTACAGTAGTTTTTCCCAGTCAGTTTTTTTTTCTTTTCACCTTTTTTATTTGATCTTCTTTCAGACTGCCTAAGTTTCTTCTTTGCTGGCATCCAGGCAGTGCACTTAGTAGCTAGTAACTGAATTTTACTAAAGCTGGCAGAATTACTAGCCCCTATTACTAAGTTTCTTTTTCCATACAGGGAAAGCTAAAATCAAGCCGTTGATCAGTGTGCAGCCATCTTGGAAGTCCAATGGGCTAGCTGTTCTTGATGACAGACAAGACATGGGGAGGTGAAAAATGAGATGTAGGTGTTCTGCAAGCATATAAGCCCCCTCCCACCAAAAAATAGTATGTTGTACACAGTAATATTTTTGATTTTATGACTTGTGGGTTAATTGAACAAAACCTGCTGCAGTATTTATATTGTTTTTAATTGTTTTGCTTGATGCATTACGCTATAGCATTAATTACTTCATTAACAGGCTTGGATTGTGTATTGCATTTTAGTAGTCTAAACATGGTGTGTTTTACTAATATATTTATGAAGTACCTTCTTTACAGCCCACATTAACTGAAAAAGGGGTTGTCATTTGTCAATTAATGCAGTCTGCATTATTTAGACTGATGATCAGAACCATCTGATATTCAGCATCCATTATGTATTCATTGTTACATATTACCATGATTCAGTCTTCCCTACAAGCTCTGATTATAAAGGATTTCACTGTTACTCTGGCAATTGATACAGATGACTAGACCTCTCACTTGGTAATGAACTGTTTCCTGTGACAAGGGTGAAGGGTTTAAATCTTTCCACCTTCATTTACCGGCTGTGTGACACTGAGTAAGTCACTTAATCATGCAGTGCTTTGGAGCAATTGGAAATGTGGGCTAGGTTCCTTAATGCTCCCAGGACTGCATGCCTAGTAATGATTAATCTGTTGCCAATCTCTGTTTCATAGATTATGTAGTTCAGGAAATACCAACAGCACACTGCTCTTTTTTTAATTCAGTCTAGACAATTTATTCTTCAAGAATAGAGGCACTGCATTTTTAGATGAAGCACTGAAATGAAAAGTTGTATGTCACTAGCAGCCTGTGCGTTTAGTTTTTAATGTGGAATTATTCAGATCACTTTTACTTCTGCAGAAATTGTGCATTTTGACTTAGCACATGTTATCAAGTGGTTAATATTTCTTATGCTGTCATAACTATCTATTTAGACCGTGCTACACATGGCTGGATCTTACACTCTGATGCTGGTGATCTTTATGCATCTTCATATAGTCCATCCAGAACTACCAGTAAAGTACATGTAATTTATTTTTTCATAACCGCAAGAGTACACAGTCAGCAATGTGACTGGTGGGGGTGGGGTAGCTTCTGTGTATGACAGTACCTTATGTTACTATAATCTGGTAATTTTTAAACAGTCATTAAACCATGACCCCCCATTAATATTCCAAAACGTGCACACTGATTGGCCAGCGTGCACGTTGTAAATCGACTTATACTAATGGAAAAAGGTCCGGTCGCCCAGCATTTTTCCATTAGTATAAGTCTCTTTTAAAACACTGTCTTGCTATGTTAAAAGAGTTTAACATAGCGAGACCGGTTTAAAAAAAGCAACGGAGATCTCCGTTGCTTTTTTTAAAGCTGTCTCGCTATGTTAAACTCCTTTAACATAGCGATACAGTGTGTAAAATGCAACGGAGATCTTGCTTTCTCCATTGCTTTTTTTTTAAACCTGTCTCGCTATGTTAAATGGGTTTAACATAGCGAGACAGCTTTAAAATAAGCAACGGAGATCTCCGTTGCTTATTTTAAAGCTGTCTCGCTATGTTAAACCCATTTAACACAGCGAGACAGGTTTAAAAAAAAAAAGGCAACGGAGAAAGCAAGATCTCCATTGCTTTTTACTGTTTCGCTATGTTAAATGGGTTTAACATAGCGAGATAGCTTTAAAATAAGCAATGGACATCTCCGTTGCTTATTTTAAAGCTGTCTCGCTATGTTAAACCCATTTAACATAGCAAAACAGTAAAAAGCAATGGAGCTCTTGCTTTCTCCGTTGCTTTTGGCCACAGCTCTGATGTACTGCATAGGCATGCGCAGTACATCAGAACTGCCGCGGATACCAGACAGCTGCAGAATGGCAGCAAAGAGGCATTATACAATGCCATTATTTAAGAAAAGTAATTATTTCTTTTCTTAAATAATGTCATAGTATAATAGCAATAACCCACTTCTGGGTGTGGGTAATGCGGGATTTACTCACGGTTGCCTTTGTTTGGTCCCTCGGGCTTTGCCCTCGGGACCAAACCACGCCAACCGTGGGTAAATCCCGCATTACCCACACCCAGGCGTGGGTTATTGCTATATTAGTCTTGCTTTTCAGGACTATTGTGTGTGTGTGTGTGTGTGTGTGTGTGTGTGTGTGTGTGTGTGTGTGAGACTTGAAATACTTTGCTAATCGTATGTTTGTGTATAACAAATTTGAAATATGTGACTGTTCATTAATATTATTAATTTTTTGACAGAGACAACTGAAAAGAATGCAGTCAACACTGTAGCTATAATATCACCAACAGACACGTGATATGTACATAGTCATTAAAGTGGCCACAATTGTTGTGTAGGGATACTAGAGGATTATAATGGCAGCAGTTTGAGTGGCTTTTTTTGATTAAAATATTCTGAAGTGGGTGTTTTACCATTGACTCAAACATTTTGTTTCATTGCTTACTGGGAAAAATATTAAAAATTGCAAATTTAAAATACACTCTAACAAATGTTGCTATATTAAACAGTAAGTATAGTTTAAAACAATCAAGAAGAGGAATCAAAGAATACATGCATGTATGCATAGTTCTAAAAATCTGTGCAGATGGCCAGTGGTTTGAAAAAAATCCCAGGACCCAAGGTACACTAATCTACCCCTGGCCAGATTCATTTTTCAGTGAATGTAAGTTTCATTGCATTTTCAATGAATGTGTGTTACAAAGGAAGAGGAACTTGCTGTTGCTCATGTTATGTCTGTTTTCAGTGTGAGACTGTTTTGTTTTGTCTAGCAAATGACCACCAATGTTTGTGCAATGAAATTTGAAATAAAAGTTTTAAATTAAATCTAAATCTCTGTAATCAGTGTAAAAGTAAAGAAGACAATAGTATGTACTCCGACAGGTTTGAACAGTGCGTATGATAACTGAGGACAGAAGTTGTAGTCATGGACATGGGAGTGGCTATAGGGAGGGGGGCCTGGTCCATTGTCTATTAACCTGCCTAGGACCCCATTTGACCATGATCTAGCTTTGACCACTTCACTAAGAAACAAGAACTAACTCAGCTATGAGCTACAGGTACAGTTCCATTTCAATGCATAAAATATTACCATTTTTTTGTTGGGTATTCTTGCACCATACAACACCCAAATCCACAATCAACTGATGTCTCTGGGGTGCCCAGGATGTACTGAGAAGTAATCTGTGCAGGCCTTCTTCTTTTTCTTGGTTGTTTATGTGAGATCTGGTTTTCTTCATGTACTGAGAAGTCTACACATGTGGACACTGGGTGGTACCCATTCTGGCATTGTTTGATTTCTAAAACTGCATCCATCCTTTATCTGTTCCTATGAAATAGACCCTGTCCCACATACTTCTGTGCAGCCTTAAGTAGTGACCATGGCATTGCCTAAACCCTGGGTCAGTCTTCCATGTGTTGACATTGGTCCTGTCCACCATTGTGTGTTCTTTAAGGAAGAGAAAAACATTCTTTGTAGACTTTCCTATCCAGTCACTGCATTCCCTCCACCCAGAGTGCTTTGCAGTTTACTTGGGGTTGCTGAGGGCCCTCTTGTCAGTGACTTTTACTACACCTCCCCAACAACATTGATGGATGCCTTGCTCATTTGTGTCACATTCTTAAAGTAAAGAAAAGTGTCTTTATTCTTCCCTTCAGTAACAAAAAAAAAAAAAAGGAAACAAGCCGATGATCATCTCCCTCACCCAGTCTAAGTATTATGGCCCCCCATCCTCCACTGATACTCTTCTGTCTCCAAAACTTAAATGCATTTTTGGGACTCTGTTCTTTTCCATCTCACAGGCATGTTTTTAGGTAGGACCTCCTGCAAAAGTCATATAGAACTCTCCATTATGAATGATGACACTGTCATATAAAATGTAGTTTCATATAACTATAATGTCCTACCTCTCAACTTCCTAACATGAGAAGTCTGAAAAAAGCCTTAAATAATGGGGGACAAAGACTCAAAAATAGGGACAGATTTTAAATATTGCTTTTATAAGCTTAAAATGTTGTTACAATAATAGATTTTATGTTAGCTTCCATTTTCTGTAGGATATGAAGTCTGAAACTCAAATGTATGTCATTATTTAGTGACTTCAATCCTCTTTAGTTTGCCAGAAAAACACAAATTTTAAGAGGAGCAGACCAAAAATATGAGGCAAAAATCTGGACATTCTGCAGAAATCTGGACAGTTGAGAGGTATATGTAATATATTCCTTCAGGATAGGATAATGCCAGGGTGAAATGGGACCCTACTTTAAATAACCTGTACATTTGGTCCAAAATTATTGCGATGTGTCTGTGCTTAATTTGAAGAACATTTTGAATGTTAATGGTTACTAGCAATACAGCCCCCATCTCATGAATGACAGTACTGTAACTGTGGAATTTTGTTCTAAAATGTAATTTTTTCGTCTGTGAAATTACCCTGTCAACAGAATGTGCTCATAATGTTGGATTATGCTGTGGGTGTGCTGAAAGTTAGGAACTTGAATACTAAACCTGTATTGGATTTTACAAACAGAATTATGGATGTTCATCGTGTTACCCTGCTGCAGTCATCACACTTGGGTTATCTTGTCATCAGGCGGTCCTGCAGTCAACCTGAATTCCAAAGTCTTGGTCGGGCGTCGGTTGCTGTCGCTTCTTCCCTGACGTCGGTGCGCCAGGGGTATATATGATGCATCCGACACCATTTTCTTCAGTTTTTCTTGCCCCAGATGTCAGGTGCCCCCAAAAAGGTGGTCAGTAATTAGTACCAATCTAATAAATTTAGCACAAACTCAGCATCCCTTCAGCTGTAAGCAAATACATCAGAAAGGTATTATAAAGATTTAGTTAGTTAGTCAGAAGGGATGGAGGGAGGGTAACCTGGACTGCAGCAGGGTGTACACTCGAACATCTACATTTATGGTAGGTACAAAACTGTACTATGTTCATCGTGTTACCCTGCTGCAGTCATCACACTTGGGTAGAATCCCAAAGCTAAGGATGGGAGGTGGAGTCAAAGAGGGTTAGAGGAGGCTAGGAGTCCCTGCAGAACTGCAGTGGCGAAGCCAGCTCTAGTCTTAGAGTAAAGTGGTAAGTGGTAGTGTTTGGTGAAGGTGTGTACTGAACTCCAAGTTGCAGCTTCCAAAATATCCTTGGTTGGCACCCCCCTGAGGAAGGCTGTAGATGTAGCTGCTGCCCTGGTAGAGTGGGGCCTTATGGTAGCAGGAACTGGTTTTCCATGATGGGTATAGCAAAAACAAAGAAAATGGTGTCGGATGCATCATATATACCCCTGGCGCACTGACGTTGCGACAGCAACCAACGCCAGACCAAGACTTTGGAATTCAGGCCGACTGCGGGACTGCCTGATGACAAGATAACCCAAGTGTGATGACTGCAGCAGGGTGTACACTCGAACATCTACATTTATGGTAGGTACAAAACTGTACTTTTCTTTAGACGTTATCATTGTGTTAGATGTTATTTTTTAAATCCAGATTAAATGCAAAAAACAGCATGCCTGCCTTGACTATAACATTACTGAGATTTAATGATTTAATTTTTGGAACCAGAAAATTGTAAAATAAAATAAAATAAATTTAAAAAAATCAAGAAGTATGCACAGTTGTGATTCTAAATAATCTGAGATTGCCAGTGAAGCTGTGCAGTATAGTACTGCATATTAATAAATGGTAGATATTTCATAAATATCCATGTTATTGAGACCTTTGCTTGCAGTAAGCAAAGAAAGAAGGAACAAAGCTGTGTGGAAGGGGCAATATGGGGAATTTGCTAGATAATGACATCAAACATTTATACAAAGAATGAAGATGCAGTTTTTTTGTTTGTTTTTTTTTTTTTGCTATCAGTATCTGATTACTGACAAGGTAATTCTGTTGTTAGTAAATAAAATCTCCATATTAAATATTACTTCCTATTTTAAGTCTGAGAGTAATGATTGCTGTCTCCAAAACTAGAAACAGGCTAAGCTGTGAATTCACCAAGACAAGATCAAATTCAGAAACTTGCTGTTATAACGTTGAAGCATTTTACGGGTTTCACCTGTACACATACCGGAAAGTAGGAGCCTCCACTTCTGACACCCCTGGTACCTTTATGTCCAAAGTTGAAGATCACTCTGTCTCTGAGTAGAAGGAATACTGTGAAACATTACAACTTCAAACTTGGTATAGATATATTTGGTATATATTTCTTCATGTTTGCACTTGCAGTCATGCAGTTCAGTAGATCACATCGGCATTTCAGAGATTTACAAATGAGATGAATTAAATTTTTATCAGTCTTGCCTTTTAAAGTGGTTGTCAGAGGAAATGTCATGATGTTGTAAGGCATAACAGTTGTTTGCCTAGTCCATTAGCATAAAAAGTGGTAGGTAAGAGTGCTCGTAAGTGTAGTTTCCTTTTGTCTTTTGACAGTTTTTATATATCTGACAATTGTTTTTTTTGTCAGGATTACTTGAAATAAAGGCAGTACAACCTTAGCTTTGGCAAGGCAGTGTGTGATGATAACTGCAGTTTGATCCGGATAGTTTTATGAGTGGATTATGAGCTATGCGTACTGAATATAAACACTGCTATAGGCCTTCTAGGCCCTGCACCTACAGTTAGGAAGCAATCAAGAATCTGCAGTATAGGGCAGTGTAAGTGAATGAGACAAACAGACAAACATCAAGTAAGTCACAGAATCTGTCTGCCTTAGAGTTCTTCAAATGTGGCTAGCAGTTCTGCGCTAAATCCATGTGATCCCTACCTGCTTGGTTCTCCTTTCCAGCATTCTGTTTTTGGTAACTGATAAAACTGGGCACAAAAGTAAACGGGCTCTAATACTTTTTGCTTTGGTAACTCTGCATTTATCTCTACTTAAAAGAAGTGTTCAGTAAAAATACTGAAGTTCTCCAAGATGACCTTAGGAAAACATACCATTATAAAAGGCGTAATGACCTTACCTTTGTGTCAGTAAATGTTCCATCATGAGATTTCAGGAAAGCAACATAAATTATGGATTCATATTTAATTACCAGGCTAGCTGAATTTGCGGGCCATTTTAAGCCTAGCCATTTTTCCTTTTGTGCTCAAAATAACCTATCCCATTTGGTTATAGACTGGCCTTAAAACAACATTAGACCTCACTGATAAGTCCTATTAAGGAACGCAGTGCTGTGTTTTCATGCCTTATAACAAGCCACCTAAGCTGAGATTGCAGGACCATAAGAAATACAAGGCAGTTGAGTCACAAGAAGGGCAAAGCAGGTCAGCCCTGATATAAATTTATGGGTACCAGTCAGTAATCCATGTTTAATCTGAAGGAGGTTAAGCTTCACTCTTTTTAAATTGTAGCGGATGTTTGTTGCAGAGGTGGGGTAGACAGTGGGTAATAAATTATCTCTGTTTATGCAGTAGTTGAGATTTAAGTCTCTGTTTGTGGTATTAGAGGTGCTATTTGACTTCCAAAGGCACAGGAAGTCAGGGTGCAATGGGCTGTCAGACTGTGAGAAACATCCCTTTTGAGCTCTAGCATATTTTTCTGAATCCAGCAACATCAAGCAGTATGTCTTGGTGACCAGCTGTTTGGATGGCTTAAATAACTTTGCACAACTACATTTTTAAGCCACATATTTTTTTACCTAGTGAGAGCCTTCTGATTCTGCCTGGATAGTTCATAGGTTCATACTAGGCTATCTGCCCTAGGGCATTTATAAGCCTAGCCAGAGTGTGTTTGGCTTTCACCACCCATTTTAAATTTATTTTGCTATGCCCTTTTTCGAGGTTAGTATACTGTGCCTCTGTCTAACAGTGACACAGAAGTGATACCCGGGGTAAACCTACGATCTCCCATCCACTCATCAAGATTCCGCTTGAAGAGAGTCAATGAGGGACTCTGCCTAACCTGGACTGGGATTTTATTCCAGAGTGAAGGGAGCCTCTGGGTTATGAATCTGCCCCTCCAGCATGTCCTATTTATTTCAGTGCTGAGGTTCAAGTCTCTCGTGCGCGTAGCTCGATGGGATTTGGATTTTCTGAGGTGCAGCATGTCCATTAATTCCGGGTTGGACATGGCTTTATACGTCAGGCACAGATCGCCTCTGAGCAGGCGGTATGCCACTGAGTAGAGCTGGAGTTTCTTTAACCGGGCAGCATATGGCATCTGTTTGAGCCCTTTGATCCTCTTGGTGAGGTACTTTTGGGGTCTTTCCAGTTGCTGCAGGTGTCTGGTAAGGTACATCCCAAATTGTACTCAATTATGGGCCTGATGAGGGATCAGTAAAGAGGCACGATTACCTCCCCTGATTTAGATGTGAATCCCTTCATGATTAGGTGGGCTATATAAAATGGTTTTCTAACCACTTTGGCCACATGGTTGTCAAATGAGAGATTGCTATCAACTTGGGTCCCCAGGTCCCTAATTACTTCTTCTGTACTTAATGGATTACCACCTATGTGGTAATTTGTGGGCACTTTGTTTTTGCCAAAGGGGATGACTATACACTTTTTGGCGTTTAGCTTGAGGCCATGGCTCTAGCACCAGTTGTCTGTTTCTATGAGGCCCTTTTGGAGGATGCTTGTGTCGGCTGGAGATTCGATTATGGCGCCCAGTTTGCAGTCATCTGCAAACTTAGTCAGCCACAGTCCTTCCGTGTTGGCCTGTACCTCCGAGAAATATATAACGAACAAGAGAGGTCCCAGGACTGAGCCTTGGGGGACGCCACTTGTAACTTGTTTGGAGTCTGACATGGCTCCAGCAATTCTAACTATGTGGGTTCTGTCCTTGAGCCAGTTTGCAACCCATCTAGTGACACTGGGGTTTATATTTAAGCTGGTGAGCTTATCTGTAATGCCGGAGTGGGGTATTGTATCGAAGGCTTTTGCGAGGTCCAGGTAGGCTGTGTGGACCACCTTCCCCTTGTCAATGGCCTTGGTGACTGTTTCAAAGAAGTCAACCAGGTTTAAGAGGCAGGATCTGCCCTTAACAAAGCCGAACTGGGTAGGATCCAATGTCTGTATGTCCCCAATATCTTTATTTATGAGGTCCATGATGATCCTTTCCATAGCTTTGCAGACCAAGCTAGTCAGGCTTATGGGGCGAAAATTTCCAGGATCCGTTGAGGCACCACCTTTGTGGAGAGGAACCACTGTTGCTGTACACCACTCTTTGGGTACATATCCTGTAGTAAGGCTGAGATTGAACAGTAGTTTTATGTTTGGGTTTAACTCTTCTTGGAGTTCATGTAGGATGCAGCCCGGGACACCGTCTGGTCCCATTGATGCTGTGTTTTTTGCTTTGGAGAGGGCAGCTCTTACCTGAGCATCTGAGATGTCAGGGGGCAGCACTCTGCTGAGATAAATATTTGCCCTTTTGGTGTGGAGGGGGGGAGAAGTTTGCGCTGAACCTGTCAGCTAGGACGCTGGCAATGTCTCTGGGTTCGGTGTATTTTTTGTCATTTTGGACTAATTCTGAGCATAAATGGGAATTCCCACCCAGGTTCCTAACATAACTAAAGAAAGCCTTGTGATTATCCTTAGTGTCCTGTGCAATTTTTCTCTCGAAGCTGGCCTTAGACAATTTTATGAGTGCCCGTAGTTTTTTGCTAATACTGATCAGAGATGCCTTCCCTTTTTGGGATTTTGCTCTATCATGTAGTAGCTTCCTCCTTCTAATGTATAGTTTGTTTATGGCTGGGGTCCACCAGACAGGACGTCTGCCTTTGGAGGATTGGGTCTTGGTTTTATTTGGGATTGGATGATTCATGCATTCCTGAAGGTGTTCATAGAATGCGTTTATAAAGGATTCTGCGGTCTGGGCCATATTTTTCACAGGCCTGGGGGCTTTGAAGGATTCCACCTCGGTTTTAAGGAGTGTGACATTTGCTTTAGAGAAGTTTTTCACTGTAGTTTTCAGGGCAGGGGGTGGAGTCGGGATGTGAATATCCAGTGAGATTAGTTTATGGTCTGATCTTACCAGTAAGGGATACACTTCTGGTCTGGAGCATAGAGTCCCTATGTTGGTGATGATCAGGTCCCGTATGTTTTCCCGTGGGAGTGGTAACAAGTTGTTCCATAGCATTTGAGTTTATAAATTCTAGGAACCTGTGGGCTAGGGTGTTGGAGCTAGAGTAATGCTCCCAGTCTATGTTTGGTTAGTTGAAGTCGCCCAATATAATGTTGTTTGGAGAGACCTTCATATTTCCAGTGTTCTCAGGAAGGCCGAGTGGAGTTCCTGGGTTTGGGAGGGTGGTTTGTAGCAGGCTATAAACTGGAAGGCAGTTTTACCCACTGTTAGTTGCAAATGGATAGTCTCTGATGCTTCGTGCTGTGCCACCAACCTGGAGGTATGGATATCTTTGACGAATATTGATACTCCCCCTCCTTTTGTAGTACGGTCCAAGTTTTGGGGCCGAAAAGCATGGTATGAGGTATAACCTGGTAGTGCTGGGGTGCTCTCAGGAGCCTTGAACCAGGTTTCTGTTACTGCACAGATATCGATGTTCTCCATGCTTAGGAGAGTTTCGAGTGTGTGCATCTTGAGGTTTAAACTTCTGGCATTGAGTAGCATTACTCTTAGTTTCTTATCCCTTGTGATACCTATGGAGGTGGGTTTGTCTTTTGAGCCTTGCCTAAAAAAGACACTATGGGGGTAGCAAGAGCCTTTGCCAATATCCAAAAGCCCAGGGGTGACAGGTGCAAGCTGTCCCTAGCGAAGCATCGTGGCTTATCGAGCATGTCATCCCAGGCTGACAGGCATTGGATCCCCTTTGAATGACACCAATACTTAAGCCAATTGTTGAAATTGATCATCTTGTCTTCATATTGTGGCATCATTCTTGGTGAGGGTAAGATGCTACTCAGGGTCAGGGTCATACCGGCCTGGGCTACATGCTCAGAGAGCTCCTCTATGTCTCTTTTCATGTAGTCCAGGGAGGTACGTCTCAGGTCATTTACACCAGCATGGACAATGACTGAGTCATATTTGTACTTGCCTTGGAGTGACCTGAGTGCTTGTGTTATGTGGGGGATCCTAGCACCCAACAGGCAGCTCACAGTGACCTTCTCCTTGTTCAGCCTGGTGAGCAGGACCTCAGTGTGCCTGACGATAGAGTCACCTATTACAAGTGTATCAGGTGTGTTGTTTAGCCTTAATGGCTGTGACTGTTCAGCACACTGGCTTTGTGAGCTATGTGTGGCACGAGTTTTGTTTTGGGGTAGCGGTTGCTTGGGTGTCTGCTTTGGAGGTCTCTGCTGCTTAGGCAGATTTTTATTTAGAGCCTCCGAGTATGTTTTTGTGTGTTTATGTGTTTGGTTTGCTGTCGTGGTAGGTCTATGTGAGATTGGAATTGTAGTGAGTGTGGTTTCCTTCTCCTCCTGACTGGTTTTGCCAGTACTGAGTTGTGAGAGCTTAGCCTCCAGTATGGCTATATGGTTGCATCTCTCACATGTGTTGGAATTTGTTGGGAGGAGGAGAGGGTTGTCTGTGTACATGAGGCAGTTGTAACATTGCCTCAAGATTCTGAGATTCACCAGCTGGACCGGAGAGAAGATTGACAACTGACCTTTGGACATGCTAGAATAGTATTGGGAATTCCTTTATAATTGAAAAAAAGGGGCCAAAGGGGGACGAGGTACTCAAGGGGAGTTTGTGAGGGTGTAGTGCTTTTAATATTTTAATGCTGACTTCTATAATTGCTTTAGTGAGCAAGTGCCAGGTAACTTAAATGCAATGTGTTTCAGGAAACTTAAATGCAAAAATGACAAACAGTAACTTTCTTTCAAGTGAAACAAGGAAATAAGTACAGTAAGCAATGCAGATATCACTAGGGATCCACAGAAGCACTGAAAAGCCATGTTTTAGGTGGAATTAGCGTTTCAGGGAAATAACAAGCAAACAAACAAGCAGCATACAAATAAAGCTAGATTCAGCAGGACTGGATCTAGTCTATGCTACAGCAAGCAAGGTGTACCAATTTCAGTAAGAAACAGTTGAAATATGCAGGCACTATAAGCCTTTAACCAGAAATTCCCAGCTCAGAAGGGCAGAGTCCAGCCTCTCCTCCCACAAGAGTGCAGTCCACAAACCTTCTTAATGTAAAATAACTGGCCTGAAGCCCAAGTGCTTAAACCAGAACTAATACACTTTTAGAATAACAGACACTGAGCCCTCAATCAGCAGTTCACAACTTAGAAGGATGTAAGCTATCTGTCCTGCCACCACATTGCAGGCCACAAACCTTCCTAATGTAAAACAACTGGTCTGAAGCCCAAGTGCTTAATCCAAAAGACTTAGAATTATAGCTACACTTTAATCAAGTTACTACCAAGCAGTAATAAATACAATTGAATACTTTAAAGAATGCCTGGATTAGTGCTCAAGTTATACAAACAAAGCTAGATTCAGCAGGCCTGGATCTAGTCTATGCTACAGCAAACAAGGTGTACCAATTTCAGTAAGAGGCAGTTCAAATATGCAGGCACTATAAGGCTTAGGTATCCCTTGTGATACCTATGGAGGTGAGTTTGTCTTTTGAGCCTTGCCTAAAAAAGACACTATGGGGGTAGCAAGAGCCTTTGCCAATATCCGAAAGCCCAGGGGTGACAGGTGCAAGCCGTCCCTAGTGAAGCACCATGGCTTGTCGAGCATGTCATCCCAGGTTGACAGGCATTGGATCCCCTTTGAATGACACCAATACTTAAGCCAGTTGTTGAAATTGATCATCTTGTCTTCATATTGTTGTGGCCATAGTGCTTTGGAAGAAGAGAAAGTACAGTTGTATAAGTTGAACTCAGCATAACGGTAGATGTTTGAATGATTACTGCTGCAGTAGCCATAGCTATATAGGTTATATCCTGCCAAGGGTATAACAGATGGCCAGATTCTAAAGCTTAAGGGCACCTTACATATGCCCAAACTGTCAAGCAGCTTGAGATGAGCTTACTGTAAAACATGCTTTGGTACAAAGCCCTTCAGAACTTTCCTGCAAGCAGAGAGAGGGATGTTGAGCCCTGAAAAGACTATGCTAGGAATAACAAAAAATAAATATCCACACCCTGGCATAAAATACACCCCAAAAACAAGGGGGATGGAGGGAGGAATTGGCTACTTCAGAAGTAATCATTTGAGCATCTACTGTTTTGGTTAGTTCGACTTATACAACTGTACTATGTTCATCATATTGATCAATGCTGCAGTAGCCTTAGCTATATGGGTAGATTACCATAGCTAATGATTTGGTAGGAGGAAGTATAAGGGACCAGAAGCTGGAGAATGATTCTAGAAAAACTTGATCTAGACCTAGAGAAGGAATCACGTGTATAGTGCTTTGTAAAAGTATGTACAGGGGATCAAATAGCAGCTTTTTGAGTACTTCTAGAATCCGACTCTTTCTAAAAAGCCAAAGATGAAGCCAAGGCCCTGGTAGAGTGGGCCTTCATCCTGCCTAGAATAATTTTTTCATGATGAGTATAACAAAAGGTAATTGCCTTAGACAACTATTTGGAAACAGTCTGCTTTGACATAGGTTTTCACTTCTTCTTACCTTCAAAAAAAATGAACAATTGATACGAAGATCTGAAAGATTTAGTTATGTCAGGATAGTACCAGAGTGTACCTCTCAACCTCTTAGTGCAAGAAATCTGGACAAAGCCCAACAAAATGGGGGGACAAAGGCCCAAAAATAAGGACATATTTTAAATATTGCTCTTGTAAACTTAAAAAAATTGCTAGAGTAGCAGTATTTGCTTTAACATAGTGTTTCTGAAGGGTTTTAAGTCTGAAACTCAAATGTATGTCATTATTTAGTGACTTCAGTCCTTAGCTCATTCAGTGATTTGCCAGAAAACCACACATTTTATGAGAAACAGACCAAAAATATGAGCCAAAAATCTGGACATTCTGCAAAAATCTGGAGAGTTGAGAGGTACCGGAGTTATTTGTGGATATCCAAGGTCTTGGAGTATCCTTTCTCCGTTATTTTTATGTTCAGGACAGAAAGTAGAGAGATGGATAGTTTGGCTTAATGTAAACTCGGATACCACTTTAGGCATAAAAGAAGGATTAATTCTCAAAGAAACCCTGCTCCTATGGAAAATGAGGTATGGCTGACTCACCATATGAACTTGCAACTCAGATACCCTTCTTACAGAGGTTAGAGCAATCAGTAAAATTGATTTTCACGTTAAGAACTAAAGTCATCCAGATTAGCTGATTTAAATAGAGCAAGTATTAGCTAACACAAAATAAAGATCCCAATGAGGGGCCACCAGTTTAGCTGGATGCCTCTTAATGCAGAACCCCTTTCAAGAACATTCTGACATGAGATTGTATTGAAAGAGGATGATCCATGGGCAGACATGCTGAAATGGCCGATCAATTAAACTTGATACAGAAATAAGAAAGGCCTCACACAAATACTGTAAAACCAGAGAACAGCTAGACTGGAATGGGTGCTGGGTATGTTGCTGGCACAAACTAGAAAAACATTTCCATTTGCTAATATATGATTTTCTAGTAGCAGGTGTTAGTACCTGCTGCACATCCTTAGAAAAGAGGTGCCTAACAGGAATTCCCAATCATCCAGGCAGTCAATTGAAAACAATTGATGTTGGGGAGTATCAAACACCCCTGTGTGAGTAGATCCATTCTGTAAGGAAGGCCTGGTAATTGGTCCTGCCCATTTCCAAAAGAGTGGAGAACTGTGGTTGCCTAGGCCGGAATGGAGTCACCACGGTGATCCTGGACATTCCTTCTGAATCTTCAGAAATACCTTAGATATAAGAGGATGGGGTGGAAAGACATACAAGAACATTTCTGTCCAAAGAAATGAAATGGTATCTGTTTTCCAGGCCTTTTAGCATGGAGTTATGGAACAGAGTTTTACCAGTTGATTGTTCGGAGTGGAGGGAAAGAGGTCTACTTGAGGAATTCCCCACAGATGACTCAAATCTTGGAAGGCCACTAATCTAGTTTCCATTCACGGGGGCTGTCCTGGTCCTGCTCAGCTTGTCTGCCACACAGTTTTGTGCTGATGGAATGTAGGATGCCTATAGAGTGAGACTGTGCTGTGAAGCTGTATCCAACACTAACACGACTAGTCTGCAAAGGGGGTTTGACCTGGTTCCTCCTTGGTTGATGTACTACATGACTGTGATATTGTCTGTAACCATTTGAAGAGGTCCTGGGGACCAAAGATCTCTCAGAGAGTTGAGTGCCTTAATCAGGGCATGCATCTCCTGAAACTGCTCCCCAAGCAAAGTCTGAAGCTTCTGTGGTGACTGACTGCTTTGGAACAGGGATGGAGAAGGGGAGACCTTGATTTAAAGATATCTGTTGTCTCCACAAAAAAAATTCTGTTCTGACAAAACCAGTACTAGGATCTGGAAAGGTAAAGTATGTTGTTGCTGGGACCAAAGAGATTTCAGATACCACTGTATCTTTCTCCTGTGGAGTCTTTCCAGGGGTATCATGAAAATTGCAGATGCCATAAAACACAAAATGTTGAGGTATTCCATCACAGTGACCAAATTCTGAGTGGAAAACTTTAGAAAATGATCTAGATAAAGATACATTTTTCCTATGGCAGCCACACTCTTTGAACTGAGGTGCCTAGTTGACATCCCAGGAACACAGTCCTTTGTGGGGGAGTCAAGAAAGAATTTTGAATATTTTCTTGGAGTCCTAGTTTGTGCAAGAGATCTCTCACTCAAAAGAGAGAGAGAGAGAGAGAGAGAGAGAGAGAGAGACTCCTGACATATTTAAAATACTCTGCAAAGCTAATAAGTCATTTAAGTATGGAAAATGTAGATAACCTTTAGCCTGCATTGAGCTATAATTACAGCTAGCACTTTGTGAACACTCTTAATGCAGTGGATATTACAGAGGGTAAGGCAGAGAATTGATAATGTGATCCAGATACACAAAACCTTAAGAAATGTCCAAAGTCTGGATGAATAGGGATGTGATGATAAGCATCCTTTAAGTCTAGTGTTATGAGGAAGCTTGAAAGAGGAAGAAGATGTAAAAAGTTGTAAAGTGACAGCGTTTTGAATTTGGACACTATCACAAGCAGATTTACAAAAGAAAGACCCAGAACTGGTTTCCAAGCATTTTCTTTTTTTAGCACTAGGAACATCCTTGAATAAAACTCCTTCCCCACCTGGGAAAGAGCAGCTGGTTCTGTCACTCCTTGGGACAGCATGTGATAAAGAACAGGTGTAAACAAAACAGTCTGATCTGCAGGATGAGAAATGACTCCTGGAAAGGAGGAATTTCCTCCCTCTGCCATATCTAACCCTATTGAATGATTTTCAGAACCCATTTGTCTGGAACAATCTATTGCTAAAGAGAAAAATGGAGTTCAGACTTTCTGGAAGGGAAGAGGACCAGGGTGGGAAGGGGTCACAAGGTCTGTTGAAAATATTTAGACTTGGAGTGTACTTGGTTTTGGGAGATTTGAGACTTCTTTTTAGAACTCCCTTGCCACTCCTCCTTAAATGTCTGTTTACTTGAATTCTGTTGAGAATTTTGATTCTGTTTTTTGCCAAAATTGGATGAAGAGAAAGAAAATCCCTTGGGCATTTTGGAAAAGGAGGGTTGAAAAATCGTAGAAATTCCCTGCATCAGCTTGTTCCTTTCTTCACAACTTTCTGATCAACTCTGCAGCAGAAGGGCCAAACACTAAATCTCCATCTAAGGGAGAATTTAAAATCTCATTAAAAATTATTTGAAATCATGAGAATCATTAAGTCACGAGCGGACAGGTGATCCTGTGGCGACCCCTAACTGGGAAAAGCCGAAAGAAGAAAATTAAAAAATAATTTGGGAGTTTCTGAGAATGCAGTCAAGTAAATCTCCTTAAAACAGTACCAGTGACCATAGCCCTGGAAGAAGTATCAACAGAATCATGCACACATGGCAAACAGTAAGTAGTGATCTGTGCAATAGAAGAAATTAAGTTATTTAAAGCATTTTTTTTTCTTGAGAATATAGTGTAGATAAAGCATATCTCATACTTTCACAGTATGTCAGAGCAAACTTTAACATATGAGCCTGACAGTTAAAATTCTGAAAATCAAAGCTGCAGAAGTATGCATTTTTCCCCATACATATTGATAATTTTCCCTTCATATTATTGATAATTTCCCCTTTATATTACAAAGAGTAGGATTGGAATTAACTAAGTGCTTAGCAGCAGTGGAGTTGACTAATACTGTAGCTGCTGGTTCAGGTTTGGGAACAGTGTATAAACTTTAAAAGACTGAGAAACTTTATACATGCTTTCTGCCTTTTTAAGGACAGTTAACTGGCTATCAGAAAAAAATGCAATCAGTAAGAAACACATCGTATAAAGCAAACAGGATAAGAGGAATGATTTTAGGTTCTGGAAAATCTTTGTCTAACAACTCATAATATTTTCTGAGGGACTGAAAAACCTCTAGATTCAGAGAAACTATAGTCTCAGAGAAAGAGAAACCCCCATAAAAAGAATCAGAAATGGAGCTCTCCTCCGAGTGAATCAGAAATCTGAGGACAAAAACCCAGATCCATGACTACCTCTTCCTGTTCAGATTCAGAATCGTGAATCTCTTCAGGAAAACAGACATCACTGTTTCCTTTACAATAAACGATTTTATCAAATGGAATACATTGTGTGACACTGCACCTGCAAAGCCAGTTCAGTGACTATACAAGTGTGATAAATTATCAGGGTTAAGTCACTTTTATGCACAGTCTCTGTATGTACAATATTGACCCTGTGCATTCACCTCTGGTTGTGATATAAAAAAACACCACAGCAAAAGCATTCCAACTTGCGTCTCATAAAAGAAAAAACAGTGCTGAAAAGCCAGATTAATGTTGGTTTAACTTATTCAGACAACAGCAAGATCAGCCATTTCCATCTACAGACAGCCCCCTTACCCACTAGCTATTGCCACTTTATTGACTGGGTACACATCGGGCATCTGATTGTAATAAACAATAATTACTGTAGTAATTTATTCCATCTCTGTTTCATAGAAATGCACCATCACCAACCATTGTATAGTACTTAAGCTTGCTTCACACAAATACACATTAGTACCAGAAAGCCACAATAATGACAGTTTAACATTGACAAACAACAGCAGGCCAGAGTTACTCACTTTTGTCCATAGACAGCTTACATATATATCAATTACAGGGACTTAGTGAACACCTTTGGTGAATTATTGTAATAAAATACATTTAAAAAGGTGAATTTTTAATAGCGACAGAGTTATTACACCAACAGAATTGAAGGTGCTGTCAAAGAGTTTTAATTCATACACACAAATAAAGCATCCATTACTGACATTACTATAAATTTTAAACAAATTGTCAGGAAACTTAAGATTTACCTGTGATGTCTGTTTCGAACAACAAAAGGTATAGGAAGTCTAGTCTTGTCAATCCTCCCTTGACCAGTATACTTAATGTGTTTAGCCATTTATGTGAATATGAATTATATGACTTGTTTAGAAAGCAAGGTGTTTGTAAGTTTGAAAACAAACCTTTCTATAATTTAACTTCAAGTGAGTTTGTAGCTTTAAGGAACCTTTGTCAGTATTCAGAATTTAGATATATGAAAGCAGAAAGGTAACGGCTTGGTTGTTATGAACAAGGAAACTCATATTACAGCCATGACTGAGTTATTATCTGATGTTAAAAGCTACAAAAAGGTTACTAAGGATTTTGTAAGAAAAACTTATAGTTTTATTGATATGACATTACTTGATTTACTTTACGAGAATTGCATTTCTTTGGATGTTTTTGATTTTTGTTCAGTTAGCAACCACAATTGGGTATTATTTTTGGTATACCCAAAATTCATAAAGATCAGGTTCAACCTCCTTTGAGGCCCATTGTATCTTCACCTAGGAATATTGCTTCTTTTATTGATAGTGTCCTTAACCCCATTGTACAAAATAGTGATTACTTTTTGAAAGATTCCTGGATTTTTTTACACCAGCTCAAAGCCTATAAGTTTGAGGGTCAAGAATGACTTATATGGACTATTGATGTGGGTATATAGTTTGTAGAGTTGTATCTCAATAAATATGCCAAATATTTAAAAATTGATTCTAAAACTATTTGTGTTATGCTTGACTTGATGTTAAGCAATATTTTTTTTCAGTTTAGGGAGAGTATATACCAACAAACATCTTTAGTGGTGATGGGAGGCAAAGTTAGCTATGTGCATATTTAGTCCATTTACCCTCCTTTAAGTGTGTTACTTATTTACATAGATATATATTGATTTGTTTTTTGTTTGGACAGGTAGTAGAGAAATATTTTTGGGGTTTGTTAAAGATATGAACAATAGTATTAGTTGGTTGAATTTTGACGTAAGTGGTATAGGGACCACAGTTAGTCTTCTTGATATACAAGCTCACAGCTGAATTTGAACAGGGAAGTTTTGAAAGTAATATATTTAGAAAGGAAAGCTTTTGTAATAATTAGCTACATTTTCACAGTTTTCACCCCCCATTTATGAAATATAATATTGGTTGTGTTATTAGCGACAACATCAGGTTTTTAGATGAAGTTAAGATCCTTATTGATATGTTTACTGAGATAGGCTATCATTTTGACAAATTGTCCACCATTCCAGACGAGGTAGTTAAGCTTAGAAATGATAGATTTCCTCCTATTTTGAAGGCTGAGTTCACTCCCCACTGAGGTAATTTTGAAAATACAGAGTAAGTTTTGGCATTCTTAGTTCCAGTGAGCATTGAGGGTTGTAAGGTTAGAGATATTATTATGGAGAACTGGAAAGTTGTTTAGGTAATTAAGATCTTTCTAAGGTGATTGGGCAAGAACCAAAATTTATTTTCAAGAAAACACGTAATTTGACATTTTTATTAGAGCATTTAAAGGGGAATAAGCTTAGTGGGCATGTTGGTATTTTTCCTTGTCAATACTTTAATTATTGTAGGTTTATAAATTCTACTAGTCATCATTTTTTGAACAGATTAATTTTATGTTA
The DNA here is from genome assembly GCF_019279795.1 of Protopterus annectens. NCBI lineage: Eukaryota > Metazoa > Chordata > Ceratodontiformes > Protopteridae > Protopterus > Protopterus annectens. The sequence continues at coordinate 416,527,610 of NC_056741.1, forward strand.
ACAGCAAGAAGGAGGATTAATTGCAAAAGTGAAGCTTTAGTCTATTTGGCAAGCTATTGCAACAGTTTTTACATTGGGAAAACTACTAGAAGTTAGGGTGTACGATAGGGGACTATGTACTAGCCATCAGAAATAACGATACCAACAATGCACTTGCGAGGCATAGTATGGTTTGCAATAATTTTCGTAAATGTAATTCTTTGTGGTAGAGAAGGTTAATCAGTGTGCATTTATTGATCAGTTTAACAACTGTCTTGAATTTTTAGAGCTTAAATGGCAAGTTTTTTTGTGTGCCGTTATGGCACCAGGTTTAAATGAGACCATTTCAGTAAAAAGTTTGTTAAAGTATAAATGTGTTTAGCTATTTATTGCTTTATTCTGTTGATTTATATGTACTTTCTAGATAATGTTTGTTAGTGTGGGTAAATTATTTAAACACTCTTTTTAGGCAATTGCACAAGTTCATTTTTATTGACAAACAACTTGATTGGTTGGTTAACTGATATGTGATGACATTTGTACAAATCGTTTACATTTGTTCAAATTAATGTTTTTTTATTCTGAAGAAGTTCTAAAAGTAAACAGAACAAATGATCTTAATATATAATTTCTGTGTTTTTCATGTGGTGATTTTTGTTCTGACACCTGTGGTTCCTGGCATGAAGGGATTTTATTTTTATCAAATTTAAAAAATGGACACAATTTATTTGGGCTGCTTTAAAAATGCAACATAGTCAGTCAGTCATATCAGCCTGGTTCAAAGAAATGGCCACATAAATATATTTTAGCTCTTATAAAAATACCCATTTTTCAGGTAGGTGAACAAAAGGAAGATAATGTTGTACTGCATTTCTATGCTTGGTAGTCTACCTTAGATCTTTTGCTACATCTAAGAGTTCATTTTAGTTGAAAGTAACGCTCTTCCTATGGATATACAGTTAACTGCAACTGCTTTTATAGCTAAATTAAATTGATGTGTAAAGTCTGCTTCTTATCAGGACCATTAGAATGGCTCTCAGCTTTTTTAAGACTGAAAATGAGGAATGTCTCTCATAATCAGGAACAGCTGAGAGTGATGCATATTTAGGTGCCTCTTAGGTTCTTAAAAAAAGTAATCTTAGCTGCTATGCTCTACATGAGCTACATCCTGACTACAGCATTCTCTTATAGAACCTTCACAGATTTTAATGGTGCTGATGCCCCCAGTACCCCAATGCTGTTGTGGCCATTACCAGCCATCTTGAAAAATTGTGGATTTTCTTTTTCTCAGTGCCACCTAGCATGAAATAGACTTTTGAGGCTCTGTGATTTGTTGCGTAGATTGTTGGTGGAACTGAAATTAAGAACTGTGCATATCTTTTTTTACCAGATACTACAGCTACTACTACTTCTTTCAACTCAGGCTTTGTGGCAGGAGTATGTTTTAGTAAAAAATAAGAGAGATTTCTTTGTTACGTATGACAAAGGCCAGCAATGGGTGCAGGACCTCCTAATGGAGTAGGGGCCTATAGGGCCAGATAGGTCCAATTGGCCTAAGACTAGTCTAGCTGGATTGCTTAACTTTCAAGATGTCCACACAATTCTTAAGTCTTTCAAGTTAGTAAAAGCCTAACATGGAATGGACACAAAATAATAATGTCACAAGATATACCTCTCATCTATAAACTGCAGTGTCAGTAACTACCCATTTCTGTTGTTTAATTAATGACAGTGTCAAATTTCAGATGCAGTTCTCCACCAGACTTTGTTTTACTTATAACTATACCTCTCAACTTCTTAGAGCAAGAGATATGGACAAAGTCATTAGTAAAGGGGGGGGGGGAACAAAGGTCGAAAAATAGGGACAAATTTTAAATATCACGCTTACAAGTTTAGAAAGTTGATAGAATAATAGGTTTTGAATTAGGATGAATTTTCTGAAGGGTATGAAGCACGAAACCCAAATGCCTGTCATTATTTTCTGACTTCAATCCTCAATGATTTGCGAGAAAAAACAAAATTTTATGAAGGGCAGACCAACAATATGATGCAAAAAATCTGGACAGTTGAAAGGTATGCATATAACTTTAACAAATACTCAACTAACAGCTCTGAAGATGCAGAAAATATTTAAACATCTTTTTAACTACATAACTCCAACATCACTTGATCTAGTTTGATACATATCTCTTGCTGATTTACCATAAATCCAATGCAATTTGCATCCATGGTGCTTGGTAGGTGCTTGGTCTGCCATCTTGCTCCTTTTTCTCACTTCAAATTATATGAGGCATTTTGTACATGTACTAGTTCCCTGAAGTTCAGCCAGCCTTGGCATTCACATGAAACTTAAGTCCCTTGTATACTTTCATTTATTTTATTTGTTTGTTTCTGGATGAAAATCAAACCACAATAACTTGCTATTTGCTTTTCTGGGCTACTGCATTATCAGAAGACTTAACACAGACTTTTCAGGGAAGCAAACTGGTTATAGACACAAGTATGTATCTCATATTTCTTTATTTTAGCAAATGGCTAATACCAAATTGCTATGATCACTTGTGGTCTCTGGTATGATTGCAAACATTTAATACAAGAACAACATTACTCTAAAGAGGGTCTCATAGCAACTAATGACTGGTGCCAAAGTCATGGCTTCAAGCTGAATGCAAAAAAAATGTATCATCATACCATTTGGCAAAAACACAACCCCTAATGATTACCACATCAACAGCAATCCCCTAAGCACACAACCTGTGGTGAAAGACCTGGGCACTCAGGTTGATAACCTCTTGTAGCGGCAGTGGTCAGAAAAGCCTTTTACTTGGTTCATCTCATAAGTAAAGGGATTGCATCCAGAAAAAAGGAGGTTATTACCTCTCTATACTCATCCCTCATAAAGCCAATAATTGAGTATAACGCCCTGTTTGAGATGTACTTCTCCAAACATCTGCACCAACTGGAAAGGCCCCTAAAAATACCTCACAAAGAGAATTCTTGGCCTCCAATACCTGTCCTATGTAGACAGGCTCAAATCACTATCACTCTACTTAGTATCATACAGATTGCTCAGGGGTGATCTGCTTCTTGCCTACAAGGCAATCTCAGACCCTGCCCAACTAGAGATGCTGCATATTCGTAAGTCTAACTCCTCATGCAGTACCAGCTCAAAAGGCCTGAACCTAATATGTGACTTTAGCAAAACCTGCTGGAGAGACAGGTTTGTCTCCCAGAGGCTGCCCTGTCTCTGGAATAGACTTTTCATACACATCAAACAGAGCACCTCGCTGACCCTGTTCAAGTGCAACCTTGATGAGTGGATGGGAAACCACAAATTGGTCCCAGGGGTTCCACCTGTGTCCCTTATTGACAGGGGCAACAGGTGCTGACTGAGGTTTCTTTTGGGGGATAAACTCTTGGCTATGCTTGTAAGGGCCCAGGGTCATTAGCCTAGTAACGTCCTATGATCCTAAAGTGTTAAAATCCAATGTAATCCAGAAACATTGCGATTCTTTTTTAAAGGGACCATACTTTATTGGGACTAGCTAAATTTTCAGTTAGAAGTGGGCAACTATGTTCATCTTAAAATAACATTAGAATTATAACTTAAGTAATGATAGGGAGAAATAGTCTTGCTTTAATAAGGTTTTTATTTGTTTCCTAAAATAATTCAAAGTTGTTTTGGTGGGTGAGTTGAACATGCTACAACGTATCCTTGATACGAATGTTTTTTTTTTTTTTTAATGTATCCTAACTAGGATCAAAGTTATATATTCATTTTGTTGTTATTTATTTATTTATGTCCAAGCTAAAAATGCTGTTTTTTTCTGCATGTCATATTATTTACTTTTATTGGGAGGTAGAAAACGGGATCAAGCCCACAGGTTTCGCAATCAGACAATTCTATTTCCATTCTCGCTGTGACTTCTCTTTATAATTTACTTGATAAAAAAAAAAGAAAGAGCTGTAAGCATATTGTGTTATGTAACTTAATACATATCTATTTTCTATTCAACACTTTTTCTAAATCCAGAGCCTTTTTAATTGTTTATATGATGAGTCTCCCTGTTTTGTCATTACATTTTTGTCGTTATTCTTTTGCAAGAAAATCCATATGTTTTGCAAGATAGATTCATAGAATGAAAGGGGGCAGCAATATACATGAAAATGCAAATTAATACCACAGTTGTTTTTTTTTTTTAATATGAAACTAACTTTTTTTTAGCAAGAGGCGCACGTTAACTTCAAAATGGACAGTAATGTAAAGAAAACGAACACTGGCCGGTGAAACTGGATACAAAGTTTAATTAGCGCTTTCATCTGTTGTTACACTTGACTTCTTCAGATTAAAACAGGAATTATTCATGCATCACTTCCTTTTATAGCCAGGCTAGGTCACATGTCATTAAAGCAAAATGCACCAAAAATGCACTGCTGTTTTAGTTGTTGTTATACATAGTTAAATTTCAATTTCATCTTATAAAATGCATTAAAACTGTACTTCTTTATTTACATATTGCATATAGCCCATCAGCCCCCATCTTAAAATTAAAATAAATTGCAATCCAAAATACATTTCCACAAAAATAAATCATGTACTTAAAATAAGCAAATGTTTACTGCATTGCCTCAGAAATATACACGTGTGCCCTCCCCCTAAAAATAAAGTTTAGCTTTTAATTTTAAATAGCTGGAAAGAGAAACTGCATCATTTAGTCCAGGCGAGTTATTGGCATCCACTCTAAGTTGCCACACGAATTCTTTGAATTCTAGAAACAATTTCTTTGGTCCCCCCCTACTGTCAGGTACTACTTGATCAATGGCTACAAATTTAAACTTGTGATCTGGGTTCAAGATAGTATGTACAGCCAATACATTCTTTTCATTACCCTTCCTGATCTCATACATATGTTGGTAAATACAAACTTTAAACGCTTTCTTAGTCTTCCCTATGTAAAAACTTTCACAGCCTTGACATAGGAAGACATGTACAGTGTGTACTGTTACCGTTCAACTTGAAATTTAGTTCAACTGGACTATAGCTTGGAATAAAAACTTTTTCTGTTTCTAATACATTGGCACATTGGTTACACTCTCCACATTTTAACATCTTACCTTTCTTATTGTTTTTATTCCCCTCTTTATTTCTTTCCAACAAATCTTTGACACATGCATCTTTATTGTATATGACACAAGGTCTGTCACCAAGATTTTTAAGGACCTCTTTGTCACTTTTAAATATAAACCAATTATTTTATAAAATATCTTTTATGTCATAAAACTGCAAGTTGTAGGTCAGAATAAAGGCCCTGTTGCACTCGTTTGTGTTCCGTGACCCCACATCAACCTTTTTATTACTGCTATTGTCCCTTTCCTCTGAGACTAACAGTGGAAAAAAGTGGCCTTTAACTCTCTTTTCTGTAACTTCACACAAAACCGGTTCAATTAAATTGTTCAGGTATCCCCTCCTTAGTAACATGCCCCATAACGTTTTCCTTTCTTCAATGTACATTTCTAGGTCAGTGACTATCCGTGCTAACCGCACACATTGGCCCTTAACCAAAGACCTTTTTTGAAAGTCAGGGTACCCACTTTTAATGTTGGAGAGTGTTAGAATATGTGGGCTTTCTGTAAATGGTGGTAGTAAACTTTTTCAGTGAATCATATTTGGTTATAAGGATGTCCAAAAAAGTCATTCTATTACTGTTCTGTTCCATAGTAAAGTTCAAAAAAGAAGTGTTCCTATTTAGATATTCAAAAAACTGGTTCAGCTCTAACTCACTTCCTCCCCAAAAAATAAGTATGTCATCAAGAAATCTTCCATAAAACAAACATTCTTTAAACCATTGGCAAGTAAACACTTGAGTTAGCTCCCATTGAGCAAGTACAATATTTGCAAACAGGGGTGGGGGTGCATGCCGCCCCCATCGCTACACCTGTAGTTTGCTTAAAAATCTGATTCTCAAAAATAATAAAGTTGTTATTGAGCACTGTTTCCATAAGGTTTCTAAACATAAGTATTCTACCATGACTAATGTTGGTTTGACTTTGTTTACATAGAAAGTCATAGAACTTATCAATTCCTTCTTCTTCATGCAGTATAACGCTAAACAAATCTTTAACGTCTATAGTTGCCATAATCAGCTTTTCCCTATATAAATCTTGTTTAACAGTCCCAGGAATCCTTCAATATATGTTTAAATTCTGATAAAACTGTGTTCAAGTGAAAATCAATAAACTTAGCTAAGGTGGTTGTTTTTGATGCGTTTGCATCTACAGTAGGTCTCAGAGGTGGGTTGCTAGTGCTTTTGTGTATTTTGGGGATTCCAAATATGGTTGGAACTTAAGGATATGTCTGAATTAAATAATTATATTCCTCCCTTGTTATTTGAAAATTTAATAATAAATCATTTAATATAACATCAACATTCTTGTATGCTATATGTAGCTCATTTACCGACACTTCTTCATTACCATCATCATATAGAATCCCCAGCATCTTCTAAATATACATGCATTGGTCCATTACCACCAGCCCTTCATCTTTGTCAGGTTTCATAACCCTTATAGACCTGTTTGTTGTTATACTGTGCAAAACCTTTGTCTCTGCTTCTGTTAAATTAACTATACTAGTCCTTTTTGTCTTTAATAACGTAAACAGATGCTGCTGCTTGTACTATCATTGAAAATGACTACAAAGACTTTAGTATATACAGTTGTAGTAGTCAGGCTGTCACTAATGAATGGGCAACATTATTTCAAAATGGTATTAATTATGTGTCTATAACTAATGCCAAGATTGACAGGTGCCTACTTGATTTGAAATTGTATACAAGAAAACTAAACCTAAGTTGTTATTTTCAAGGTAATGAATTATCTAACTTCCCACGGAGCTGCAAAAGAAGCAGTGTGTTTAACCCCGCACCCCACCCCACAGTTCAACTATTTGAAAATGTATGTAGTTATGACATCAGGTCAATGCTATTAAAAACAAAAACGACTAATATATTTAACAGAAGCAGAGACAAATGTTTTGCACAGTATAACAACAAACAGGTCTATAAGGGTTATGAAACCCGAAAGAGGTGGGGGGCTGGTGGTAATGGACAAATGGATGTATATTCAGAAGATGCTGGGGATTCTATATGGTGATGGTTATGAAGCAGTGTCATTAAATGAGCTACATATAGCATACAAGAATGTTGATGTTATATTAAATGATTTATTATAAAATTTTCAAATAACAAGGGAGGAATATAATTATTTAATTCAGGCATAATCTAAAGTTCCAACCATATTTGGAATCTCCAAAATACACAAAAGCACCAGTAACCTTTGAGACCTATTGTAGATGCAAAGGCATCAAAAACAACTACCTTAGCTAAGTTTATTGATTCTCACTTGAACACAATTTTATCAGAATTTAAACGTATATTGAAGGATTCCTGGGACTTTTTAAAGAAAATGAAACAAGATTTATATAGGGAAAAGTTGATTATGGCAACTATAGACATTAAAAATTTGTTTAGTGTTATAACGCATGAAGAAGAAGGACTTGATATGTTCTATGACTTTCTATATAAACAAACCAACTTTAGTCATAGTAGAATACTTATTTTTAGAACCCTTACTGAAATAGTGCTCAATAACAACTTTATTATTTTTGAGAATCAGATTTTTAAGCAAACTACAGGTGTACCGATGGGTGCGACATGCGCCCCCATTTGCAAATATTGTACTTGCTCAATGGGAGCTGACTCAAGTGTTTACTTGCCAGTGGTTTAAAGAATGTTTGTTTTATGGAAGATTTCTTGATAACATACTTATTTTTTGGGGAGGACATTATTGGGAAGGCTCACCCAGACTCTGCTACACTTTGCTGTGAGGGAAAGGTTGGTTTGCTTTTTATTTGTTGTATTTTGTATTAGTTTATTGCCTTTTTATATTTTGAGTGCTGTGATTTGTTTTCTTTACCTTGTGTTTTGCTTGTGTTCTGCTTTTAACTGCATATTAAAACTTCAAAAGACACCGCAGCTCGGTCTCTTGTGAGTCAGGCAGAAATTTTTCCCCACCCCCTCACCCTGTCACTGTTGTGTTCTTAAATACCACCATCTTTCTAGTTGCCTGCCTCTTATGTTAATTTGACCATATATCTCATTTCCTCTCTGCTTTCACTGGCTTGTGTGAGTAAGCACAAAATTATCATTTTGTGAAATCACTCCCCTTCAACTATTTAAATGTATTGACCATTCTACTGTATTCCATAGTACCGGAATACAAAAGTGATCATCCTCTTTCAGTCTATCTTGCTGTTTTAAAAATAGTGACTCTCCACCAAAACTTAACTTTTTAGACTTAAGTTCAATACTTTCACATCTAACTTCTCTAGTGCACACTGCAGTGTTTAGGATAAACCATTTTTTTTCATCTTGCCTTTAAGCATCCCTGTGACTTGCACTTGCTCTAATACCTGCTGAAAAGTACTAGGAAGCCTTAAACTGATACAAGCACTCAACTCTCCTTATTAATAAGGAGGAATTAATCATAGGCACTAAACAGCCTATACTTGCAAAGTACCTTGCTAAGGTAGGGGAAAACAGCTCCTGCATTTAAAAAAAAAAAAAACACCGAACCAGGCATGTCCGAGGGTCAGCTTCCATTGATTTCTCCTGTCCACCTGGTGAATGTGGGCAAGGTGGGGCAATGCAGCAATTGCCTCATGTACACAGGCAACCCTCTCCTCCTACCACCCAAAACTACAACCTGTGAGAGATGCACTTACATAGCCAAACTGGAAGCAAAGCTTTCTCCACCCAATATTGTGCTAGATAGTCAAGAGAAGAAGGTTAACACCCACACTACACCTCAAGCAACACACAGCCCTTCTAAACTCACACCACCAACACCCACACATAGCAACATTAAATCCACGTATACGGAGGCTCTTAACTGTAACCTGCCCAAGCAACAAGGACCTCCGAAGCTGAAAGGCAAACAAACACAAATCACAACCAAAGTGTCACATAGCTCACGACACCAGTGTGCCACCCAGCAACAACCCCTAAGGGAAGACAACATACCTAACACTTTAGTCATAGGTGACTCTATAGTCAGGCACACTGATGTCCCACTCACCAGGCTGAACAAGGAGAAAATTACAGTGAGCTGCCTGTCAGGTGCCAGGATCCGCGACATAACTCATGCACTCAAGTCACTCCACAACAAGTACAAATATGACTCTGTCATTGTCCATGTTGGAATGAATAACTTGAGACATACTTCCCTGGACTACATGAAAAGAGACATGGAAGAGCTCTTGGATCATGTGGCCCAGGAAGGTATGACCCTAGCCCTAAGTAGCATCCTGCATTCAACCAGAATAATACCACAATCTAAGGACAAAATGATTGACTTCAACAATTGGCTAAGCTTCTGGTGTTATTCAAAGGGGATCCAGTATCTGTCTGCCTGGCACGACATAATCGACAGACCACACTGCTTTGCCAGAGATGGTCTGCACCTGTTGCCCCTGGGATTCAGTTTACTGGCTAAGGCTCTTGCCACCCCTATAGTGCCTTTTTCTAGGCAAAGTTCAAAGGACAAAACCACCACCGTAACAGGTACAAGCATGCAAAATCTGAAGGTAATGTTACTCAATGCTAGAAGTCTAAACCTCAAAATGCATTCTGTCAAGGCAATCCTAAAAATGGAGAATATCGATATATGTGCAGTAACTGAGACCTGGTTCAAGGCTGCAGAGGGCACCCCTGCAATACCAGGCTCCAACTCTTACCACACATTTTGGCCACCAAACCAGGATCAAAACACTAAAGGTGGTGGAGTGTCCATATTCACCAAGGATATTCACACCACTAGGTTAGTTGCCCAACAAAATGCATCTGAAATTCTCCAGGTGCAACTAACACTAGGTAAGACTACAATCCAAACTGTAGCTTGCTACAGGATCCCCCACCATGCCCTAAGATTCTCACTACACCTTTCTAAACATACTGGAAAATATTAATATACAACCAAACACCCTAATATTGGGTGATTTCAACTACCCTGCCATTAACTGGGAAAACTACTCGTGTACCAACACCTTTGCCCAACGGTTCTTGGAATTCATAAATTCCAATGCCCTGGATCAACTAATCCATAGTCCCAACAGGGGCTCCAATATCCTAGACCTGGTCATTACCAACATGGGAAATCAATGCTCCACACCTATGGTCACCCCCTCGTTGGTCAGGTCAGACCATAAGCTAATCACCCGTAACATCCACATCCCATCCCCACCCCCCAGTAAGGAAACCGCCATAAAAAACTTCTCCAAAGCCAACTTCATGCTACTCAAGTCAAAAGTTATAAACTTCATGACACCCATGCAGATGGGAACTGAAAGTTCGACTGCTGAGTCCTACACTAAGGCACTGTATGAGCACATCCACTCATGCATGAATCGTGCCATCCCAAATAGAACCAAGATGCTCTCCTCCAAAAAAGGAAGCCAGTCTGGTGGTCCCCTACCATAAACAAACTTTACAACAAAAGGAAGAAACTGTTGCAGAAAAAAGGAAAATCCCAGGATACAAAAACCTCCCTTACCAGTCTCAGTAAGAAGCTGAGATCCCTCATAAAATCCTCCAAAGCTAGTTACGAAAATAAAGTTGCCAAAGATTCCAAAGACAACCACAAGGCATTCTATAACTATGTCAAGAATCTAAATGGCAATGCTCAGATCTGCTCTGAGCTACAACAGAATGGCATTAAATATACTGATCCCAAGGATATTGCCAATATCCTGGCAGATCAATTCAGTGCCAACTTCACCCCAGTCTCACCCCCTAAATGGCCCATCTCAATACCCGAAGATTGCCAAATTCTGGTAATAACTGCCACACAGGTAAAAAACGCACTCTCCAAGGCTAAGAATACAGCATCCATGGGACCAGATGACATCCCAGGCTGTGTACTACATGAACTACAAAATGAACTGGCACCTCACCTAAGTGTCATGTTTAATCATACCCTCACCTCAGGCTTCATGCCCACTGAGTGGCGCACAGCTAGAGTTATCCCACTCCACAAGGGGGGATCCACCTTGGATCCTGGGAACTACCGCCCCATCAGTCTGACGAGCCTGATCTGCAAGGCCATGGAACGTATTGTCATGGAACTTATAAACAAAGACATTGGCAACCTTCAAACACTGGACCCCACCCAGTTTGGGTTCGCAAAGGGCTGATCTTGTCTCCTGAACCTGATTGACTTCTTCGGATCAGTCTCCAGAGCCATAGATGAGGGTAAGGCAATCCACACAGCCTATCTGGACCTTGCCAAGGCCTTTGACACCATCCCCCACTCTGGAATCATAGATAAACTTACTAAGCTGGGCATTAATCCCTACGTCACTCGATGGGTTGCCAACTGGCTTACTGACAGAACCCACACTGTAAAAGTAGCTGACTCCAAATCCAGCTCCAGACAAGTGGAGTACCTCAGGGTTCAGTCCTGGGACCTCTCTTGTTTGGCATCTACGTCTCTGAAGTACAGGCCAAAACTAAGGGACTCTGGCTAACAAAGTTCACAGATGACTGCAAACTGGGAGCCATTATTGAATCCCCAAATTATGTGGATACTCTACAAAAGGGCCTTACAGAAACAGATGCTTGGTGCCAAAGCCATGGGCTCAAGCTCAATGCCAAGAAATGTATAGTTATCCCCTTTGGGAAAAAACATGTACCCGTGAATTACCACATAGGTGGCAGTATGCTGAAAAGTGTGATAAGGGACTTAGGGACACAGGTGGAAAGTGGTCTCACCTTCAATAACCACATCGCCACAACAGTCAGGAAATCCTTCTATGTGGCACACCTCATCAATAAGGGCTTTTCATCCAGAAAAAAGGAGGTCATTGTCCCACTGTACTTACCCCTCATTAGACCGTTTATAGAATGCAACGCCCCATTTGGTATGTACCTCTCAAGACATCTGCAACAACTGGAAAGGCCACAGAAATACCTCACTAAAAAAATCACAGGCCTAAAGCAGATGCCCTATGCTGACCGCCTTAAAAAACTCCAGCTATACTCTGTCGCATATCGTCTACTCCGAGGCGATCTCTGCTTAACATACAAGGCCATGTCAAACCCAGAGCTGTTGGACATGCTACACTTAAATAAATCCCAATCCCTCAGAGCCACACGCTCCAGAGATCTAAACCTTGTCATCACAATAAACAAAACATGCTGGAGGGATAGGTTCCTGACCCAGAGACGCCCCAGACTCTGGAATAGATTGCCCATACATGTCAAGCAGAGCGCCTCTTTGTCCCTCTTCAAAAGGAACCTTGATGATTGGATGGGAGAAGGGAAATTCACCCCAGTGATCACGTCAGTCACCCTGCTAGACAGGGGTCCAGGGAAGTAAATAGTATGAGAGGAAATAGTGTGAGAGGAAATAACCATAGAATTGTTATGGCTAGGCTTGTATAGGCCCAAGGGCCAATAGCCTAGTACCAACCTATGAACCTATGAGTTAGAGCTGAACCAGTGTTTTGAATATCTAAATAGGAACACTTCTTTTTTGAGCTTTACTATGGAACAACACAGTAATAGAATGAATTTTTTGGACATCCTTATAACCAAAGATGATTCACTGAAAAAGTTTACTACCACCATTTACAGAAAGTCCACATATTCTAACACTGTCCTACATTCTGAAAGTTGGCACCCTAACTTTCAAAAAAGATCTTTGGTTAAGGGCCAATGTGTGCGGTTAGCATGGATGGTCAGTGACCTAGAAATGTACATTGAAGAAAGGGAAAAGTTAATGGGCATGTTACTAAAGAGGGGATACCCGTACAGTTTCATTGAACCGGTTATGTGTGAAGGTACAGAAAAGAGAGTTAAAGGACACTTTTTTTCCAATGTTAGGCTTGGAGGAAAGGGACAATAGCAGAAATAAAAAGGTCGATGTGGGGTCAGGGAACACAAATGAGTTTAACAGGGCCTTTATTCTGATGTACAACGTGCAGTTTTATGACATAAAAGATATTTTAAAAAAGAATTGGCTTATATTTAAAAGTGACAAATAGGTCTTTAAAATGTTGGTGATAGACCATGTGTCATATACAAAAAAGATGCACATGTCAAAGATTTGTTGGAAAGAAATAAAGAGGGGAATAAAAACTATAAGAAAGGTAAGATGTTAAAATGTGGACACTGTAACCAATATGCCAATGTATTAGAAACAGAAAAAGTTTTTATTCCAAGCTATGGTCCAGTTGAACTAAATTTCAAGTTGAACGGTAACAGTACACACTGTACATGTCTTCCTATGTCAAGGCTGTGAAAGTTTTTACATAGGGAAGACTAAGAAAGCGTTTAAAGTTCGTATTTACCAACATATTTATGAGATCAGGAAGGGTAATGAAAAGAATGTATTGGCTGTACATACTATCTTGAACCCAGATCACAAGTTTAAATTTGTAGCCATTGATCAAGTAGTATCTGATAGTAGGGGGGAGACTGAAGGAATTGTTTCTAGAATTCAAAGAATTCATATGGAAAGTTAGGGTGGATGCCACTAACCCATCTGGACTAAATGATGTTGTTTCTCTCTCCAGTTATTTAAAATTAAAAGTTGGACTTTATTTTTAGGGGGAGGGCACACGTGTATTCCTGTGGCAACACAGCAACATTTGCTTATTTTAAGTACATGATTTATTTTTGTGGAAATATATTTTGGATTGCAATTTATTTTAATTTTGGGATGGGGCTGACGGCTATATGCAATATGTAAATAAAGAAGTATGGTTTTAATGCATTTTATAAGATGACATTTAACTATGTATAATAACAACTAAAACAGCAGCGAATTTTTGGTGCATTTTGCTTTAATGACATGTGACTTAGCCTGGCTATAAAAGGAAGTGATGTATGAATAATTCCTGTTTTAATCTGAAAATGTCAAGTGTAACAAGCGCTAATTAAACTTTGTATCCAGTTTCACTGGCCAGTGTTCGCTTTCTTTACATTACTGGTTTTATCTGTGGTTGTTTACAATGGGACAGTATTAAAAACAAGAAATGGAGTAGACATATTACTGCATCAGGTAATGCTATAAAACAAAGTGGAGTGGCAATCATAGCTATGAAATCATAGCTAAGAATTATTAATGGAATAAACGTGGACTCAGTAGCTGATAAATATGACAGCTGGTATTATTTCATAGGTAATTTCAAATTTTTGCTCAAACCAGTTGTGTTTTCAAACTGTATGCCCCTTATTATGACCAACTAGGTTTGTTATAAAGATCCTCAACTTATTATCTAGCTTAAAAGAATATTATTATACAGGAGTATAGCTAAATACTAGGCTAGCTGCCCTTATGGGCCATTTTAAGCCGTTCTTTGTGCTCTAATTAACCTATCCCATGTGATAATAGATTGGCCTTTCCCATCTCGTGGTCAATAATTATATATTACTCCCAATGAGAATAACTGGGATCATACCATAGATAATTTGAGGGGACCCATGCATGGGAAAAAGCATTTAGGGGCTGCCTATATCCATTACTACTACAGGGAGCAGTCCTGGGGTAAGCTTTTTGTTTTCCATCCATAGATCAAAGTTTTGCTTGAATATGGACAGGAATGAACTTTGTTTTATGTGGATGGGGAGTCTGTTCCAGAGCAGCTGTGTCCTCTGCAAGTTATAGCTGTCCTTCTAAACTGTTCTATTGATATCACAGAAGAAGTTTTGATCCCTATACTGAGTATTTATGATGCCATTTGACTTGCTGATGGGCAGTACATCCATCAGTACTGGGTAGGAGGATGCCTTGTATACCAGACACAAGTCACCTCTTAGCAGTCTGTAGGGTACAGAGTATAGGGACAGGCTTTTGAGTCAGTCCATGTAGAGCATGTTGATACCAAACATGAGAGGTCCCAGCACAGAACCCTGGGGGACTCTGCTGGTGGCCAATCTGTTTGTGGAGGTAACTTCCCCTATTTTGATTTTCTGCGTCCTTTTTGTGAACCTTTTGGAAATGCATTGGGTGACATAAGACTTTTTCCCAGTTTATTTAGCTTTTCTCCAATGCCTGAGTGGTAATTTGTGTCAAAAGCTTTTTCCAGGTTGAGGTATGCATTGTGTACTGTTATGCTTTTACCCATTGCTTTGAATATATACTAAGTAGAGACTGAAACTCATCCACAGATCCCCATACTGACAGAAAAAAACCTCAGCTCTAACTCAATTAATTCAGCCGTATTAATACTAGATTAAAAAGCAAAACAAAAAAAAAAAAAACAGATTTTATCTTTCTGACCTGTTTAGATTTGCAAACCCATGCAGTCCTTAATTTACACAATATTCACCGTATAACAAGCCCTTTTCTAGTACTGATTATTTTTTTATTAATTTCTAACTTACTATTGGGGGACTGGTTGTCCTGATAATAGAACCTTGTACAATCTTATATCATTTAAAAATAAAATTACATGTTAATCTAAATACAATGTACTCAAATCTCACACATCATAACAACTGGAATTTTAATCCACAAATTTTAGAGACTGAAGAAATCAAATCTGAAATTTAAGAGCTGCTGAAAAATTCTATGATCATATCAACTTAGAAGATATAAAATTAATTGTTAAACAGGCATCACTTTAAGTGCAAATTTGGGGTATCCTAATCAGTAATGCTGCATACATTAATAAGAAAAATAAACAAAGGGAAAATAACCTTAAAGGACACAATGATTTATAAAACCTACTTATTCACTTGCTAGAATCTCTACTGGAAGGACAGATCAAATCTAAGCATCAAGAATTATACTTATTCTGCATGCAGTAATGATCGTGCTATGAAAATATAATCCTAACAGCCTATACAGAGTAGGTACAACTCCCTTCTAAGTTTCTAGCTAGACTACTAACAATCCACATCTTTCAAAAGATTTTGAAGAAATGTAGGAGAACAACAAAAACTTACCTCAGACAAGAAATCCTAATTGCCTTCTATGAGACCTTTTTATCATACACACACACACACACACACACACACACACACACACACACACACATATATATATATATATATATATATATATATATATAAATAACCCTTCTTTAAAACATAAGCTAAATGAAGTAGAATGGTATTTAAACCTACTTAGGTTTCCCAGTTTTAATCTAGAGCAACATGATTTTTAGCCAAATCAATAACTATCCAAGAAACCCAACAAAATTGTTTCAATTCATTAAACTCAAAAATTCTTTATTATCTCTTTAACTATATTATTGAAAATGGTATTACAGAGCCATATTACCCTAACCACTAACTACAGGCCCTAGCTCTTATAAATATTGATATGAAAACTTTGCTGTAATATATGCTAAGAGACTTTAACAAGTGTTACCATATATCATGTCCGAACATCAATCTGGATTTGTTAAGAGTCGACACACAACAGACCAAATTCTCACCTTCTCCACTCTTATTAAATTTAAATATACTAGGACACCTCCATTAGTGGCTTTCTAATTGGGTGATGTTAATGTTTTTGACAGGGTTTTTATTCCCATCTTATTTGCAGTATTCGAGTAATTCAAATTTTCTAAAGTTTTTTTAATTCCATTTGTATTTTATATCAGAAGCCATCAATGTTGTTATATATTAACAAAATGTATTTGTTCCCTATCTTTATCAGTAACGGTGTGAGGAAAGGATGTCTCATCTCCCCTCACTTATTTAATCTTTATATTACACCTCTTTTTTACACAAATTGCAAGGTAGGGTACTGCTGGGAATTTATACAGCCATGTAATTTTCTTTGATTATTTCATGATTATTTGTATGGTGGATTTTGAAGACTGTTGTTTCCTGTTATATGGATACCTTGTGTTATAAGTAAAGATCCATGTTTGACTTACCCTACCAGATTTGAAGCCAGGGTTTATTTGAAGGACTCAGAAACAGATGCTTGTTAAAATGCAAATTTGAAAGGTTGTGCATATGGAGAAGTATATGCATTATACCTCTTAACCTGTTAGCACAAGAAATCTGGACAAAGCCAAAAATATGGAAAAGTTTTAGACATTCCATTTACAAATTTAGAAAGTTGCTAGAATAAAGGGTTTTCTGTTGCCATGCATTTTCTGAAGGATATGAAGTCTGAAACTCAAATGCCTGATATTATTTAGTGAATTCAATTATCTCTGATTTGCCAGAAAACAACAAATTTTATGAGGAAGAAAACAAAAAATATGAAGCAAAAATCTATATATTCTATGAAAATCTGGACAGTTGAGAGGTATAAAACTACCAACGGTGATCCTAAATGGATCTGAGTAGTAAGTAAGAGCTGTTTGGGACTTTTGTCTTAAGTAATAATCATTGGTGATTCTTTGTCTCTGAGGATGTATGTATATAAAAATTAGTTTCTTAGATGTTTTCCCAGACCGTCACCCTGAAGAAGAAATGGAGAAACATTGCTTATGGTGGAGCTCTCACATGTTTTTTATCTAAGGTATCTGTCATCACCATGGAAGTTGCAGTTGTGAAACCTGTACCCTTAACTGCTGTAAGGGAAGCCAGAATGTCCTCTTAACTTACTTCATGTCTATTTATTGCCACCCTGTTTATACACTATCTGTATGATGTACACGTTTTATGCAAAGAGTAAGAATACATTATGTTTTTGCTAAAGGCCTGGCAGTCTAGCCAGTCCTTCACAGTACAGAACAATTATGCTGAAAACTTTGGATGGAAAAATGCTGTGTTACTGCAGAATATGTTATACAATAAATTACATAAAGTTTTAGATTTCTGGAATCTTGGCAATTGTGAACTATATATTTGCTGTTTTCAAATTATCATGATTCAAGGAGTTCTTAGCATTAGACAAAGGTGCAGTATCTTTAACGTGTGGTTATGTGTTATATTATTTCTTTGAACTATTGGAAGCTGTATCTTAGAGATGTAGTACAAATGATATAGATTATGTTGTAGTATTGTGTCTGAATAACATGCTAAAAGTTTTGAACCACATAAAGTGTACAATTCTCTATCCCAGATTTAAAAACAATGCAGATTAATTTTCTGAGTCTGTCAGATATTAAAGTGTGAAATGAACCCTCTAATTCAGACTGTTCATCTAAGTATGGTAATCTTTTTTTTCTCAAAAAACTTTTTATTGATTTATAAACATTACATTTAGGAATTGTGTAAAGATTAACAATTTGATAAAACAAAGTGCAACTCTTGTTGGAGTTAAAAAAGAACATTAAATAACAAATCCCAATATATACACTATGTACAATCGGTAACCATAAAATCAGTGGTAAATTTAGACATTATACACATTTATGTAAATAAAGTATGGTTAACAAAATAAAAGAGCTAATAATCAAGACCAGGAGAAAAGCAAAAAAAAACTCTAGAAGGTATTAATTATTTATAATACTTAAAACTTCCCCAACACTCTATTTTTTAAAATCATTTTTATTGGACTCTTAACCAAGTTTTTTTGTGCATCAATATATAGGTAAGCCATTTTTTGAAAAGTATCCCAGTTTAATTTAGTACGATCAAGCCAATTTTGAGTAATATAAAGTTTTATAAGTGAACAAATGAAAATAAGTGCATGAGTATCCAGTTTGGAAAGATGAACTAACGGTATATGAAGTATAGCAAATTCCCATGACAGCGTAGATTTATGATACCCCATTCTCTGCAGTCTTACCTTCAAAGAGGTCCAAAGTTTATGAGAAAAATGACAATACCACAGGATATGTAAAAGGTCAGCTTGGGGAAAGGAGCAACATGTGCACAATGGAGATTTACTGGCATTAAATTTATTTAATTTATATGGAGTATGATAAGCGTTATTGCTAATCATTAATTGAGTGTAGATCAGTTTCTTAAATGGAGTAAATTAAGTTTTGATTCTCAGTTATTTGAGAATTGTGATTCAACCAGGTATTTGAGAAAAGACAATTATGGTCTAATGTTAATTTGTTTATCAGTTTATAGGACTTTGATAACATTTTCACTGATGATGATAATGTTTTAATTATCATTTTTAAATTATTAAGATCAAGTTCCGTGAGCTTTATGAAATCAAACTTTATTTTAGAATCTTACGATTTGCTAGTGACAAGTCTTTATATTTCAAGATGTCCCAAACTTTTAACTTTTAAGAGGATAATTTGTTAGATTAAATGGAGAGTTATCTAACATTATATTCGGATTTAAATGAAGTGGTTGAAGATTGCAGATTTTTAATAAATTCTGAAAAGCATTAATCTTGTGTTTATTTACAGGTGCTTCATGTTTAAATAAATTTTTAGATAAAATATAATGGTACCACAACCTAACCCATATTGGGTACTGAATTACTACTATTAAAGTTAGATATAGTTAATAGCTTATTTGCTGAAACAATTAGATAATATAGGTAAAAATTTGGTAATCCCAAACCTCCCTTATCTTTAGTAATTGACAATCTAGAATAGGAGATCCTAACCGATTTGGGAAACCACATAAATTTTGATAATTCTTTATTTACCTTTTCGAAAAAAGATTTGTGAATTATCTGATCCGAAGAATTGAATTGATATATAAATTTTGGAAGAATATTCATTTTAATTATTGCAGCTTTTGATAAAAGTGATAGATTTAGCTGTTCCCATCTATTCATGTCAAACATTATAGATTTCCAAGTATGGTAATCTTATTAGGTCCTGCCCCCAGTGCACCCATGGACCAGAGAATATGTGCATTGCCATTTGATTTGGTATCCTCCTTAAAGTTGACTTTGACCCCTTTGTTGCTAAATGCTTCTAACCATAACCTCATCTGTGGCATGATTGTAAAAGACCACTGATCACAAAGGCCATGTACTAACCTTTGTGTCTAGTTACTGTTTGGGAGTGTCTGATTAACATTCAGTTCAGTGTCCAGGATAATGCCTTTTTGAAAACCAGATGACAGGGATTTGAGAAAAAAAGTAGAAATCTGCAGATTGGATCTACTGATGTATATTGCTGAAGGACTGAGAAAAACAGTGCAATGGGAGGGGGGAAGCAGTTAAGAGCTCATTTATTAGTGGACAGGTTTTAATTCATATTACATGCTGGAGCATGAATTGCATCTCTTTGAGACCTTAGGTGAAATGGAATATTCTGGAGTACTTAGGATTTTCAAGTATGTATAGGATCTTTCCCTACAATAACAGGGTTTCCATTTAACATAGCTCTGCAGGATGCATGTGTCCCTAGATTACCAGGCAATGTAGGGAATTTGAAATATAAAAGTGAAAAAAAATATTAGTGACTGAATGTTGGTAGAGCTATTCTCAGTTATGAGTGAGGCAGCCTTTTTACAGGAGCTGCTTGTCCCTGGTATGTTTCTGAGGTTTTTGGCAAGGTCAAATACTTGTGTTCTTTTAACATACTAGCAATGTGTTTTCAAAGTGATGGTGTAACTAGTTAGGGTGCATGCCACTGATGCATTTTTCCTAATTATTCTTTTACAGGTCAAGCTGCTGGCAAGAAGGCTCATATGTGTAAGTACTTTTTAAATTAAACCACATTATTAATGGTTGTAGCAGTAAAATACATTTTGTGCAATATATGTGTGCATTTCATTTTAAAGGAAGTGTGCTGTGCAGGTCTACCATGCATTTAGCAGACAGTTGGAACTCTAACAAATCTTATTGATTTTGCCTTCACTGTATTGTTAAAAGTCTCTAAATTAATATGAATACTACTGAATCCTTTACACAACCTCATTTTAGGCAACCCTTGGCATGTACACCTCACTTCTGATTTACTGTTTAATTATAGGTGTTATTAGAAGCTAAATGCATAAGACAAGATCACTATTCACTTGCATTCACTGCCAATCCATTCACTGTTTTTATCAGCATCTCCCTATAAATAGCCTGTTGTCTCATTTACCTCTGCATAGTCTTTTATTACCACGTTACACTGTTATTCCCTTGCTATATACACCAGCTCAGTCTAATCTGTTTGCTATTTCACTTATCATTCCAGGTCCATATTAACCAAAGAGTTGCTCTTGCAGTCAGTATTTCCACATCTTTTCCTTCCTGTAGTTCTAATTACAGCCATGTCTACCGATTCTGGGAAAGCCTTCCCTCTTATTCGTACTGTGGGCAAATGTATGTGTGTGTTTATATCCATCTTTTATAAAGCTTTATGAATTTCTGTGGCTTATCAGAGATGTTGGTTTGTATATAGGTAATGTATGCCCTACTTAGGTAAGACTTTGCATGTGTATATAGGCACTGTTATGTGCATGTGTATGGGTGAGAGTTCTTGTCCATTTATTTAGCTTGCTTGTATTTGTACTATATGAGGTATGTGTGCGTTTGTGTTGTTTCGAGTGCAGGTAGGGAGCTTTTGCCTTTTTAGGTAGAATGTAGTTTATTATATTAAGACACAAAATGTCACCACTTGTTTACTTCAGCCTGTTAGGATAAACTGGGATTAAGGGACTCAAGTAACCATTTATTTATGGGGGCAGCCAAAGCCTGTCTGTGCTGCACCTCAGGCTAAGTTATATTAGCTTTTGCAAGTTGTCCATACTGGGTCTATATTATAAAATCAAAAGTTTACTTACCCGAATACCTAAACATCGACACTTATTCTGCGAACCGCATATACACCGAACGCCCTAAACCACGAAATTCAAAAAGTCGAACTGTCATACTTGTCCCACCCCACCGCCCGCTACACACTACCTACACAAACAAACTAAATAAACCACATACATACACTAACCAAAACACTTCTTCAAACCCTAAACTAAACCCTACTTCTAACCCTACACTAAATCTTACATATACCACCATGTATGCTTTTAACCCACACCCTAATCCTAAGGTCCGTAACTATCGCACACTTACCTTAAAAAGCTAAACCCAAACAAACTAAATAATCCACACACATACACTTAACAAAACCCTACACTAAATCTAACATACATTACCATCTGTGCACTAACCTTAACCCGCACCCTAACCCTAAGGTCCGTAACTGTCATGCACTTACCTTACAGAGCTGTACCGCAGAAGACCAACAATGATGATTCGATGTTTCTGCTTTTGTGCTTCTGAACGATCGATGTTTTCATGGTTCGATGAAGATGGGTCGACGTTTAGGCATCCGGGTAAGTAAACGTTCGTCGTTTTAATATAGACCTGTCCATACTATCTGGCAGCTGTGATCAGATGAACTTTATTATGTCAGTTACCCACAAGTTGAGTACCTTACTATCTGGGGCAATATTTTGTGTCTAATAACATAAACCAACTATAAAACACAGACGGATTAAAAAACAAAAGCATACAAAACAAGGCACCACTAGAAAAATGAGAAAATGTATTAAGCGCTTTCATCCACAAGGGAATTCTTCAGAATAATATACATAAAAAACTTTCTGATTTTAAATACATATCCAACAGTCAACTGCCATTAATTGTACAATAAACCAATAAAAACTAACAATTATCTAATAAAATTATCATTACATGAAAAACATGTGATGTTAATCACTTCATTGAGTCCAAGAAATTTGTCAGAGTGCAGTTTAATCTACCACAAAGTCTCCTGCATTTCTAAACAATTCCTGTAATTTCCACCCCTAGAATCTAAACTTGCACACTCTAAAATAGTAAAATACAATAAAAAATGGCAAGACAAAGTGTATTTGTATAAAGTATTTCCTTTATCCTTATTTTTTTATAGAATATAAATGTTCCTTAATGCGTGTAACTAACTAACTTACAGGTTGTCATACCAACATTGAAGGCATTATTACACTGTGAACACAAAGCAATGTATACAGCTTCAGCAGTACTACAGTTTACATGCTCCAAAATCTTAATTTATCTCTCATAAGATAGTAGATCAATATTTGGCCCTTCTAATATATATATATATATGTATTTACATCCGCATTTGAACATGCCCTTAGGCAGCCTTACCACTTTAGTACGCTCATTTTCTAAACATTGTTTAATAGTTTTAGTTTTCCTATAAACAAAAATACAGTCTAGTGTTAACTGTTGTAGCTAATTCTGAATTACTTTTTAAAACCTTCTGATTCTCTGAGATAATATTTCTAATATCTGAACTATCTACATTCATTTGTAAGACAAATGCATTATTATACTTGGTATTCTCCCTAGTCTCACTGATATTATCTGAAAAACCTGGTAACAATATTGGAGGAAACAAATCTTTCCTGTTTCTTTTTACTTCTTTTGCTGTAGCATCCAATTTAGCCTTATTATAACCCCTTTCCCAAAACATGCTAATTAAGTCTAACAAGGCTTCATGAGATATGAGTTCATCAGTAATTAATCTAGATGCCCTTATCATCTGTCCTCTTGGTATATTATTTTTAATGAAAACATGGATGGGCACTAAAATAATGTAAATAGCTGTTAGCAAAACACTCTTTGAGATAAATTTTACTGTCAAATGTGTTATCTACTTGAGTTAGAAATGTCCTAAAACAAAAGTTAAAATTCAGTTGTACTATTAAGTTTTTTTACAAAAATCTCCACCTCATTAGGTGTTCCATCACTGACAAAAAAATAAATCATCAACAAATCTCTTATAATAAAAACCATGCTGTTGAAAAAATCATCTTTCATAAATATTGAATTTGCCACCATCCCACCAAAAGCTACAGTAGCACGCATCACCACACCTTTAAGCTGTTATTTTTATTTTATTTATTTTACATTTGTTTACTGTGAGAGTCCGACTGGGCAAGAAGCCCATTTTCAGCATAGGCCCAGGGAGAAAAGCTCCATTGAGATACAAACAGTAGAGTTACAATACATTACATTACTAGCTCAGTTGAAATAAACCAGTGTGATTAAAGACGATATGTGTAAAGTTGAGGAGAGAACACTAAAATGGATATAGCTGTTATACGGAAATTTACAGTGCAAATAGGTGGGTATTACAAACAGATATTAGTGTAGGAATAAGTATTTGGTATAGTGCCAGTGTAGACTTTGGGAGATTCTGAGTGTATTCCTGGGTCTATGCTGCACAGCACCCTATGAGATGAAGATACAGTAGTAGAAGTCAGTGGTTAGTACATTTTGGGAAGAGCTTGACTAGAAGGATGTAATAGGAATAGGATAGTAGGGATATATGTGTTAGGATAGTAGGGAGTGAGTGTGGACTAAGGTATCGTATTTGCTTTGGTAGAGGCTTATCCTGAGTCTGTGCAGTTACATTTCTAAGAGCTGGCTAAGTGTGACCAAAGATGTTTTTTAAACTTTCGCTTACTGTATAAGATCCTGATATCCAGAGGAAGGGTATTCCATATTTTAACAACAGTAGGGGAGGAGAGGGAGTCACTGAGCTATTCCTGCTTTTAGTTACTTCAATGAGCGCTTTGTTGATGGATCTTATTTCACTTGTTTGTATAGTGATTTAGTAGGCCTTGTAGGGCTTGTTTTTTTCGGGGTAGTATTGGATTTGGTGGGCGGTTGTAAGTTGGTTAAAGGTAAGTAAGTTTGGTAGTTCCAGCCAGAATAATAGTCTGAGGGCTAGACAGTGATGGCTCCTGAAGGCTGAGTTGGTGGCAAACTTTGCAATTTTGTTGTAGCAGTTGATTAGCTTAAGTCACCTTTGTTTAGATTAATTAGTATGGGAGAAGCATAAAAGGATAATAGGCTTAAACAATATGTCCTTCATGGACTGACCAAAAGCTTTATCATTATACTCAGTACCCTACAGACTGTTAAGAGATGACTTTAGTCCGGCAAACAAGGCATCCCCTGACCCAATACTGATGGACCTGCTATACATCAGCAAGTCAAATGTCATCAGAAATAGTTGGTCTAGGGATCTAAACCTTTTCTGCAACATCAACAAAACAGTTTGGAGGGACAGGTGTATTTTGCAGAGGATACCACTGCTTTGGAACAGAGTCACTATCCACTTAAAACAACTCATCCCTGTCCAATTCAAGTGCAGCTTGGATTTATGAAATGGTAATAGAAAATATACCCCAATACTGCACCCTGTAGTACTAATGGATAGAGGAAGCTCATAAATACTTTATCCCATACATGGGGCCCCTCAAATTATCTATGGTATGATTCGGGTTATTCACGCTAGGGGTAATATATATTTATCAAACGTGGGATGAGTAAGACCAGTCTATAAGTAAACTGGATGGGTTAATGAAAGCAACAAAAGGGAAATTTGTAGGTTTAAAATGGCCCACAGCGGCAGCTAGCCTAGTACTTACCAATGAACCTATAAAAGGCCTACTTTGTAAAGAGGCATATTATATGGCAGAATATCTCCTCTCTGCATTGTTTAGCTTTCTGCTGATATGGAAAACAGGGTGCACCTCACCTTGTGTATCAGAAGCTGAGTCAGCAGATAGGGGTCATTATGTAGACAGCCATTAGGAAGGTTTGAGTTTTTTTCTTATTTTTACTGCCCTGCATCAATGCAGTTTTTCAGCAGTGCAAGGAAGGGTGTGCAATGGACTGTCTTTCTGAATGTTTCACTTTTCCACTAGTGATGATGTCATCAAGTGGCCCCTCAAACCAACCCTAAAGCACAGAAGGAGTGTTTTCCCACTGTCTGCCAGAAGAATCATACCATCACAGTGCACCCCTGAGGCCATATATCCCTTTCCAACCCTTTTCACTCAGGAGAGGCGAGTGGGCCAAACCCCTTCACTCATTTGTCTTCCTTGGCTGTCCCTTACAGTGATGGTGCTGCAGGTTAAATTCTGGTCATCTGGGTCACAGTTAGGCTCCATCCTTCTGCACCATGGATCCAGGCAAATTTCTAATTAATGTCATTGTTTCCACCTTCTGAATACAGGGTATTGTATTTCCATACTAACAAATTATTTTTCATGTAGAAGCAATTCTTTGTGCCCTTTCTATTCCCGATGCCACATTTCATCTGTCCTAAAATCATAGCCTTTACACATGCTGAATCAGTGTCAGTTACCCTTTCAGGACATTTATTTTTAATATGTATACCATGATCCTTCAGCTTGACCCTAAGCTTGCTCTTGGCTTCACACCAGAGTTTCCACCACCACAGCAGAGTCACGAGTAAACTGTGCTAAAGTCGAACCCTTCTTCCCTTTTATTTTTCCCTGCTGTCTCTGAATATAGCAATGTGTTTTACAAGATCAAAAGGGCATGTACCCCTGTGTGACTCAAACAGGAAATAATATCAGAAGGTCATACAGAGTATCTGTGTAGCAGAATGTCTTTTGTGAAAGAACTTGTCATCTGTTAACATTCACCGGTGTTTTTAGCAAAACACACCACCTAAGAAGAACATTAATCTCTATATTGTGCTCTTGAAATTCATTCCTCTCACCATGATGAAGTTTTCTGTCATTAACATAAAGTGTCTGACTAAAAGCATCACGCCTTGCTATGACAATAACCTTTCAGTAAGCTGCAGTACTATCCGGGCCCAGGTAGCATCTGCCTAAAAACATTAGATCATCTCGGCTTCACTGAGGTAATCCTCATACCAGTTACATGGCTCCCTATCAGAATTTCACCATATGTAAATCTTTTATATTTGATAAGAACATTAAAATATTCACACCCAATTTACAGATCAGGTTCAAAAATAAAAGTCTAGAAGCTTTTAGACTGTCTGATGCAAAAGAGATAAGTAATGTAATATTTGGATGTTCATTAGGATGTTTAAAAATGACACAAATGCTATACATGTGCAGCTAGCCTACATGAAGTTTTTATTCTGACTCTTCTCATCTGTAGCTACATATTAGCAAATTTAAATATATATAACACTTAATATTATAACCATTTTCCTAATTATGAATACATGTATGGTTTATAAATATGCTTTGGTGTGGCATGCGTTACGCTTTATTGATCATTTAAATTATATTTAAATTTACACTATGTATGTTGTAAGCTTTTATATCAAACAGTATTTGGCTTGGATTCATAAATGTATTGAAGCATATATACAGCGGTATACACATCACAGTACATGTTTTGTATTCAGCAAGCATCCTTACAGTGTGCTACATGGTCCTCCAACATGAAGACATGCAGCACGCACCATAAAGGGCTGACCATGTGGCTGAGCTGAATGCTAATGAGACATTCTGGTGAGAGAGGCATATGTTAATAAGCCATGAGCTTACTCTCTCCAAAACCACCCCCAGGAATCCATCTACATGGCTGAGTAGTTCAAGAAAGAGCAGATCAGCATAGTCGTCTCCACCATGTCAAGGTAACGAGATTGGCCAAAGGGCTGTATTCAACTGCTGAACATGAATGTGGTGGTGGGGGGACCACTAGACACCAGGGCTTACTGTAAAAGTGCCATAATAGCACCGGTATCAAAACAGGGATCAGAGAGTGAGAGGGAACCACTGGATAGCAGGCAGAAAGTTTAAATATCAAATATATACTGCTGCAGAGTCAAAAGTACAAAGCACAACGAGGTAAAAAACACACCTTTATCAAACACAAAGCTTTCAGGTACAAGACCCTTTCTCAATGATAGACACAGGTACATTAAAATCAGACATTAAATACACGCCCAACACATCACGTGACCCACAGCCATGGTCATGTGACTAATACATTAAAATAATTACATTACTTATAATTTTAAGACATAAACAAGTAAAATTAGATAAAATTCATACATACATATATTTGCTTACTTTTGTGTACTTATATTTACATGCACATATATATATGCAAATACATTACCTATATTACTTTAACTTAGTGTGTTGTATTTTTATTAGAACAGGTTTTAAGGAAACATCAAAATTTCAAAATTTCAAAATATGTGC
Organism: Protopterus annectens; assembly: GCF_019279795.1. Taxonomy (NCBI): domain Eukaryota; kingdom Metazoa; phylum Chordata; order Ceratodontiformes; family Protopteridae; genus Protopterus; species Protopterus annectens. Next base: position 416,555,485 of record NC_056741.1, read on the forward strand.
ATGTAAATATAAGTACACAAAAGTAAGCAAATATATGTATGTATGAATTTTATCTAATTTTACTTGTTTATGTCTTAAAATTATAAGTAATGTAATTATTTTAATGTATTAGTCACATGACCATGGCTGCGGGTCACGTGATGTGTTGGGCGTGTATTTAATGTCTGATTTTAATGTACCTGTGTCTATCATTGAGAAAGGGTCTTGTACCTGAAAGCTTTGTGTTTGAGAAAGTTTAAATATGCCATACAGGCAACACCAGTACTTTGAGGATCAGGAGGATACACTGTAAAGTGACATACTGGCAACAACTTTACTAATAAATATAACTTCCCTACTGTCACTAGGCAACAGGTCCTCAATGCTCTCTCTCTAAGGCCAAGAAGACTGCATTGATGGGCCCAGACAATATCCAAGGATGCCTTCTAAATAGCATAACATACATACCTCTCAACCTGAAAACATCAAAAATCTGGACAAAGCCCATGAAAAATAGGCATGGCCGGCCTTAGGCATAGGCGAACTAGGCAACCGCCTAGGGCGCCGTACAGGTCGGCCTCATAAGGGGCGCAAAATCGCAAAACAAACCAAAAATAAAAAAATAAACTTTCTTGAACTTTTTACATTGCGCCCGATGCCTGTTTGTACACAGTAGCATTGCGCCCTCCCCCCACGACCGACGACACGAGCACACAGCATAGAACGCCCCCCTCCCTATGTTGTTCTTCCATCCCCCCCCACCGCGTGATGTATGAGTCTCCTAGTGGCTGTTGTTGTCCAGCATTATTTAAAGCATTCAATCGGTGATGCTTTTGTATTAGTGACGTTTTGCTTCCTGGACGATGTGGTGGATCATCGGCGGCCTGGTTTGCTTCACCAGTCACCTCACGGGCTTCCAACAGTGGATTTATTTTATTTTTATCAATTTTCTTCACCACTTGCTGCTTGATAAGGTAAGTTGATGCTGCAGCCTGTACTAGCTTAAATTTGTCTGTAAAGGCATTCTAGGTCCACAAATTTAGTTTATGTCGTGTCGAAGCTTTAGCTACCTAGGGTAGAGAGAGCAGAGGGGATTACAGTAATCTGCCCACTCCTAAGTGCATTTTTGCTCAAAATAGACCGGCTTGATGTGAAACTCTTGTCTGGAGCTGCCGAGCTGGTAAAGTGAGAACGGCCATTTCAGTCTGGGTCTGGTGGGAAGGGAATGTCTCGGGGAATATGAAAACCATCTCCATTTTGAAAAAGCTTTCCCTGGAGCTGAAGGTGGTGCTGGCCGCAGCTGCCATTCTCTTCTCCATGGTAGTATAGAACCTACCTCATAGACAACATCGAGAGTGTGACACTCATCAGGTTGTTCTGTGGGCAGTTTCTCGTACTGGTCAATGTACTAATGCTGATAGGCTCTTTGTACATCTGGAAAAGAACTGTGTGCGTGCTTAAGTCTTCCCAAGTGGCACAGTCCTGCTGTTTGTCAGTGTGGAAGCTCTGTGTACTACTTTTTCTCACATAGCAGTTTCTTTACTTTAATCTTACTGGTTGGAGAGGAATGTAACCAAACCACCGACCAGGAGAAGAATATTTGTTATGAAAGGGAAATGTTTGGATAGCGATTTATTTATACCTTTTTTTTCAGTGCTGAGAAGAGTTCATTGTGATTACTGTGTGTAGCGTTCCTGGCTGGCAACTTGTTTCCTGCCCAGATGTTTAGGGAATGCAGTGCATCAAAGTTAATGGGTCACACCAGTGGTTTGTTCTGTAGTGTTTAATAAATCATTCTCATTCGATTTATTGTTAAACCACTGTTTTAAGCATGAGGCAGATAAAAGTGTTAACATTTCACACAGATGTTTGTTAAAATGTTTTAAATGTTAGCATTTATATTTTTAACTTGGATGTGCATTATGCTTGTATAGCAAGTAGTATAAAAAAGACTTAAGTGGCCAAGATCACACTTTTCACTGGTCTGCGACAGGGAAGTTAGGGTTTAGTGGAGAGAGTGAATTTGGACTGCTGAGCTGAGCTGGGGATCCTGAGGTATGTGAAATAAGTGGGCCAGAGTGATATATCTTCTAGGGGGCATAACAGTGTTATCAAAAAAGAGATCACTAGAAGTATGAGTACATTTCCTTTCTCTTCCTTACAGTTTTCTAGAGGAGGAATCTTGTAATATAGTGATTCATTTGTTACATGCTGTGGAAAATAAGTTTAACTAGTAGAGTCATGAGTTAATGGTTTACATGAGACTAGCTTGGATTCTGCTGTCACTGGTATATAATTTTCTATATTTGTTATGTAGAATGTGTATGCAAAAATTGTGGTTCAAATATTTATCCTGTACGGTAGTTCGATCTTTTGAGTCAGAAAGGACTGTAGAAGAATTTTAAGCGGCAGTATTTAAACTTATAACAGTGAATTTTGCTCTAAAAGCAGACTGTTTAAAAAGTTTCCACTTTTCGTGTAGCAGGTACTATTTTGTTAGCAGTTTATTTTGACTAGTAACTGAAAATGTTAAACTGATGTGTATCTGTTTTTTTTCCATTATACATATGAGTGCATAATATAACAGTTCTAGGCAAAATCTACAATTTGGAATTAAAATGCATGCTGACCCCAGTCTTCCTGCTCATGTTTCATGTCTGTTTTAATCAGCAGTAATTGTATGCTGAATGTATGACCAAACTAAGGGCATTGAATGTTTGATTTAGTTTTATGTGCTTTAATAGAAAACTTATGCCTTTTACCTGATACCTCAAGTCACTGCCAAAGTAGTTGGTAACTTTTATTCTCCGTGTTTGAAAGCTTTGCTGGTCTGCAAAAGTTACATGCAGTTGGATGGATCTTTTAGTAGATTTTGATTGAGTTAGCCATGCAGTCTTGTATCACACTTGAAATTGGTACTTGTACTTGCTAAATGAAGTGAGACTTAATGAAAAGTGTGTAATTTCCATATGCTATGATGATTTTGATTCCAGAGTATGGATTTACTGAATTTTCACATGCTGTAACACAGAATACAAAGCAGTCCATCATATGGATGGATGGATAGGTATAGATGGATGTAATAGGTACTGCAGTTTGCTTTCACTTCATCCCCATTTCCTTTCCTCAATGGTTAATCCTTTTCAGTGTTTCCTACACTGCTTGTTGGGCACTAGAGGTGTATATAGAGGTGTGTGTGTGTATATATATATAAGTGTGTGTGTGTATATATAGGTGTGTGTGTGTGTGTATATATAGGTGTATGTGTATATATAGAGGTGTGTGTGTGTGTGTGTGTGTGTGTGTGTGTATATATAGGTGTGTGTGTGTGTGTGTGTGTGTGTGTGTGTGTGTGTGTGTGTATATATAGAGGTGTGTGTGTGTGTGTGTGTGTGTGTGTATATAGAGGTGTGTGTGTGTGTGTGTGTGTGTGTATATAGAGGTGTGTGTGTGTGTGTGTGTGTGTGTGTGTGTGTATAGAGGTGTGTGTGTGTGTGTGTGTGTGTGTGTGTGTGTGTGTATATAGAGGTGTGTGTGTATATAGAGGTGTGTGTGTATATAGAGGTGTGTGTGTGTGTGTGTGTGTGTATATATGTATATATATATATATATATATATATATATATATATGTATATATATATATATATATATATATATATATATAGGTGTGTGTGTGTATGTATGTATATATATATATATATATATATATATATATATATATATATATATATATATATATATATATAGGTGTGTGTGTGTATGTATATATATATATATATATATATATATAGGTGTGTGTGTATATATAGAGGTGATTTTGTTTTTAAACCTTTGTTTATACATGGTCCAACTTGGCATGAGACCAGTTTTCAGTTGCCTGGGGAGAAATGCTCCAGATGCATGTCTTTGACATACAGCTAGAGATAGAAAGGCATTGAGATTTATGTTGGTTTTCTTTTTGGTGCCTTTACTGTCAGTATTATGGAACTCTGTATTGCAAGCAGTTATGATGTATTCTTTTTTAATTGATACAGAAATGCTCCCAGCACATGTTTTCAGTTTTTATAATGGAGTAATTATAAAACACGTCATTCTTGTATTTTAAAGTAAATCATAAAGATTTAAGAGTACAGAGCTGCAGGCTTGCTTATTTGGCAAATAGATTAACTGCATCAGGTTGTGAACCTTTGGTTCATCTCCATGCTAATATTTAACAAGTGTAGATTTATTTGTGTATACTACATTACAATGTTTTTTTGTTGTAAAAGGTTTGAAAAAGTGAATCACAATGTTTTACATTAACATTTGTTAACACTTCTATGTTCAGTTGGGTGCTTGTCGGGAGTAACACCATTATGCTTCTACCTTGCTGTTCAACAAACTCTTTGCTTCCTGTTTATCTTGCTCTTTCAATTTTTTCTTCAGACAAATGTAGGGATTCTAACTGCAAAAGGCTTTCTTGATGGACTTGGTTTCAGGGGAAGCCTAGTTGCCAGACTTTTCTGTTTCAACACTAAGTACTAACTGCAAGGACACTGCATGTGAGGAGAGTACAGTGGTATCTACTTAATCTTTTTGAAACAAGAGTTTATAGCCTCTAGAACATGCTCCTTGTTCTCACTAGCCCTTCTTTAAGAGGAATCCAGGCAACTGGATGGGAAACAGAAAATACACCCCTGGGAACCCACCTGTGTCCCTGCTGCTGGACAGGGAAAACAGGTGCTGACTTTGTGTGAACATGAGTGAAATTCTTGGCTAGGCTTTAGGGTCTCCATGCCAGTAGCCTAGTGTTTTATAATCATACGTTCATATGCCCAAGGGCATAGCCAGAGTGTCTGCTTTTGCCACCCCACTGATTAACTGAGCTTCTGTCAAGCAGAGCCAATGAAGTGATCCCAGGGGTGTATTTTCTGTTAATCATCCACTCTTCAAGGTTTTTCTTGACTGTTAGTGAGGTGCTCTGCCTAATGTAGTTAGGAATTTTGTTCCAAAGCATGGGAAGTCTCTGACAGGAATCTATCCCTCCAGCTTGTTCTATTTAGTGTTGTGGCAAGGTTTAGCTCAGAGCACGTGGCTCACAGTGATTTGGGTGATTTTAGGTGGAGCATGTCCATCAATTCTGAGTTGGACATGGCTTTGTAAGTCAGGCAGAGATCACCTCTGAGTAAGCGAGATGCCACTGAGTACAGAATCACATCAGGGTATATAGTAATGTGTTAATGTAGAGTTGATGTTACACTACAAATAAGAACTGCTACACAAACATCAATGCACCTTGCAAAAATGTTAATACTGTCTTTCATGTCTGTAGAGAAACTCTATACTAGCAACAGATCAAGCAGGTTTATTAGGGAGCATTCAGCCTTCAATTGCAGTCTTAAGGTGTCACATTGACTGGTTGTTCATGCATTTAAACATTGAAAGAACTGGAGTGGGGTTTGTGGGAGTGGCCAATATGTGGGTGTGGCTCAAATAGGGGTGTGGTTTGAATATGGTGTGGGTGAGTCTTAAGGGGCGCCAGAGCAGTACTTCGCCTAGGGCGCCATTTCAGCTAAGGCCGGCCCTGAAAATAGGTACAAATCTGTACACTGGTTAACATATAATTTGCATACATAATTAGGTAACCCGAACCACTCCAATGGAATTGTGGGATACCAACATTCAAACACAAACCGAAGAACTTCATCATCATCTTCTTTCGGCTGTTCCCGTTAGGGGTCGCCACAGCGGCAGATAACCAAAATATGGCACCAGAGTCCCCCTGCAGCCATTCCAATGTCCCATTACCTGGTTATTTTGCCCTGTTTACCATAAACACTATAATGTGCATACTGCTTTCCTTCTACAATGTTTATTTGAATTAATTTAAAATTTTTATTTTACATTTTATAGCATATACACTACTAGACCTCTGCTAAACAAAGCAATACAGTCTCACAATGAAAATAGACATAGCATTATAACTTCTCTGCCCTTGAAACTCACATTCATTGAAACAGCATTGAAACCCACATTCAAAGAAAATGCATCTGGCCAGTGGTGGATAAAGATTAGCTTTGGGCTGTTTTCAAATCATAGGCCCCCTTGCACACAAAACATGTTCTTTGATACACCTTCCTGACAGTAATACATTATATTCTGTGTATAATTGTTACAGCGAGTTTTAAATTTATTGTTTTGAACATTTTACAGTAAGCAATGAAACAAAATGCATGAACCAATATTTGAATAAACTGCCCATTTCAGAACATTTCCATCATAAAAGTCTGAGTAACATCTACAATCCACCAGTATCAGTAAATATGCACAATCTCTGCAGAAGTAAAAGTCACATAATTCCACATTAAGGAGATATGTAACTAATGAAGAGGTTGCTGCTAGCAAACAACTTAATATTTCATGGTTTCATCTGTTGCCCTTGAGATATAAGTTGCCTATGTTGCATAAAAAAAATAAGCTAGTAATATTACAACAGGGAATGGATGGCATCATGGCAAACTGATAACAGGTCCATAATTACTAGCTATCTCTGCCAAAGAGGACATTCTCTGGACTGCAAAATACAGAGTACAGTATCAGCAATCTACATGCTGTGGGAGTAGAACCCACAGCCTTCTATATCAAAAGCAAGTATTCTACCCGTCGTACTACTAACAACAAAAACACACTTACTGTAAGCAGCACTATACTTCTCTCCCCCTGAAGACCTATGCAGCATAAGAAATCTGGAAATAGCCAACATTTATTGGGAAGGGGACAAAAGCCCCAAACCAGGGACACATTTTAAACATTACTTGTATGATCATAGAAAAGTTGTTTGCTAGTATAAAATGTTTTGTGTAACCAACCATGCATTTCCTGAAAGACAGGAAGACTGAAACTTAAATGGCTATGATTATTTAGTGAATTCAGTTCTCATTGGATTTGCCAGAAAACAATAATTTAATGAGGAACAGACTAAAAGTATGTATGAGCCAAACATTCCAGACAATCTCTCTCTCTCTCACACACTCACACACACACATACACGCACACAAAAATCTGCCTAAAAGAAAATACCTTAAACTCCGTTGCTTAAATAACTCGCTTAGTAAATGGAGCTAAAAATACCTTACTCCATTGCAGATAAGAATACCCACTAGTACCCACGCTTAAACTCCCGTAAGCAAGCTCTGAAATAACTCCTCTGTTGCAAAATTCCGTTCACCAAGCAGAAAAAGCAAGCACAGAAATAACTCCACTAAACTCCCGTTCGCAGAGAGTGAACTACATTTAAACAGATCTGTTGCAGGAAAAATGCTGCAGAAATAACTCATCTCTACTCCGTTCACCAGACAGAAAAAGCAAGCACAGTTCGTTCATGAGCTAAAAATATAAAATAAATCTACAGTACCCATTCTTAGTCATTTCCTGCCCATGCTTGCAGCAGCAATTCCTTCCCAAGAAGCAATCAAGCTAGGAATCCTTCCCGTTCGTGCTTGAACTCCATTTGAACAGACAGTTAACCAGCTGGAAATGTGTGCATGTGAGCCTTGAGCTGACTTCCGACAGGCTGATGGAGCTGAAGTCATCGCGCACGTGATGACGTCAGCTGAAAAAGTGAAAGAAAAAAAATTAAAACAAAAGTAGGAAAAAAATCAGAAATGAAGGTGTGCCACTCAGAAATCGTGGCACCCCATTATTTGGACCCCAAAACTCGGTAAAAAACGAGAAATTCGGTATAGTTGGGAGGTATAACATATGACCTATCAGATTCTCTGAAATCACTGTTTAACCATAGCTTCCAAACAGGCTTTGTGCCTCACAAATGGAGAACTGTAACAATCATACCTCTGCTCAAAGGTGAGCTGTCTACAGATCCTGGCAACTACAGCCTCATAAGTCTCACTTGTGTCATATGCAAAGCCATGGAAAAAAATATCATAGAAGTGATCAATAATGACATAACAAAAACCCAATCACTGTATCCAACCCAGTTTGGTTTCATCAAAGGGAGCCTATTCAAACTGGTAGACCTATTTGAGAAAGTCACCAAAGCAATGGATGAGGGCAAAATGGTTCACATTCCCTTCTTTGACCTGGCTAAGGCATTTGACACAGTACTCCACTTGGGCCTTGTTGATAAACTCAAGAGGCTAGGTATAAACCCTTATTTCACCTAGTAGATAGCCAGCTGTCTCAAAGTCAGGACCCAGGAAGTTAAAATTGGAGAGTCCACCTCTACAAAAGAGGCCAGTCACTAGCGGAGTCCCTCAGGGATGAGTCCTTGGATTGGTCCTTTTTGACATTTACTTCTCTAAAGTCAAGCCCAATGTCAAGGGCCTGTGGCTGACCAAATTTGCAAGTTAGGAATGGTCATAGAATCTCTCACAGACACTAATGTTCTCCGGGAAGGACTGACACAGACAAGTAACTTTGTCAGAGCCGTGGACTTAAATTAAATGCCAAAAAATGCATAATAGTATCCTTTGGGAAGTTATCCACCCATGGTAGCCATAATATTGTCAACACACCCCTAAGAGTTGACCCAGTAGTCAACATTCATTAGACCTTCATTGAGTTCAGTGCCCCCTTTGGTATGCACCTAACCAGGCTCATCCAACAATTGGAATGTCCACAGAGGTCCCTCAGTAAAAGAATACAGGGCATATGTAACATGCACTATGCAGACTGCCTCAAGGCGCTGTCCCTGCATTCTGTTTCCTAATGGTTGTTGAGGGGAGATCTATGTCTGGCATAGATGGCATTGTCGGACTCCACCCCGATGGGCCACCTACATATCCATAAAACAAACAGCAATGGTACAGGGAACCACTAGACCACCAAGACAGACTCTTTAAAGTGCCATAACAGCACCGACATTGTAACAAGGCTCAGATGGGGGGGCACTGGACCACCAGGGCCTAAGTAGTGCACACCATAATGGCACTAAAGTTTTATGGGGGTGGGGGGAACTTTGGGAGGGTATGTACAGGGACTGTAATGTGTATGTGTGTCTGTGTGTTCATGATTGTGTGTGAGAGAGTGACTACAGTGGGATTCCACTGCCTTCATGAGCAGCAGGGTGCTACTGCAGTGTGCAGCTCAGCCATGATGTGCATGTTGCGGAAGTGCCTGCAGTTCAGGAAACATACAAATGGCCAATAATGAGGTCCAACCTCATCAGGGCTAGCATGTTCCTGAATCACAAGTGGGCATGTTGCACTGGATAGATCTGTTTGTTGTGAGACTTACGTCTTGTGCAAGAGCCTTTCATGAATTCCTGGGTATGTTTTTGGTCACATCGGTACTTGTAATTTCCTGTGTTTTGAATACTGATTAGCTCTTCAACTGTGCATATATTTGGTTAGTTTCTTGGATGGTCTTCCACTCTGGAATTTTTAATAGGACTTCAGCCATAAAAAAACTAAAAGATGGCAACCAGTAAAATGTTGCGAATGCATTACAGTATGATAGCAATGGCAAGCTGCTTAATAATGTAATAAAAATACAGCCACAGAAATGTTTTGACCTATCTCGTCATCACTGTACCAGTATTTGTTACTTCCAAGTGTTCTGACATACAAGCAGAAAATTTCAGTTTCATCTAGCTTTTATTTATTTATTGATTGATTTCATTAATTTGCTGTCTGGGTAGATGAGCTAGTCCACAGACCATTTTTAACCATAACACAGTAAAAAAGCAATTACAAATAACAGTGAGAGTTTTCACTTGAAATATTAGCAGTTTCACATGTACAGTCTTTGACACTCGGAATACTGGCTGTTTGATGCGTTCTGTTTGAAGTCTGTTATACAGACATTGCATACCAAATGCATGACATGCAAGACTAAAACAGGGTTTTACATGTCATATTCATAAAAGCAGTAGTTTGATATATACAGTTTGACCTCTTTTGCGGTATTACCTACAAGATATATTACATAATGAGAAGAGACTTTGTTATCTTGCATACATTTTCTAATGGTAATGAAATCATGGTATGCAATTAAAACATTTAAATATTTACATAGGTAATAAATATTTACTCATATATGTACAAACAGTTAACGTAAACACAAATAGTTGATGAGGTTGGATTACTAGGAAACAATTGTAAAGATGTTATCTGTATCAATTATGTTAGCCATTGCCATGAAGACAACAGCATTTGTAGTTTTCTTCTAGGTAGTTAATGTTCCTCCTAAATTCTGGATAGTCTGTGTTCCAGTTCCTCTGGATAAGTGATTCTAGTGTGCAGGAACTATTTTACTGGAGCTTATTTCTCATATAAACTGTCTGAACTGGGGGAGCTAGACTCTGAGAGATTTGTAATTGGTTATTTATGAATTTGTATTTATTAAATGGGATAAATCACAGATCCTCATGGGCTTTCATTCAGGCTTAGCCTAGAAGTACTGCTTAATAAGTGACTTGTAGGGAAATGGAGGCTAAGGGAATCAAACCTTGTTACTGTGTCATATCCATAATTCTCTGTGATTACACGAGGATACCTTTATGTGTAGTGCATTTGCCAGAGTATGATGGTAATGGCTGCATGTAAGCTTAACTGTGAACACTGACAGTGGCATGTATAGGTAGCCACTTACCCCTTTCTAGGGTTAAGCAGCAATGTTTCTGTTTTGGAGATAAGTTAGTGAACTTACAAATTTTATTGATGATATTCTGAGTGGTTGCAGTGTTAAAACAAGTTTATTGCAATTATGGAGAGTACATATTCTCCCTGGGTGATTAACATTTTGATGACAAGAGCATGCCTTTATATGGGGGCATGATGGTTTGATATGTCTGTAGCAAGCTTTTAACTGACTGGTGGCTTTGCCTGTAATTAGTTCGGTCTAAGAGGTACATGACAGAGTGGAATATAAGAATACTCTAAATATTTATAGGTTTGTATCTCTGAGTCATTTTTTGCTTAATGAATTGATATCCTTCAATTTGTGTTTTGAAGAAAAAAGCACAGAACAGTTTTTGCACTGATACAGTGAGTTTGTTCTTAGTAAACCCCAGGCTGATAATGGAAATATCTGACACTAAATGTAATATTAATATGCATAGAGAGTTACAGAGTTCGGGGAATATCTGAAGTATCTGTCTCTATCTGTGTGTCTATTATTCTATCTATCTGTCTATCTGTTATTTGTTGATCAGGATAGTCCCACTATGCTAGTATTCTCTTTTCGGGGGGACACCCAAGGTGGCATTTATACTGCTAGGGGAGATTTGGCTAGGATACCGGGGAACTTACCCTACTTTTTACTTCTGCTTCCTGTAGCAAGCTGGTGGCTTGCTAAGACAGGAAACGGAGAGCCATGAACAATGAAGAACATAGGGAAAATGGAGCGACTGTGCATAGACTAGAGAAACATGGCTTTAGTATGGAGGAATTATTAAAATGATAGATGAAAATTAACCCCTGGGTTCAATGCAGTTTTGTACAGCCAAATTTTGGACTGTTGTGAGTTGGATGCCATCCATGTTTCTGAAAGTGCAGAGGTTGTATGGTGACATCAGAGGATACATTATATGATGCAAATGGATACTATGGTTTGGCTCTAGTAGTTTAATGCTTGCAGATAAAGGGAATGTATCCAGAAGCTTTTCACCTAAGAAACCGTATGCTCAGGAGTAAAAACACTAGCATTACGTAGTCATCCACAACCATAAAATTCTCGGTCGTATGACTAACTACAAAAAAATGAAACTACTATAGGCAGATATACTGTATGGAATACTGTGATACTTCCTTTGGAAATTCTTGTATGAGATGTGAGGGCATTTTACTCATAATAGAAAACAAACATTTTTATGACATAACCTTTCAAACTGCAACTGTTGCAGAGGTGGTCGTAGCTTAATTTGAACTAAAACAATTGTGTTCAGTTTAGGCAAATTATGATGTTGTGAGACATAATGTGCATATGAAATAATGCCTTATTGTGTGGATTCATACTGCAGAATTTCACACTGTAAAACTTAAAAATGTTTTTGGGGACATTTTGTTATTCCATTGCAGACATTAAAAAAAAAAACTGTATGATGAAAGGGGTTTACGGAATGGGTCACTGGATGTATGGGTGGTACTAAATGCTTTTGATAAAAAGTAGTACATATGCCTAATGTATAAATATGAATGGTAGAAAGGCAAGTGTGATGTATAAAAGGATAATTTTATTTATTTTGAGGACAATTTTATTTATTTATTATTTATTTATATTTGTTGATCAGGAAAGTCCAAAAGGAGCTTTTTGATCAGAGCCTTGTGTTGAAAAGCTGCACAGTACATAAACATAATATTTTTTTTATATTGTAAACAATAAATTGACAAATAGTTATAAGTAGTTAAATGACAAGTAGTTTAAGAGCCATGGGTTATGCAGTACCATTTTTGTTGAGGATCTGATAGTTACTGGGACTAAGTTCTAAGATTTGTCCACACTAAGGGTAAAGGCAATGGACAGCTGTGTTTTTTGGTTTATGGATGGAAAGGATTTTTTGTTATTTGAATGTTGTTATCGATTGGGAAGGTAATTGTGGAGAAGAGAACTAGGAGCGGGACAGTGAGAGGGTTTATTTATTAGTTTGTAGACAAAATCCTGCATCATATCTTAGCCAGCTATACGTAACATTCCATGTCTGAAGAAGCTCACAGTGCATACTTGGACCTATTGGAGGCACTTACTATCCAACCTAACAACCTAGTCATAGCCGACATTAATTGCATTAAAGCAGTAACAGTTAGGAACCATTCCAAGGTAAATTACTTTTTATAAAGTGAAGGTTTGTCAAAATTCTCTGTCCCTTAAAACCTCTAGAACTCAGTAGCCTATGATGAATTGCTGTCAGAAACTCTGTACACCCATGTCAATGGTTGAATAGAAGAAAGTCTAGGACTACCACCAGAAACAAACCACCCTGATGGCACCCCAAATTAAGCAGGATATAGAGCAAAAGAAAAAAAATGATGGCACAAATCAGGAGGTGTAATTCCCATGCAGATAAAAACTCTCTCATCAAACTACATAGACAACTAAATGGGCCAATTAGGTCAAGCAAAGCCAACTTTTAGGTTAAGATAACGTCCCAGATAAAAGATGACCATAAGACCTTCTTCAGCTGTATCAGAAACCTCAAGTGCAGCACACAGCAATATGCTGAGCTGGTGGTTAATGGTGCCACATTCACTGAGCCTGGTCATATAGTGATCTTGTTAGTGGACAAATTCAGTTCCAACTTTATCTGCATCTCACCCCAACCCCCTCCAAAAAAATACTCTAAAACATAATCCCTCCAACTGTAACTAGGGAGTATGTAGTAGCTGTGTTTGCTAAAGCCAAGAAAACTGCTTCACTGGGCCCTGATAACATCCCAAGATGCCTCCTGAACTGTCTAAAATATGACTTATTAGGACCCCCCCCGGATTAATTATTTAACTGTAGTCTTAACCACATAAATCAAGAATGCTCATGTAGTGTTCTCCCAGTCTTGGCAAGTCATTCAGTTGATGTTAAGAAATAAACTACCATCAAAGAGTGTATTATAACAAAAAGAACAGCAGGAGCATAGGATGTAATGTGATCTCAATAGTTGCAAAAAAAAAAAAAAATCACTAAAGAAGAAGAAATGCAGTACGGGAATGTATTGTGAAATGTTGAACACTTTCGGCTGCTTTAGCCTTCATCAGAACAAAGTGAATGTAAAAAAATCATCCATTTAAATACAAATCAAGTCACATGACTCCATTAAAATAAACCATACCTCCTCATCCTCATAAAACAAAAACAACTGGAAACTTGAAACAAATAAACATCTAATTAAAATAAATAATGAAAATCACAAAACAATATTATTTATACTTATGCATATGTTGGTTCCTAGGATGCACCACTTTATAATTCACAATGTTGTAAGCCCAGGTGATTTGTATTTAAATGGACATGTGAACTGAGTAATTTGTATTTAAATGGATGATTTCTTACAGTCACTTTGTTCTGATGAAGGCTAAAACAGCTCAACTTTTCACAGTACATTTCGGTATTACATTTCTTCTTTGGTGTTTTTTTTTTTGCTGCTGCTGTATGTTTTTTGTTATCACCTTTGTTGGGACTTTTGTTGTCATTATTTGGTGTTTATCTCAATAGTCATTCAGTTACCTAATAAAGAAATCAGTACACGCCACTCACATAAGTAGTAAATTAAATAACTGTAAAAATTGTATGCTAGTCGTATCAGTAATGAAACTTAAGAAATAACTTTTAAAAAGCTTGTAGAAAGCTGATAAGAAACTTATAAAACTTAAAAAAAATCTGTTTCATTCAGGTATGAAATAAATTTCACTATTTTGTCTGGGGGGGGGGGCATTCCAGTAATTGTCATCCAGAAACCTAGAATAACATTTCCAGTGTAAATTGAAACTTGAGTTTAAAATATATTCAGGTTCCCAGCTGTATATCACCAGGTTAGCATATGCTGAGGCACATGCCGGCCAATAGCCACTGCCTTAAGTTGTTTAAAATATTCTCCTTAAAAAAAATAAATAAATATATAAAAGTATTATGTAAAATAATGTCCATTAAATTGTGAACTTAAATATGCTAAAGTTTACCTACCAAACTGATCAGAATAGTGTAAAGTATTTAGATGTGACCATTTACAAGGATAGCAGTTTGAGTAGATTTGAAACTATGATTTATAGGAAACCCACATTTTCTAATACCCATTTGCACTTTGGTAGTGGTCACCCCTACCATATTAAAAAGAACTTATTTAAGGGGCAGTAAGTCAGAGCCATCAGGACCTTAAGCTTTTTAAGCAAGAATATGAGAGAATCCACAGCATGTTTTTAGAGAGGGGTTATAAAGAGAAATTATTATCCACCATTGGAGAACAAATACTGAAAGACTGGGGGGTCAAATACAAACCTATCATCCATTCTGGACCTTTAGTGACAGCTGAACCCACTGCATCAAAAACTAACGCTACAAACAAGTTTTCCCAGGCCTTGGTACTCCAATATAATTAACAAGGTAAGCACATCAAACACATTATTAAGAACAACTGGAGTATTTTTAAGATAGATGATGATGTACAAATCTGGAGAGAAACCCAACTTCATATACAAAATTGGTATGAACATTAAAAAACTTTAGAACACAATCAGTCTGGTAGACATAATACTGATATTGGCACCATACAATGTGGGAACTGTAATCAATGCAGCTGCATTATGGACACCCAGATATCACTTTGGATTGCTACACAAGTATTAAGATCAGTTTAGTTAAAGGGAACTATCACACTAAGGGGATAATTTAACTAGCAAAATGCACCAATTATCACACTTTTTATGTCAGAAAGACTTAGCGGGCCTATGGAAAAGGATGTTTGAGCACAACTACAATATAAAAAACAAAAACATGAACAGTGCAATGTATAAACATTATGTGGCATGCCAATGTTTTTAGAAATTTGTATTCAGCGTCCTAGAGATCATTTCAAATGATGAAAGGGGAGGAAACTGGGAAAACATTTTAAAATATAATGAGTTAAAATTGCAAGTTAAGATAAATGCTGCCAACTTCCCAGGACTCAGTAAACATATTTCCATTACATTTGCATTGAAGATAAAGAGTGTGTTACTTTGAACACTGCCACATTTTTTACACATTTTTTATACGTTTCTTATCAGCTTTTTCCAAGCCTTTTTTAAAGTTGTTTTTTAAGTTGTATAAGACTTCAGTATGAGTAACATACAATTTATTTCACATATTTACTTCATTTACTGGTATGAGTAACATACAATTTATTTCACATATTTACTTCATTTACTACTTATGTGAGTGGAGGGTACTGATTTCTTTGTTAGGCAACTGGATGACTATTGAGATCACATTACATCCTATGCTCCTACCACCTTTCCATGGCAACTGAATTTTGATTGGTTCCTTAAAGTATTGTGATAACTGAACAATGTTATATAATAACTGTATTATGTAATAGATTACTATTTCTGATTAAGTCCTACCATTAAGGATGAAAGAGCTTAACTTTTAACTGCTTTGTTTGAAATAAACATTTCTTGAACAAACTGAAACTATTCTTTTTGTTTTAATATGCTTCTTGATGGTTGTTTGTTTCTTAACATCAACTGAGTGATTTACCAAGTCTGGGAGAACACTACTCATGCATTCTTGATTTATTTGGTTGTTACTTGATTTTTGTTGCATGGACACACTACTTCTTGTGGTTGTTAACTATAGTCTTAAAGCAGGCTTTGTACCACATGACTGGAGGACTACAGTGGTCATTCCCCTTCATAAGGGAGGACCTTCAACAGATCCTGGAAACTACAGACCCACTAGTTTGACTAGTCTTATTTGCAAAGCCATGGGTAGAATTATCATGGACATAATGAACAAGGACACAGGAGACTGATCCATTCAAGAATGCTTTGTCAAAGGAAGGTCATGCATAGTGAATCTGGTGGACCTCTTTGAAAAGGTCACTAAAGCAATGGGTAAGGGGAAACTGTGCACAATGTTAAAAAATAAATAAAATAAATACAAATACCTACCTAGAGCTGGCTAAAGCATTTGATACAGTACCCTATTTGGGCATTGTCAACATACTTACAAAACTAGGCATAAATCCCTTTATAACATTGCTGGATAGGTAGCTGGTTTAGTGATAGGACCCAGGCGGTTAGAATAATTGAGGCCACCTCCACAAAGAGGCAAGTCACCAGTGGAGTTCCCCAGGGCTCTGTGCTAGGCTGACTCATCTTTGGCATCTAGTTCTCCAATGTCAAAGCCAATGTCAACGTAATCTGTTCATTGAATAAACAGGATATATTCATTCACAGATTCATAGATTGTTACTAGGCTACAACCTAGGGGGCCTTTCTAAGCCTAGCCAAGTTTTCCCAAAAGAATAATGATGTCCTGTATCTGAATAGGACATCGAGAGGCAGTCATTTATAAGCTTCCTGTGTCTGTAATGGACATGGCTGCCAGGCCCGGTATAAATTTCCTATTCCCCACCCACTGGTTTAGGCTGCACTTAAACTGGGTAATGGACAAACTCAGTTTCACATGGATGCATCTGTTCCATAGGAGAGGCAGTCTCTGGGAGACATATCTTTCTGTCCAGCATTTTCTGGTTAAATCACACACACAATTCAGGTTCCTAGACCTTGTATTTTTGGTACCATGTGACATATGAATATGTAGGAGATTCATAAGTGTGGGGGGGTTGCAGATTCCTTGTAAGCCAGGCATAGATTGCCTCTTAGCAATTTATAGGAGACTAAGTAGAGAGAAAGGACTTTAAGGCTCTCTGCATAAGACAGGTTTGTTACAACTTGTATTCTCTTTGTAAGGAAACTCTTAGGTTACTCTAGTTGATGCATATGCCTGGTCAGGTACATACCAAAGGGAGAATTGTACTTTATGATTGGTCTAATAAGAGTGGAGTACAGTGAGTTAATGACCTCTTTGGACCTAGATACCATGCCCTTACTTATAAGTTGTACAACATAAAAGGAGTTTCTCACCTCTGCGGCCACATGGTGGTCGAATGTTAGAATAATTGTGGTTGCTGGTTTTTAAATTGTAGATGAATGTAGGAGGGAGTGTTGAGAGAGGAATATGAATATGATATGTTGATAAGTGGCTGAGAAGAGTAATTATAATGGGTAGAGTTAAGAAGATAATTTTATAGCAGGGAATTATAAAAGTGAGATGTGAATTAAATGGCTGGTGATTTGTTATGAGGTTGGAAGGGGTAAGAATTAATAGTGGAGATGTGATGTGATAGGTTGGAAAAGATTAGAGAGTTATTAGAAGGCAGTTGAATGGAGTAAATTAGACCCCTGCAAGGGGCTCCCTCCAGAGAAACAGTCAGCGGATGGTGGATGGAGATTAAGAGTAAATAGAAAAGGTAGGCAGAGTGTGCAATACAAATTCTGTTACAGGATGTGCATGTTTGACTTCGGTAAAGCTGTAGAATGAAAAAAAAAGAGAGACAAGATTCTGAGATGAGACTGAATTATGAAATTTTATGCTGAATTAGAGTCATTTACAGTTTTAGGACCAACTTTCCTTTAAAAGAGTTAGCTATTACTTTGGTAAAATTAATTAGTTGGGGCGGTAATACTGCTGATGACTCCCAAGACACATGCCTGTTTGCTACCTGTGCCTTAATATAATACAGTTAACATGGTTATGACACATTGGTTCAACTATGAGCATTTATGCATTTTTAAAAGTATTGACAATCTTGTTGAAACTATTAAGAACCAGAAAATTAAGAAAATCATAAGGGCCAAGAACGATTATGAGCAGGATGTTGCTTACCCCACACTGACCATGTTCACAAAGTTGGAGTAATACATTTACTAATGGAGGTGACCTTAATGAGGGGGTGTGGACTACAATTCTCAAAATGAACAACCAGTAAATGGTCTTGATTTTTTAGAGACAGAGGAATATCCGCCACTGAGATGTTTGGAATGTCTAAAAAACAGGGGTCCGCCCCCTCAGAGCCAACCTTGGTATCCACACCCAGAAAATCAGCCAGCGGGGTAATTTTCGCATTGGAATGGGAGATGAAGAACAGGGACCAGGGGGAGGGGTGGTTCACACCCCAGGTGATTCAACAGGAACAATGTTCACTAGCCCAATCAAACCTTAATGACTCTATTAGTGACCATTCTGATGTTGAATATGTGGAATTGTGCAAGAGTTTGATTGATACTTCCTCTGCGTCTTCTTTTTTTAACCATAAAATTTATGTAACATGTCAACATTTTTATTGCCTACATGCACAATTGTGACTAAATCCTTAGGCAATTTTAAGGTGCATAATTTTTCAAGTATGGTTATTGATGAAAGGCATTGTGACTTATTTTCCATAGGTTTTACCTTTGTGCCATATCGACCATCTGACATTGCTACAATATTGATGGATTTGAAAATTTATACACATAAATTGAATTTTAATGTTATGTTTCAAAGTTGCAGGACTGGTAATTTTATCAACCCCGTGTGTATTTCTAGCACATCCTACTATTCAGCTATATGAGAAAATATGTGAATTAGATATACGTGATAGTTTTTTTAGGAAAAGTAAGTTTGGTAAACACAGTTTAAACCAGGTTGAAAATACTATTATTAAAAAAAAAAAAAAAGAAGCATTGGGTGATGTGAGAATCATGAAACCCGAAAAGGGTGGAGGGGTTGTTTTGATGAACATTGAGGATTATAACAGGAAGATGGGTGAGATTTTGAATGGTAAGGCCTATGCGAAATCATCATTGAATGAACTACATGGGGCATATAAAAGGAGTAGGAATGAATTGCAGGATCTTTTTACTGAGTGTTCTGTTTCTATTGACATACTTAATTTTCTTTCTGTGCTACACTCCAGGATTCCTGTTATGTTTGGACTTCCCAAACTACACAAAAATTTATACCAGCCACATGTGTGGCCTATTGTTGATGCAAAAGGTTCCATCACACACCCCATAGCTAAATTTTTGGATGTAAAACTAAAATCATTACTTTTTAGTGAGGGTCATATTTGTAAAGACTTTTGGAACTTTTTGAGTTTAGTCAACACTATGCCTTTTAAGGAGAATTATATTTTCATCACCTGTGATATAAAAGATTTATATTCCGTCATACCACATATTATTGGTGTTGAATGGTTTAGTGAATTTTTGTATAAAAAAATTTTGGATTACCATGATGTTGTATTATATTCCCATTAGTTGGAAATAGTATTAAGAAATCATTTATTATTTGATAATGAGATCTACTTACAACATGAAGGTGTGGTGGTGGGGTCATCTTGTGGTCATCTTTATGCCAACATAGTGGTTACACAATGGGAGAAAATTTTTTTGTTTTCTTCCCCTTTCTTGACTTACTTTAAGGGTTATACCCGCTTTTTGGATGATGTTTTCATCTTGTGGGATGGGCCAATGGTGGAAATAGAAAATTTTATTTCCTTCATAAACACTACTGCCAGTTTTTTTAGGGTTTACACACACACTATTGAACTTGAAAGTATTTCTTTTTTAGACATTTTGCTTTTTAAAGATTATTGTAATGAGATTATTGTCTAAAATTTTCAGAAAGGAAACTTATTCCAACTCCTTTCTTCATTTTTCAAGTAGCCACCCTTTGAAACAGAAAAAGGCCATCATAAAAGGGCAATTTGTTCATGCAGCCCAAATGGTTTCTACCTTGGATGCATTTTTGGATGAATATGAGAACCTCAAACAGATGTTTTTAAGTAGGGGTTATCCATTTACGTTCATTAATGACATCATGCTTGAAGCTGTTAACAAAAGAGAGAGAGTTATTTTTTTACCCCGCTATTGTTTCAGCAAGATACAGATTCAGAATCTTTTATAACATTGGATAGTTTTAGGACTAACATAGATTCTGATACTACTACTACAAAAAACAATTGTGTAAGTTCTTTTATAACTACTTATAGGGCTGACAGTTATGAGTTAAAGAACATTTTATGTAAAACGTGGGTGATTTTAAGGTAGGATAAGAACACGAGATCCTTTGTGAGTGAGAATCCTGTATTGGTTTTTAGAAAAGGTAAAAATCTAAATAATATCTCCAGCTTGCCTTCCTTCCACTTAAGGTTAAGAAATTGACCATCTGGAATATAAGGACCCTTCCACATCCCTTCCACATCACCTGCTGTCTTATCCCTGTGCTATTCCAAGAAAGGAAGAAAGAAAGTATGTGTTCTCCTGATACTGGCAGAAAAGCTGACATTTAATAGTGTATACATCTTGTAGCTTGTAATTGTTAGCTTCTAGCCAGGACTGCCAGCAGCCTTACCCTCCTCTGTATCCAGTAGCTAGATTATAGACCCTTAGTCCCTCTATTGTTGCCTTCATTAGCTGACTCATAGTTAGTATCTAGTCCTTGACCAGCCTTTCCCAGACATATATTTCTGCTGTAATAATGTTCCCTGTCCACTAGGTGGCACTCTCATTCAGTCAATACCCAGCTCCTACCTTTCTTTCTCTCATTCAGTCAATACCCAACTCCTACCTTTCCTTCACATACCTTCTGCTCTTCAGTAAATACCACGTTCCTCCTCTGAACATTACCACTTTACATTTATTATTCTCTAGTCATCTGCTCTTTCACTTACCCTGAGCAATCAGCAATCCACTGATTGTTCATCCTGAACTGTTCCACTCACTTGTCTCTACCCGCTCCGTTCGCCCTGCGGGCTCACTCCGCTCCCCTACCCTACCCCCAATTCCCACCCACTACTCACACTTTTATCTTTGCAGTAAACTCCTCCCATTCTCTATCAGACCAATTACTGGCCTTCTCACCCTTCTCTTTACCTCCCATCAATTAAAGACCACTTCCCACACATACCTCCTCTTATCCTCCCATCAATTAAAAGCCACTCCCCACTCACACTTTACTAAAACCTGCACCCATTGATTTTTATCTGTCTTTTCCCCTACCTATACTATACCTCACATACTTCTCTATCTTACATTCTTAATGCATTACATTATGCATTCTCCACTCCTTCTAACTCTACAAGTCCCTTTCATCACCCTCTTAATTCTACTCCCTTTGCACCATACTACCTCATATTATTCCTCTCCTCTTCCCCCCTATTTACTCTCCCACCTCTCAACTCCCATTCCACTTTTCACCCCTACCACATCTCACTACCATAACATATCACCCTCATTACTACAGCCCAATTTACTCCACCACTTTAATCCAAAGGCCTTACCCACCTCCACCAACCTTAACTTCCACAAAGCTCTAATCTATTGTCTTCATCAGTCAAAAAGCAAACTACATTTCCTACTATCTCCCATCTTCATCCACCTAATTCTATCTAGTGATATCAACCCAAACCCCGGACCTAGCACCACTAATAACCTCATTCCGCCAAAAAGTAACAATACCACTAACCTTAAAAGAGTAAAAATAATCACTCTCAACGCCCAAAGCCTAAGAAATAAAGCTACTCTTTTCCATGCCTGGCTTCACCACAACCTTCCTGACATTGTAGCCATCTCTGAGACTTGGCTAAAACCTACCATCTCTGACTCAGAAATCCTATTAAATAGTATTAAGAAATCATTTATTATTTGATAATGAGATCTACTTACAACATGAAGGTGTGGTGGTGGGGTCATCTTGTGGTCATCTTTAAGCCAACATAGTGGTTACACAATGGGAGAAATTTTTTTGGTTTTCTTCCCCTTTCTTGACTTACTTTAAGGGTTATACCCGCTTTTTGGATGATGTTTTCATCTTGTGGGATGGGCCACTGGTGGAAATAGAAAATGTTATTTCCTTCATAAACACTACTACCAGTTTTTTAGGGTTTACACACACACAATTGAACTTGAAAGTATTTCTTTTCTAGACATTTTGCTTTTTAAAGATTATTGTAATGAGATTATTGTCTAAAATTTTCAGAAAGGAAACTTATTCCAACTCCTTTCTTCATTTTTCAAGTAGCCACCCTTTGAAACAGAAAAAGGCCATCATAAAAGGGCAATTTGTTCATGCAGCCCAAATTGTTTCTACCTTGGATGCATTTTTGGATGAATGTGAGAACCTCAAACAGATGTTTTTAAGTAGGGGTTATCCATTTATGTTCATTAATGATATCATGCTTGAAGCTGTTAACAAAAGAGAGAGAGTTTCTTTTTTACCTCGCTATTGGTTCAGCAAGATACAGATTCAGAATCTTTTATAACATTGGATAGTTTTAGGACTAACATAGATTCTGATACTACTACTACAAAAAACAATTATGTAAGTTCTTTTATAACTACTTACAGGGCTGACAGTTATGAATTAAAGAACATTTTATCTAAAACTTGGGTGATTTTAAGGCAGGATAAGAACACGAGATCCGTTGTGAGTGAGAATCCTGTATTGGTTTTTAGGAAAGGTAAAAATCTAAATAATATCTCCAGCTTGCCTTCCTTCCACTTGAGGTTAAGAAATTGACCATCTGGAATATAAGGACCCTTCCACATCCCTTCCACATCACCTGCTGTCTTATCCCTGTGCTATTCCAAGAAAGGAAGAAAGAAAGTATGTGTTCTCCTGATACTGGCAGAAAAGCTGACATTTAATAGTGTATACATCTTGTAGCTTGTAATTGTTAGCTTCTAGCCAGGACTGCCAGCATCCTTACCCTCCTCTGTATCCAGTAGCTAGATTATAGACCCTTAGTCCCTCTATTGTTGCCTCCATTAGCTGACTCATAGTTAGTATCTAGTCCTTGACCAGCCTTTCCCAGACATATATTTCTGCTGTAATAATGTTCCCTGTCCACTAGGTGGCACGCTCATTCAGTCAATACCCAGCTCCTACCATTCTTTCTCTCATTCAGTCAATACCTAGCTCCTGCCTTTCCATCACATACCTTCTGCTCTTCAGAAAATACCACGTTCCTCCTCTGAACATTACCACTTTACATTTATTATTCTCTAGTCATCTGCTCTTTCACTTACCCTGAGCAGTCAGCAATCCACTGATTGTTCATCCTGAACTTTTCCACTCACTTGTCTCTACCCGCTCTATTCGCCTTGCGGGCTCACTCCGCTCCCCTACCCTACCCCCAATTCCCACCCACTACTCACACTTTTATCTTTGCAGTAAACTCCTCCCATTCTCTATCAGACCAATTACTGGCCTTCTCACCCTTCTCTTTACCTCCCATCAATTAAAGACCACTTCCCACACATACCTCCTCTTATCCTCCCATCAATTAAAAGCCACTCCCCACTCACACTTTACTAAAACCTATACCAATTGATTTTTATCTGTCTTTTACCCTACCTATACTATACCTCACATACTTCTCTATCTTACATTCTTAATCCATTACATTATGCATTCTCCACTCCTTCTAACTCTACAAATCCCTTTCATCACTCTCTTAATTCTACTCCCTTTGCACCATACTACCTCATATTATTCCTCTCCTCTTCCCCCCTATTTACTCTCCCACCTCTCAACTCCCATTCCACTATTCACCCCTACCACATATCACTACCATAACATATCACCCTCATTACTACAGCCCAATTTATTCCACCACTTTAATCCAAAGGTCTTACCCACCTCCACCAACCTTAACTTCCACAAAGCTCTAATCTATTGTCCTCATCAGTCAAAAAGCAAACTACATTTCCTACTATCTCCCATCTTCATCCACCTAATTCTATCTGGTGATATCAACCCAAACTCCGGACCTAGCACCACTAATAACCTCATCCCGCCAAAAAGTAACAATACCACTAACCTTAAAAGACTAAAAATAATCACGCTCAACACCCAAAGCCTAAGAAATAAAGCTACTCTTTTCCATGCCTGGCTTCACCACAACCTTCCTGACATTGTAGCCATCTCTGAGACTTGGCTAAAACCTACCATCTCTGACTCAGAAATCCTATTAAATAGTATTAAGAAATCATTTATTATTTGATAATGAGATCTACTTACAACATGAAGGTGTGGTGGTGGGATCATCTTGTGGTCATCTTTATGCCAACATAGTGGTTACACAATGGGAGAATTTTTTTTTGTTTTCTTCCCCTTTCTTGACTTACTTTAAGGGTTATACCCGCTTTTCTAGACATTTTGCTTTTTAAAGATTATTGTAATGAGATTATTGTCTAAAATTTTCAGAAAGGAAACTTATTCCAACTCCTTTCTTCATTTTTCAAGTAGCCACCCTTTGAAACAGAAAAAGGCCATCATAAAAGGGCAATTTGTTCATGCAGCCCAAATGGTTTCTACCTTGGATGCATTTTTGGATGAATGTGAGAACCTCAAACAGATGTTTTTAAGTAGGGGTTATCCATTTACGTTCATTAATGATATCATGCTTGAAGCTGTTAACAAAAGAGAGAGAGTTTCTTTTTTACCTCGCTATTGTTTCAGCAAGATACAGATTCAGAATCTTTTATAACATTGGATAGTTTTAGGACTAACATAGATTCTGATACTACTACTACAAAAAACAATTATGTAAGTTCTTTTATAACTACTTACAGGGCTGACAGTTATGAGTTAAAGAACATTTTATGTAAAACTTGGATGATTTTAAGGCAGGATAAGAACACGAGATCCTTTGTGAGTGAGAATCCTGTATTGGTTTTTAGAAAACGTAAAAATCTAAATAATATCTCCAGCTTGCCTTCCTTCCACTTGAGGTTAAGAAATTGACCATCTGGAATATAAGGACCCTTCCACATCCCTTCCACATCACCTGCTGTCTTATCCCTGTGCTATTCCAAGAAAGGAAGAAAGAAAGTATGTGTTCTCCTGATACTGGCAGAAAAGCTGACATTTAATAGTGTATACATCTTGTAGCTTGTAATTGTTAGCTTCTAGCCAGGACTGCCAGCAGCCTTACCCTCCTCTGTACCCAGTAGCTAGATTCTAGACCCTTAGTCCCTCTATTGTTGCCTCCATTAGCTGACTCATAGTTAGTATCTAGTCCTTGACCAGCCTTTCCCAGACATATATTTCTGCTGTAATAATGTTCCCTGTCCACTAGGTGGCACTCTCATTCAGTCAATAACCAGCTCCTACCATTCTTTCTCTCATTCAGTCAATACCTAGCTCCTACCTTTCCTTCACATACCTTCTGCTCTTCAGTAAATACCACGTTCCTCCTCTGAACATTACCACTTTACATTTATTATTCTCTAGTCATCTGCTCTTTCACTTACCCTGAGCAGTCAGCAATCCACTGATTGTTCATCCTGAACTTTTCCCCTCACTTGTCTCTACCCGCTCCGTTCGCCTTGCGGGCTCACTCCGCTCCCCTACCCTACCCCCACTTCCCACCCACTACTCACACTTTTATCTTTGCAGTAAACTCCTCCCATTCTCTATCAGACCAATTACTGGCCTTCTCACCCTTCTCTTTACCTCCCATCAATTAAAGACCACTTCCCACACATACCTCCTCTTATCCTCCCATCAATTAAAAGCCACTCCCCACTCACACTTTACTAAAACCTACACCAATTGATTTTTATCTGTCTTTTACCCTACCTATACTATACCTCCCATACTTCTCTATCTTACATTCTTAATTCATTACATTATGCATTCTCCACTCCTTCTAACTCTACAAATCCCTTTTATTACTCTCGTAATTCTACTCCCTTTGCACCATACTACCTCATATTATTCCTCTCCTCTTCCCCCCTATTTACTCTCCCACCTCTCAACTCCCATTCCACTTTTCACCCCTACCACATATCACTACCGTAACATATCACCCTCATTACTACAGCCCAATTTACTCCACCACTTTAATCCAAAGGTCTTACCCACCTCCACCAACCTTAACTTCCACAAAGCTCTAATCTATTGTCCTCATCAGTCAAAAAGCAAACTACATTTCCTACTATCTCCCATCTTCATCCACCTAATTCTATCTGGTGATATCAACCCAAAGTCCGGACCTAGCACCACTAATAACCTCATCCCGCCAAAAAGTAACAATACCACTAACCTTAAAAGACTAAAAATAATCACTCTCAACGCCCAAAGCCTAAGAAATAAAGCTACTCTTTTCCATGCCTGGCTTCACCACAACCTTCCTGACATTGTAGCCATCTCTGAGACTTGGCTAAAACCTACCATCTCTGAAACAGAAATCCTACTCCCACGGCTTTCAAGCCCTTAGATCTGACCGCCTAAACAGAAAAGGTGGAGGAGTAGCCTTGATATTCTCTAATCTACTCCCCATTATTCCATACCAAAACCCCATTTCCCAGTTCTACAATGCTGAATTAGTAATAGGTTTGCTACAAGTGAATATTCACAAAAGTATCTGCTTCATATCCCTTTATATTCCCCTAGGTAACAATACTACCACTCTTGAAGAAATCCTCCAATGGGCCTCAACTAACATAAACCTAGAAACCTACATATTAGGAGATGTGAACATAGATTGAAACAAAATTAATAACCTAAACCCAGTCATATCTGTCAATCTATTCAACTTTACTCAATTAACTAACTCTATCACTAGACCCAACAAAATCAACCCTCCAGGATCTACACTGGACTAGATCCTAGCTACCCACCCTAACAACATCTTAGACTCAGGCATCCTTCCCGACTCTTTTAGTGACCACCTACCTGCCTTCATCCACCGAGCGTCTCAGTCTCCCCATCTCCAGCACCAATACCTGCATAGACATAACCTAACTAACTTCAACCCACTCACTTTCTCCAATACACTCAAACAAATTAACTGGAGCAATCTAAAAACTCTTCCTCTTGACAGAGCCGTCGGATCCTTTAACTCTACCTTCCTAAATGTACTTAATTCCCAAGCTCCACCCCGAACTATAAGAGTCAAATCCAAATCTGCCCCATGGCTAACTAGGGAAACCAAAACACTCATGCAACAGCGAGACAAATGCTGGAAATTTTCTCAGCACAATAAACATCCAGAGACTTTTATTCAATACAAGCAGCTCTGCAACCTCACTAAAAAACATATATCCAAAGACAAACGATACTACTATATGAAACTCCAAACCAACCACTCCAAAAACCCTAAACTATTCTGGAAGTCCATTAATTCACTTCTCAACCCAGGCACTAAAAATAATCCTTGCCCTGACACTACCAAGTCCGATCCTGAAATTGCCACTCTTTTCAACTCCTTCTTTATTAACTGTATAGCTGAACTAAATAAGACCTTTCAAATTAACCCATCCACACAGCTCAGTCACTCTACCCCAGCCTCTAAACCCAACCCTCCCACCACCTTTGAACTTAAACCAGTCTCCACCTCATATATAAAAAACTTCTCAGCAAACTGAAAACTTGCTCTAATGCTCCATATAACATTTCATCCAAATTCTTACAAATTGCTGCAGATGGAATCACCCTCCCCATTAGTATCCTAATCAACAGATCCATAAAGGAATCTTATGTCCCCAAGCTGTGGCGTTCTGCCTTTATACATCCTCTCCACAAAGGCAGTAAAAACAATAATACCTCAAACTTTCACCCCATAGCCATCCTCTCCCCAATATCAAAAATCCTTAAAAAATGCATTCACATTCAGTTAATGCCCTTCCTTATCAATAACCACCTCATCTCCCAAACCCAACATGGTTTCCGCCCTGGCCATAGCACTATAACTGCTCTACTCTCATTCCTAGATATAATCAACCATGCCCGCGATACTGGTAAAATAGTTTCAACAGTTCTACTAGATCTGTATAAGGCTTTCGACACTGTCTCCCATACTCACCTCCTTAGCCAATTTGCTAACCTCATCCTCTCACATAATACACTATCATGGTTCTCTAGTTACCTATCCAATAGATCTCAAGCTGTAAAATGGAGGAAAGGTACCTCTAACTTCCTTTCTACCCCCACTGGAGTTCCCCAAGGTTCCATTCTTGGCCCTATGCTATTCAACATCTTTATCAATGACTTCCACTCTGCCATCCCTAATACTAAAATTCTACAATACGCCGATGACTCCACTTTAATCTGTTGTGCCACCAACCTCCCAGAACTTCTATCATACACACAAACAGCTTTCTCCACCACTGAGAACTGGATGCTCCAAAACCACCTTTCTCTAAATGATAACAAATCCGAAATACTTCTCCCCCCCCCCCCAAAATCCTTCCCTCTCAACAAAAACTCATTCCAAATTAGAAGCCATAGCAATTCAACTATAGAAATTGTTCCCTATGCCAAACTACTTGGGGTTACTATTGATGAAAACCTAAAATTTGACACCCATATTCAACTCAATATCAAAAAGGCACATCAAAAACTTGGTCTGCTATATAGAAACATTCACTATTTCTCTCCTTCTTCTAGACAAACCCTTGTCACTACCTATCTTCTTCCCTCACTACTGTATGGCGCCCCTCTATTAACTAACTTATCTGCCTCCCTTTCCTCAAAAATGGAAAGTTGTTATAATAAAATTTCTAAGTTCGCCATCAAAGCCAAACACACCTCCCACCATTGCTCTGCCCTCTATTCAATAAACTGGCTAGAACTCCCCAACCTTCTAGACTACCTCCAACTTAACACTGCCCATAGGCTATTATTTAACCCCTCCAAATGTCCTGCACTATCCAACATCCTACAACTTTACACCCCTAACAGGTCACTTAGATCTGCTCACCTAAACCTACTCAGTGTCCACGCACCAAAGCGACCGGCCGGGCAACACCTCCTATCCTTTTCCTTAGCCAAAAAATGGAATTCTCTACCTCTATCTTTACGAATGACTGAAAACCCTAACAACTTCAAAACCCTACTCCATTCCCACTTGTTCTCTAATAGGAAGTGCAACTTCCCCACCTAGCCTTCTACTCTCTACACTAATTGTATTTCCATACTACTTCTTCCAACAACTTTGTTCCATGATTTTACTTATCTCTTACTGCTGCCTTGTGTATATAATGTAAATATTGTAAATAGTTTGCACCCCCTTTTTTCCCCCTCCCTAACATTTACGCTTGGTCTTCCACTCTGCCCTAACAAGACTCAAATTCTATATAACCTTATTAACCAACCATGTTAATATATGACTCATATGCTATGTAACCATTGTACCTCATACTGTCTCTGTATCACAATTTTACCTGTATTCGTAAAACCTAATTTTTTTTGTTCTATCTTAATGTACCCATATCTTTGAATCTTAATTTTAATTTTACCTGTTTTTTTAACTTTACTATGTAATGTGGAGCGTTTCTCCCTGGGCCTCCACTGAAAATGGGCTCCTGAGCCCAGTGGACCTCCCCGGTTATCAAACTGAAATAAATAAATATCTTTGAGATGAAAGGAGCAAATATTTCTAGTAGTGATGGTTATATAAGTAAGTGTGGGATGTTTAACTTTTGTAAATTCATTTCTGAAGGAAATATTTTTTCAATCATAAACACAGAGATTATTATTCACTCTAGATTTAATTGTGGATCTGAAAAAGGTATTTATTGTGCCTTCTGTACAAAATGCACCTGTTATTACATAGGAAAAACTGATCGAAAATTTTAAAAATTGCATATATGAACATCTATATGATATTAGAATGAAAAAGTAAACCAATGCACTATGTAAACATATTTTGGAAAATCCAGATCATTCATTTAAATTTGTAGTTATTGATAATATTAAGACTGACGCAAGAGGTGGGGCTTGGTCTTAAATTCTAGAAAAGCATGAATTATTCTGGCAGTTGCATCTTAATGCAGGCAACTGGCCAGGTTTAAATTACCATATTTCTATCAGTTCTTTATTGAAACTTAAAGCTTTGGAAAGATAATTTTTAAACTGTTTTTTTTTTTTTAATTTTTCTTACATTTTAATCATGTTAATAAGCGTTATTATGTAAAGTTATATAATTTACTTGTTAAATATATAGTCTAGATTTTTGTTTCCATTTTTGCTCTTAATTTTTATTTTAGTGTGCAGTTGTTTAAGGTGTGTGTCTTTAATATTAATTGATTGATGATGTTTTTTACTTATAAAAGTGCATGGTATCAGGCTTTGTATTGTATCTGATGAAGTTCTTAATGAAAGGACAAAAGTGCTTATACAATAAACTTTTTCATTTGGCTTTGGTCTCCTGACTTTTGGATCACATTTTGGTATATTTATAAATGAATACTGTGTGGCAGCCTTTTCCTTTTGGTTCGTTTTTTTGTAGAATGGAACTGTAACAGAATTTGGGCAGCACAGTGGTACACCGGTTAGTGTTGTTGCCTCACAGCAAGAGGTTCTCCGGTTCATTTCTTGGCTGGGGTGCCTACTGTGTTGAGTCTGCATGTCTTCCGTGCATTTGCATGAGTTTCCTCCAGTTTCCTCCTACATTCTAAGAAGACATACATCTGGAGCATTCTCCCCAGGCCTCCACTGAAAATGGGCTGCGTCCCAGTTGGACTTTCCCGGTAAACAAATGTTAAGTAAATAAATAAATAAATAAATAAAACAGAACTTCATATACACTGGGGAATATGTCTGGGGTGTGCATGTCTTGAATCGATGTACCCTAATACAGTAGTGGTTGTTGGCTCAGGATGATGAGGAGCAGAGGAAGAGTGGGTTATAGATGTAGAAGGCTTAGGAAAAAGTTACATGGAAGGATGGGATGGAATGGAGGAAGGACAGTATTAGGAAAATATAATACAATGGAGTGCTCATTGGCAATTAGCAATGATTGTCACAGCAAATAATGCTATCAATTAATTCACATAATAGAATTTTTAACAGTAGTCATGAGTATTTTGTACAATCTACATGTAATATTGGAAGGGACTATATGTGGCTAGATTGTATAGTAAACTGGTGATTGTTTAGTTTCAGAGGCTGTGATTGGTTGTTTTGAGGTGGGTGGTGATAGGGTGGTTTAAACCCAGACTAAATGGGGGTGAATGGCAATTATGGGAGGGATAGGGGAACATAGTGGAGTACTCCCTTTCAGACTGTAGCAACTGGGTGTTCTACAGCTCTGAAAAAAATATCTGTCTATACAGTCAGAGGAGTTTTACAGCATCAGGCAAGGTATGTCTTTGCTGATCTGTTTGGTTTTCTATCTTTCTATGTTCTTAACTGTCTCCAGTAGTTTTGGTGAGGGGGTTAAAACACAGGTGAAAAATATAACTAGAAGAGATTTACTGAGCTGTAACATTTTGGTAGTCACTTCCAGGTGACTTTTAGTGCAGGCACCGTAGGGCAGGATAACATAAAGAAATGTAATACCTACACCTAATATTAATGGAACAAATGCAGATGACTTCAGTGGTGTTTCTGGCATCAATTTTTAACACCCCAACGGTCAGTTTGTATGAGGTGTTGCTTTGTAGGTGAGATAATTATCGGGCTCAGTGGCACTGGAAGAGAAAGGAAAGAGGGATTGATAAAAAAATCCTTTTATTTAGAAAGGTATGTCTGATATCTTAAATAAAACATTTAACTTCACTTTCCATAACCGATGTAATACTGCAAGTGATTCCTCAGCTTTACTTGTGTTTTCATTTCCACAGTTCCAGCATGAATCATATTTTCATAAACATTTTGTGAAGGAAAACTCCATCCTAAAATTGAAAAAAAATGTTTTAATCATATGTTTTAAACTGAATTAGCATAGTAAAATGGAGTAAACAAAAGCAAATAGACGAAGTAGAAGAGAACAACTGCAAACCATCACAAACTCTCTGACATACAAATAAAACTATGTAGAATATGTACAAACTCAATATAATGTCACCATCAATATCACCCTGCTTTTGTGTCAACATTGTGTTATACCCCGCCATGGGCAACATCTTACAAAATGTATTTGTTTATTTGCTTTTGTTTACCGGGAAAGTCTGAATGGGAACTGAAATGCCTATTTGCAGTGGTGGCCCAGGGAGAAAAGCTCCAAAACAAGGATATAAAACATGTTGACAATTCAAAAGAAAAAATGGTCAATAAACATTATTTACAAAGTATTTCAACGCAAACAATCAACAAACATGCATATCACATTAAGGAAGTACATGTTTACAAGGTATTCTAAGTAGAATCAAGTTAGTATATTGATATAGCTGTATAGTATCCATAGTGGACAGATTTAGGGTTGCATACTTCAAACTGTAGGTGTGGTGCAGTTACATGGTTTATTAGTTGCCAGGTGATATTTTAAGGCAGATTTGAATTGTTGCAGATTATTTAAAAATCTGACGTGGTTTGAAAGCTTGTTCCATGTCTTGGAGATAGAGACAGAGAATAGGACGCCAAAGTAATAATTATTACATGTTGTACCAAAAGTTATTTTAAGTTCTGAGGATCTTACGGTTGCTTGGTACATGCCTTTGGATAAGATTTGATAGTGAGAGTGTTTTAAGTGGATGGTGAAGTTTTTTGTGTGCTGTGAGTAGGGAGAGGATAATGTACTGTGGATGTCCAAGCTAGTTAAGGGTATTGAGTCCTGTGCAGTTATGGGCATGGTTTGGGACGCTGCAGGTGAATTTGCTAATGTTGTTGTAGGAGCTTTCTATTGTGTTTGTGGAAGAGATGAGATTTTTGAATAGTGAAGAGGCATGTAGGGAGGTAGCAGCTATTTTTTTACTATGATCGCTTAGTAAGTGCTTTGCTATGTAAAGATAATCTAATTTGCAGTGTGCTTTTTTGACTGCAATGTCAATGTGCAGATCAAATTTTAAATTATCTATGATAACTCCTAGTAATTCTGTTTTGGTCGCATTTTCAATTTTTGTGTTGTTTGGGAGATAATATTAAGGTCAGTATTGTTTTGATTAACGTTTTTAGGAAGGAATAGGATTAGTTTGGTTTTGCTGACGTTTAAGAGTGATTGGGATTTATTTAGCCATTCTTCTATAGAGGTGAAAGCTTCCTGTATGATGGTTTCTAAGATTTGAAGATTTGAGTCTGAAGAAATTTGAGTTGAGTCATCGGCATATTGTATTGTGGTATTTTGATTCCTTGTGCATGTCATTAATAATGATATTAAAAAGTATTAGCCCAAGTATGGAGCCTTGGGTAGACTCCTATAGTGATTGGAAGGAATGTGGAGTGGGAGTCATTCCATTTTACAGACTAGTTGTGATTGTTTAGATGGCTGGTGAACCAGCTAGTTGAGGGGAGTTGTGAGGCCTATAAAATTTAGTGTTTGGAGGAATAGATGTTGTGAGACCGTGTCAAAGTCTAGGAAAAGGGTGGATGCAAAATTAAGTAAGTTTTTTACTTTGCTTAATGGTATCTAAGAAATGTAGCATGGTAGTTTCAGTAATGTGGTGGGGTGAAAGAAAGGCTAGGAGTTGCAGATGTATTCATTTTTCAAGTACTTTGGAGAGTGGAGGAAGGGTTGCTAAAGGGCAATAGTTTGACAGTTCAGTGGATGTGCCATCTTTGTGTAATAGGATTATGAAAAGAAGCTTTCCATAGAGCTGGGAAGTACTTTTTTATCTGTAATGGAGCTATTGATTAGGATAGATACAGAGTAGCAAATGGTGTAAGTGGCTATAAAGAGGTATTCGGATGGTAGGCTATCAGGAGATTGTGTTGTGAGTTTCAAATTTTTAATCTGTTTTTTTTATACTGTTTGTGTAGATGGTTGCAAGGTTGAGTTGGAATGTGGAGCTGTGTTTGGATGGGGGTTAGGTGGAGTGGGTAGAGGTTGTTATTGTTTTGAGTTAAGTACTGGATGTAAAGTGTTTGTTGAATTTATCTGCTATGTCCCTGTTGGTTTCAGATTGGAAAGGATTTGGGGTGGGTTTTAGGAGGTTGTTTAAGTTATGCCACAGTATTTTTTTTGTGTATATCATCTGGTTTATGGTGAAATTGTTCTTTTTATCATATCCAACTTGTGCCTTTGTGCATTTTCTGAGAAATCAGTATCTGTTTAGGTAGGATTGGGTCCTAGGTTTGTGCCATTGATTCCAGGCATTGACACTTTCTCTCATGAGTAGTTTAGTTGCATTGGTTAGCCATGGGGCAGTATTTATTTTCACACTTTTATGTCTCATTGGGGCTTTTTTGTTTAGTACGGTTAAGAAGGCATTATTGAAGTGACACACAGTTTGATTTAGAGGCAGATATTTGAGGGGTTCCCAGTCACATTATTTAACTGTGTCATTAAATATGGCCTTATAACATCTGCGGTGGTGCAGTAGTAGCGTTGTTGCCTCACAGCAAGAGGTTCTCCCATTCGATTCTCGGCTGGAGTGTGGGGAGTGACTTCTGTGTGGAGTCTGCATGTCCTCCCCATGGTTGGGTGGGCATTCGAAAGACATGCATAAATGGGCGTGCCTTCGTTGAAGGTTGAACATCGAGCTGGCACCTCGACATTCGTGAAAATATGTTGCCAATCATTAGTGGACCGGAGTCTTGCTGTGGCGACCCCTATCCGGGAAACGCCGAAAGACAACAACATTAAATATGGCCTTATCAAAATTACTTAAGTTTCTCACAGACTTGAAGTATAGGAGTTTGAGGGGCTTGTGGTATTTTCTGTTGATGTAGGTGGTATGATGATCACTGAAAGAGTCTGGAAGGATGCTGCCTAGCTTAATTGTTTTTTCAGGGTTGGTTGCGAGTATGTAGTCTAGTATGGATATTTTTTTGGATACCTTACCAAATAGGGCTGCTGTTGTATCAGCTGAGTGAAATTATAGGGGTTAATATTATCCAGGTAGAGTTAGGTTTCTTAAAGATCCAATCTATGTTAAGGTACTGAGCAGGATGGTTTCTTGACTGAACGTAGGTGATAATTAGCTAAGTATGTTTTCTGTAGTTGTGACATTTTTGGGGGGAGGGGGGTTGTGTAGATGGCTACAATGATTATGGATTTATGATTGTTTAGGTGCAGTTTGGCTATTAGCATTTCTTCATTGCTATATTGTGGAATATTTAGGAGGTGGTATGGATTTGTAAAGTGGCTTGAAAATGATGGCCATGCCCCCAGCTCATTTATCTATTCTGTCTTTCCTATTGATAGTGTGATTGTGAATGATTTCTTCATCTTCAATTTCAAGTTTTAACCAGGTTTTAGTGATAACTAGGATATCGTGCTGATTGGAATCAATCTATGTATGAAGGTCTGATGTTTTATTGTAGATACTTCATGGGTTGAGATTATATATTTTTAGTCTGAAGGAAGAAACTGGGATTTGTTGTGTTTTAGAGGATTGCTGAGGAGAGGAGTATTTATGCAGGGTGTTTTGGTGGGTTGGTTGTTGGGTGTGTTTAGATGGGATTAGTGTTGGGCCAGGGTTTATAGTGTATATCTCCACTCTGTATTAGTTTCTTGTAGTGAATGATGGAGTTTTTGAGACAATGAAGAAGTACATTTGGTCCTTTTTTGCATTAGAGAGTGGGGTTTTGTATTTGGTGTAGCTTAGTAATGTATATTTTTAGTTGGATTTTATCTATGCTGAAGAGCGATGGCCAGATTAAGAAGTTGTATCTGTGGACAGGGGTAAGTAGATTTTTCTGGAGGACTTGGTTTGTATGTAGATAGGGCATGATTAATAGGTAGTTAATTGACTTTAGGATTGTTACAATTTTTATTAGGAGAAGTAGATATATATGTGTATTATGGGACGTGTAAATTAGTTGTATAGAAAGTGATAGAAAGGAAATGGGAGGAAGAAAATACCTACTGGATGGGAGGATTAATAACAGAAAGATGGGGGGAGTTATATTCAGTCGTATTTGACATTTTAATCCAAACGTTACTCCATTACTGGGATAGAAGATGCATCATACATCATATCAGTTATTAATGTTTTTGACTATGGGTTAGGGAACTTTTCCAGCTTCTGAGAGCTTGTAAAGACATATAAAATATTCCCTAGATGATATTGTAAAAGATTATCCACTGCCCTGACAGGCAGAATGCCCTTGAACTCCCTGTACCTAGCACATAATAATTTAAATACAGTGCCCAATACCCAGTAAACTTCCAAAACTTGATAGAAATTAAGACTGATATGGGGAAAGATTCCAGTAATCCAAATGCCCCAATAAAACGGGACTGATATATTGAAGATTGTATCCAGTTTTTAGTTTAGGTACTCCCAGTATCATTTAACCCCAGCATATTCCAAAAACATGTGCATATTATCTGCTTCTTTACTTCCACATCTTCAGTAGATGTTAACATTCCTCTTCTTCACCCACCACAGCTTTCAAGGATTAAGGTACCATCTATATATTATCATCACTTGTTAATTTTGATATTTGGGCACATTTCTAAGTTTGTTGATCGCCTACCACACCAAATTCCATTGATCAACAGTAAGTTGGATCTTCTCTTGCAGCTTCCATCTTTCACAACCCCCTTCTTAACTACTGTGGCTTTGATCTCCCAAATATCCTTATAAATAAGGCCAGTGCTTCCATTTCTAATACCTCTCCACTTTTTCTAGTCCAATACCGTGTGAACATGGAAATTCCTGTTTAAATAGCAGTCTGGTAGAGCTCTATACTCTCTCAATGGTAAAAATCAATTTTACGTTTTTTTTGAATAAATAAGAATTTCTGTGCCTGTAATTTCGAACTGGTGAAGTTGTGTTTGTGAGAGGACAAAGGTGCTTAGCAGTCGGTCCCTGAAATTTTCAACTGGATTGGATACTTTTTAGGAATTATACAGTACAATTCATTTGGACATAATTTTACTTTTTTTTTTTAGGTTTTTTTAGAATCTCATTAAAACTACCTTATTAACACTATTTTCTAGATATTTACATATCACCCTATTAAGTGATTTTAGATGCATACACATTTATATTGACTATTTAATTAATTGTTAACAAGGAAGTGAGCTGTTGTGTTTTTTTTTGTATTTAAACAGGAAGTGATGAATATTTATTCAGTTCTGTTGACGTCCTATTAGATTTAAATTACAAAAGTGTTCAACACTGAATAAACATGTTCTTTGATTACTTGGACTGCGTATTTTTTTTTTTTTTTTTTTGTACAACTGAAAGTGGGTTGACTCGGCATTGGAATGTATTTGTTTAGTTTAAGTCTGTATACCTACCAGGAGTGCAAGGATCCTTGACCTGGTCCTCACAAACAAAGGGCAATGATGAACTCCCCCTAGTTTTAATGCCCCCATTGGTTGGGTTAGACCTCAAAGCTGTCTCCATTGAAATAAATATTATGCCTAATATTTGAGCTAACCACAGAAGATTTAAAACATGTTCCTTGGCTAACTACCTCTTACAAAGCGACAGTCTAGCAAAATTCTAACCCCGACCCCCAACCCTGTGAACTCAGCTGCCTTGTTCCCAGAAACCCTGTACAGTCCTATAAATAGCTGTATATAGACAGCTTTACCTACCCAAAATAAACATAGGACATCCTACAAAAGCAAGACACTCTGGTGGAATCCCTGTTTTAGTAGGTTGTATAAGAAAAGAAAGAAAGAAAATTGTGCCCAAAAACAGGATGAGCATTGTCCAGCAATGTGAAAACTCCCTCATTAATCTGAACAAGC
Source organism: Protopterus annectens (assembly GCF_019279795.1). Classification (NCBI taxonomy): domain Eukaryota; kingdom Metazoa; phylum Chordata; order Ceratodontiformes; family Protopteridae; genus Protopterus; species Protopterus annectens. Next base: position 416,593,515 of record NC_056741.1, read on the forward strand.
AACTCAGGATTAACCAAGTCCACCAAAGCCAAATTTTAGATAAATATAGCCTCTCAAACTAAGAACACCATAAGGTTTACTTTGGTTATGTTCACAACCTTAAAGACAACACCCAGCAATGTACCAAACTAATGGTGGATGTAACCACCTGTGTGGAGCCAGGGAATATATCAATTCTGCTGGCTGATAAATGTAGCTCCAGTTATGCCTTCATATCACCCTGGTCAGCCACAAGAAATAACCCCCACTATTTTTCCACCAACTAGCACTAGGGAGTAGGTCCTTACTGTGCTTTCTAAGGCCAAGAACACTGCATTGATGGTCCTGATAATATCTCAGGATGTCTCCTGAGCAGCATGAAACATGACCTGTCAAGCCTGCTAGAATCTCTGTTTTAACCCTAGCCCCCAGACAGGCTTTGGGATAAGCAAATTGAGGACTACAGTGATTATCATCTACCCAAAGGGCTTTGGGATAAGCAAATTGAGGACCACAGTGATTATCATCTACCCAAAGGGGGGCCTTCGATAGACCCAGGAAATTACAGACTCATACATCTGACTAGTATTATATGCAGTCCAAACAAAACATTTCATAAGTAGCAAGTGCAATGGCCCTGAAAAAGTATTCAAACACCAAAAAAGAATGGCCAGCACAATAAATGGGAGAATAAATAAAATGTTTATTAACAAAACATACGGGTTTCGGCTAAACGCCTTCTTTGGTTTTTGGTTTTTGGTTTTTTAGTCTTATATGCAGGCATGTGCAAGGCCATGGAAAGAACTGTCATGGATCTGATAAACAGTAACATAGGAAACCTGCAGACACTGGACCCTACCCAGTTCATTTTTGTCAAAGCAGGTCATGCCGACTTAACCTAGTGGGCCTCCTCAAGAAAGTTACTAAAGCTATCGACAATGGTAAAACAGTGGACAATACCTTCCTCAATCAGGTCAAGCCATTTGACACAATGCCTCACTTGGGTGTTGTGGATAAACTTACAAAAATTTAGCATAAACCCATATGTCAACTGAATGAGAGCCAGCTGGCTCCTTGAAAGGACACAAGAAGGTAGAAGAGAGGAATTCACCTCCATAAAGAGGGTGGTCACTTGCAGAGTCCCACATGGACCAGTGCTGGGGTCTGTTCTTTTTAGGACCTACTTCTCTGAAGTCAAGGTAAATGTTAAGGGCCTCTGGCTGGCCAAGTTTGCAGACAAATGTAAATGTAAACTAGGTAAATAGTCATTTACTCCCCTAAAGATACAGATACCCTTCATGAGAATCTGACGCAGACAAGTAACTGGTGCTAGAACCACAGACTAAAGGTCAATGCAAAAAATGCTTAATTGTACATTGTGAAAAGCTGGCCACCTCTGGAAATTATCACATTTATGATATACCCTTAAAAGTAGACCCAGTGGTTAGGGATCTGGAAATACATGTTGACAGTAACCTGACCTTTGACCACCTTGTATCTACTCTGGTGAAAAAGTCATTATACATTGCACAACTTATAAGTACAGGCATGACATCCAAGTCCAGGGAGGTCTTTGTTCCTGTGTTTTTGGCTCTCATCATACCAATCATTGAGTGCAATATACCCTTCAGCAGGTACCCAACCGGACACATGAATCAACTTCAGAGATCACAGAGATGCCTTACAAAAAGAATACAAGGAGTAACCATGTCCTATGTGGACCATCTCTAAGCCCTCTCCCTGTACTTGGCGTCTTACATACTGCTGTGTGGTGATCTATGCTTAGCCTATAAGGCATCCTCTGATCTCACAGTGATGGATTTTTTACACATGTGAAAAAATTGCACAAGAAATACCTGTTCTAAGGACCCACACCTTATCTTCTGATTTAAATAAGACATGCTGGAGGGACAGGTATGGGTGTCTCAAAGATTACCTCTTCTCTGGAAAAGGTTTTCCATCTATATGGAGCAAAGATCATCCATAACACTGTTCAAATGTAACCTTGACCACTGGATGGGAAATTGCATCCAAATTTAATAGACAGGGATGGCCTGTGAAAGCTTGATGCATACACACTTTCTTCATAACCATAAAATTCTTTGGGGTATTAACACATCAGCAATATTTGGTAAATGTGGGGTAATCTTGGCAAGGCTTAAAGTGGTCCTTGCGATGATAGCCTAGTAACCACTTATGAACCTACAAGCTAACCCCTGGTTAGCAGCTGAAATTGAGATATTCCTTAACAAATATGGTATATATGGCATTATCATAATCTGACCTGCTGTTATTTTATCAAAGATAGTAAAAAATTGATCACCTTAGGTAACAAATGCAGTACTTTACGTATGAGTACCAGTATGTTCTTATTAGTCATTACACAGAGAGCCCAGCTTATTTGTAGACCTAAGTACTTAGAAATCTACATGCATGGGATGCCCCTATAACCAGCTTCTGGATCCTATGTGCACAGTGGACCGCAACTAATTTGCAGATGATGCACTTCAGTCCTGTGCTCCTACCAAAAGACTGAAATATCTCCAGTATGGTGTCCAACACTCTAGAAAGGTTACAGCTTGTTAATATACAGTAATTAGCAAAAAACAGAAAAACGCTGACCACCCTTTCTTGAGATAGAAACCAATTTAAAGAAATTCTGATGTGATGTGCCATTTCTTCCAATACTTAAAGAAAATGTCCTGGTGACAGAGGGCACCTCTTTTAATCACACCTGGCTCACTGAGACCACCATTCACAGTGAGTCTGAAAGAGATTAATGCAAAGGCACCTGATCTACTCTATAAGTCTAACCCCAAAGTGTCATTGTTCCAGGACCCTAAAAAGAAACTCCACACTGACTGAATCAAAAGCACTCTTTATCTCATTCCCTCCAGTACCTTTTACGCATAGTGGGTGTGGCGTGAACCTTTAAAAAATAAAGCTTTCACCTTACAGTTGTAACAAATTCTCATTGGCAGAGCTCTAATATCAATACAGCTGTGTTTGCCATTATGTATGCTTCAAGATAAAACATTCTGATACTCTGTATGTAGCCTGGTTTTGGGATTATTAATGCAAATATGAACAAGCAGTGTTTGACACCTAGAGGTGCAGTAAGAGGTAACTGCAGAAACACCTGGAAGCGCACTTGGCTGTAATAAGTTGTATCAAACTGCACCAGTTTGGCATTACCCTGGCAGTTACTCATCACATTAAAAAACGAGGCTAATTATCTGCGCTGTCTCATTTTTTCATAAACTCACTCTGACTTGCAGCTGTAAGCCTCGGCATCATGGGGTACAGCCTACTAGCCAAAATCTTTGCAAGAATCACTGAATCAAAATTAATAAGTGATGTGGGACAGAAATCCCCTTGCTGAGGCTGCCTCTCCTTTATCTTAGTTACGAGCATGAGGGCAGCTTGATTAAGATCAGGCTGTAAATCCTGAGGGCTTCTCATGCTGTTGTACACCTTTTTCAGTGCCCCCAAGGCTGACCCTCTCCATTTTTAAAATTCAACTGAAAATACTTCTCTCCCAGACGCTTTACCCATTCTCAAATGGCCTACTGCCTTTTTTTTTTCCTCACAGCTAATAGGCTGGATAAGATCTAGTCATTCAGTACACGCCACTACAAAATCCCATTCCTGGACCTCCAGTATCATCTTCCATATTAAACACATTCTCTGAGTCTAGAATTGTTTGATAAATGAAAAGTCTAGTAATTATTAGTTTGGAGAATCATGATAGCCAGCTGATTTCCTTTTCTCCTCTCATAGGTTCATAGGTTAGTATTAGGCTAACTGCCCTTGCAGGCCATTTTAAGCCTAGACAGTAGTTCCGTTTGAGAATCAAACCCTGCACCTTGTGTCTGTAAACACCTTAACCATTATGTCAACCCCCAAAACCTATGTCATCCAACAAAACTGGCCTGTTCTCATTACGTCAGCATTGTCAATGGATAACTTATTATTAAGTTCAAATGCTAGCACTGCCACAGCATCACAAGGATGCTTAGAAGACTCTTCTTCTACTATACTACATCGAATCTCTAGTATCTCTCTTGCTCTTGTTTCTAAAGATACATCCCTTGTCTTTCTCTTGAAACCTTCCATTTCCATCAAGCCTCCCCTCAGAGTTGCTTTTCAAAACTCGTGCCATAATCTCTGCTATCTTGTTTCAGATTTCATTCTAGGACATCAGACATTATAGATCTTAATAATTTTTTATCCATATTAGAGTTCAAATGAAAATGATCCCACCCCCAGAACTTAATTTTCGTGGCAGGCTCTGTTAGGTGAACTAAGAGAGTAAAAGGGGCATGGTAGAACAACCCTATTTCATGAGGAGCAGGTCCATGCACTTTATGTCTATATTGCAGTGGGATAAGAAACACTTCAGTCCTATTCCCCTGCAGGGATAGGTTCCTAGAGAACATTGGCTTGATTTCTTGCTGATGGAATTCTCTCCACACATCTGACAATCCCAATGTATGCATCCATGATTTTAAGCGTTTCTATTACCCTATCATACAATATAAATAGCGAACACTATTTAATCGTACCTAAACTATCTAAACCACAAAATATCGAACACATGGAACAGCAAATTTTTTCCCAGGGAAAATATTTGCTGTTCCGAAACACATACAACACAACCACACCAAAATAAATAAACCACACACATACACTTAGCAAAACCATAATTCTAACCCTGCACTACTACCTATCCACTCACCTTAACCCAACCCTAACCCTAAAGCCCCTAACTACCGCACAATCACACTACCCGCTCCATAACCCTAAAGTCCCTAACTACCGCACACTCACCTTACCCGCACCCTAACCCTAAAGTCCCTAACTACCACACACTCACCTTACCCGCTCCCTAACCCTAAAGCCCCTAACTACCGCACACTCACCTTACTCGCCCCTAACCCTAAAGTCCCTATCGCACACTCACCTTACTTGCTCCCTAACCCTAATGTCCCTAACTATCGCACACTCACCTTATCCCGATCCAGTCCCACACTTATCTTAACCCAGTCCGTAACCTCCGTTCGCATACTTACCTTAACCCGGTCCATAACCTTCCCACCACAGTAGAGTAAATAGTGAAGCCATGGAACGGACAACCAAAATCTTACCCTAGGTAAGATTTTGAAGTTCCGTGGCTTTGCTATTTTGAGTTTTCGACAAAAACAGTGATATTATAGCATTCAAAGTTTTGAAACTTCAATGCTATAATATAGACCTGATTTTAATATAGCCTGACACTAGTTATAATTATCCATTTTCCCATGTAATCTGTGCTTATCTTATCCATTGTCACATTGAAATTCCCTTGGAGTGTACTAAACTTGTTGGGAAAGCAACTCTCTATCAGAAATCTAACAAACTAGTGTCAAACTGCTTATCATCTTCATTAAGTGCATTATCTGTCACCTACTCCTCATTACCCATGTTGGTCCAGTAAAAGGTATTAGATCACGTCTGTGTTCCAGCATCCCTGTGTTTTCCACTCCTCATTATTATCTTTCCCTTTCTGCAGTATCCACCTTCCTACTCCACTGAAAGTAACCTTATAGGTCTGAATGTTTAAGGATTTATGGAACATCACAAGAACTCCACTTTTCCCTGGTGTATGATCTGCATTAATGGTGTAAAACGTCTTTGACAAAAACTTACTGGCATCTTGCACCTTGAGTTTAGTTTCCTGTAACCAGACTATTCAATCACCTTATCTTCTAAACCTCTGTTGTATTCTTGCTAGATGGATGGAGTGAGAACTACCCCCTATGATCCAAGACAAAACTTTAATAGATTGTTGTATTGCTTTGGCGATAAGGACTGGGGCTAATACTTCTTTACCATCTGTACTTATATGCTTAGGTCTCCCCTCCCTTGCATTTTTTCCAGGTTTAACTCCCAGGTGGAAAGTATCTTCTTTGGGTGCCATTAGGCACCTATGACCTGGCAAAGGAAACTGATAGCTGTGGGAAGGGTAAATGTGCCCCCCACAGGAATAGAAAGAACCCTGCTAAAGTGTTGGCATCCAGTAAACATGCTGACCACTTAACATCCTCTGACTGAGTGTATTAGAAAGAAAAGCATGAGCCTTTAAAAAATACCAATCACTCTTTTTAAACATAAAGTGTCTTAGCAACAAGCTAATGAGATGACTTAACATCTGAATGTAATACTACGATTTCTCAATGCCCAATGTATACAGAAAAAGCAGTGAAAGTCTGTAAAGCTTCAGTGGAAATAGCTCACTTGCCTGCAGGCAAGGATCTCTGTAGACATACATTGCCCACATTATATCAGATCTAGACAAATAAAAAGAGGGATTAGCTTCCTGATACAATCAATTACTCTTAGGCAAAAGAACCTCCACCAGGACCAGGAATCATGCAGGTAAATGAAAAGACGACAAAGAATGAAATACATAAATAAATAAAATGGGTTTCAGAAATCTCACTGCTCTTCCTGCAGGAACTTTGGGATCATCTTGTGAATATCTGTAGAGGAAAGAAAAGGAATAGAATAACATCAACAGCACTAAACAAAAATGAAAAAAAGAAATAACAAGGGTAGGGCAACTGGAAGGAAAAGAGCAACATCAACAGCACTAAACAAAAATGAAAAAAAAAATAACAAGGGTAGGGCAACTGAAAGGAAAAGAGTAACATTAACAGCACTAAACAAAAATGAAAAAAAAAAGAAATAACAAGGGTAGGGCAACTGAAAGGAAAATAGTAACATCAACAGCACTAAACAAAAATGAAAAACAGAAATAACAAGGTTAGGGCAACTGAAAGGAAAAGAATAACATCAATAGCACTAAAAAAAAAAAAAACAGAAATAACAAGGGTAGGACAACTGAAAGGAAAAGAATAACATCAACAGCACTAAACAAAAATGAAAAACAGAAATAACAAGTGTAGGGCAACCGAAAGGAAAAGAATAACATCGACAGCACTAAACAAAAATGAAAAACATAAATAACAAGTGTAGGGCAACTGAAAGAAAAAAAATAACATCAACAGCACTAAACAAAAATGAAAAACAGAAATAACAAGGGTAAGGCAACTGAAAAGAGAAATGCAGCCCCCCTCCAAATCTATATAATTTTGTCAACCCATCCATCTGTCCACAACCCCTTTGTCCAATTTTTGCACATGGAATGGGAGTTTCACTTTGAGTGGCAATCATGTAGAGCCAGTTTTGCCAGTACTAAATAGATGTACTGTTCAATATTGCAACGTCCCCTTATAGTCTGCACATTATATAATGATCTACCCATAGCCAGTCATTATTGAGACAAAAATAATAGTTCACAGGAGTTCAGATGTGCAAGTAAAGAAAGAAACAACACTTGAGAGAACAGCATCAGGCTATAGTGAACTCCTGAATGAGTTAAGTCAGCCTTCCTCAGTGTTTTTGTCCAGCTTATTTAGGCCTTCTGCCATCCAGAAATGTTCATCTGCAGAGTCGGATGAGCCGGAGAACATCTCTGTCCACTGTTTGCCACTATATGGATTGCTTTTCTCTGAGGAAGTTTCAAACTCCAGGGCCTTGTGTGAATCCCTTTAGCCTATACTGTTCTATTCTGTGTAGGGAGTTTGCTCCTAACACTGCACTTCCTCTTCCTTCCTGTGGCGACCCTACTCTTGTTAGATGTCTTGCTGGATAAATTAAGCTGTGCATTGCCTGCCAGTGATGTGGGGATGGCTGTGATTTAGATGAGGTATTAAACCTGGGATGAGTCACAGCTAATGCAGAATGTTTCTCTTCTTGTGATGTTTTTACTACTAGAATCAGAGGCCTTCATGGATGTTGTTGGCCTTTGACACTCCTTTGTTGTCAGTATCCCTTTCATCTCCTCCTCTTTCCCAATGACATCATACTGTGACTTAACCCCTGTACTAAGTCAGCAGCTTCACAGTATACTTGTAAGGTTATCCTGTCAGTAACACAGTGGGGTATAATGTGAAGGATCTGTACCCACATTCTGCCAGATCCTTCCTCAATAGTTGCAAGGCTTGTCTCAACTGATACAACTGCTATAAGTAATCTGCTAAACAAACCAAGAGTTTCACTATGAAAGAACTATGGTTTTAAAATCTGGAAGCAAAAGTAATATGATCAAGTTCTTGGTTATGAGTAATTGGAGAATTATTGGGAGTGATAATGAATGAAAGAAAATATTAAGGTACAGACTACAATTTGTTTATAAGAGACACCAAAATATATGGGTTAAGCACAACCAATAATAATAATAATAATAAAGGAATGGAAACTGATACATTTGGGTTTTGTTCACAGTGTAAATATATTTCTGAAGGAGAAAGTTTAGTGTTAATAAGCTGTAATTATTCTTTTAAGTTTTCTAAAAGATATGACTGTATCTCAAAAGGAATAGTATGCTTAGCATTCTGTGATGATTGCCATGGATTTTATATAGGTAAAACAGAATGCATGTTAAAGAAGAGAATTTATGAACATTACTATGACATAAGTACTTTAAATAGTAATAATGCATTATTTAGATGCAAAGATAACTATGATAATAATTAAAAATATATATTTTTGTTGGTTTTGGAACAGATACAATTTAGCCAAAGTGTAGGTCCCTGGGAACTCAAGCTGGAATGTAGAGAATTATTGTAGCAGGTTAGGTTGAATGACTCTGAATTCTCAGAATTATATGGTGCTGTTTCTTTAAGTAGTGTGCTTAAATTACATTCGTCCAAGTTATAAATTATTAAAATATAATCTAATATATAAATAGAATAGAGCATTATATTTAATAAATTGGTTCCATCAGTAGTTAGGGTTTGTGAGGAAATGCATTAGGTTAATAATTTATAGTTTACAATTTGTTCATTGGGATTTTAACATCTTGTTTTATTAATTAATTGGAATGAAGTGTTTGTTATTTTGATTGGTGTATCATAGTGATGTGATTATATAAGAATGTTACTTAATAACTGCTATGTTATTATTTGAATAGTTCTGATGAAGGCACTTAACTATTCAACATTAAATTGATTGTTTTTATAAAATGTTTTAACTCTGTGATTTTGTGGCCAGGTTGGCATTGTTCTGGTTGCCTGGCAGTGCCAAAGATTTTTGTGGGTTGTGCTTTTGTGTTTCCTTTGTTCAAGTACACTGACAGTGCTATGAGTCAATGACTGTGAAAACAAAATGCCCAGAGCCCCAGCTCATCAAGGGTCCATTCCCTGTGCCCCATCTCCCTGACATTGAACTCACTGTTTGATATTTGCAATAGGCAATCATTGCCACTGCAAGTCCTAAGTTTGCTACCATGGAGATTCTTAATTTTAGGAAATGTTCTCTCTTCTTAGTGTTTTCGGAAACATGGAGTTGAAATATATAACTTCATTACTTGTACCCCTTCCGCACATGGGGGTGCAGAGGGCTTGCCCATGCAAAAATACTTTTGAGTCTCTTTAGTAGGATAGGTGCCAAGTGGCAAGCAGTTTAACTGTGTGAGTTGAGTCCTCAGCAAGTTAAACATTAGAGATCAGTAGATGAAGAAAAGTAGAATGAGTGCTTCATGTAACCTCTATTTCTCTGATCTGTATTTGCTTTAACCTTGGTCTATTTCATATGCTTTAATACAAAACAGGTAAAAAGGTAATGGGTTAAGTATTCATTGCTATAGTCCTTCAAAATGTCCCAAACCCTGCATCTTCCATACACTGGCAGACTGAACATTACAAACATACATACAAAAAATATTTCAAGCACTGGCATTAATGCTCTTCTTGCTTGCCAATAAACCAAAACACTTGTTCCCATAATAAGTGTTCAAGCTGTTCTTAAGAATATGGAAACTAGTGCTTGCTTTAATGTAATTTGGTAGTCTGTTCCATGCATCCGTTTCTGTGTCAGAGAACCAATTAGTACACTTCTCATTCCTGTTGAGTCTTCTACATAGGTTTTCTGACGATTCTCTACTACTTTTTTGATAACTGCCTCTGGGAATGTTTGGAGTTATCTCTAAATGCCCTATATACCTGAAGAAGATCTCCTCTTAGATAAATAAGTTCAGATATTTTAATCTTTCATAATAACTTAAATTTTCAGATCCATGGATGACCATGGTAGATTTCCACTGTATTCTTTCCAGTTTATTCATGCTTGTTTTCTTATAATGTTTCCATATTGTTATTACATAGTCAAGTTTGAGTCTAATGTAACTTAATACAGAATGACCTCATCATTCCTCATTTCCTAGACTTTATAAATCTTTTTTATACAACCTGCAGTTTTATAACTATCATTAACCAATTGGTTGATATGATTAGAAAAACTCAAAGCTGGCTCTACCCATATTCCTCGATCCTTAAATGAGTCTACAGTTTCAATCACTGTCTGCTATATTAAATATTCACCTTTCAATTTATGTCTCCCAAATCTCATATGCTTAGTTTTTGATGTATTTATCAGCATATTATTCTCCTGTGCCCAAATAGTCAATTTACTCAAGTTCTTTCACAGACGTGCATTTTCTGTAACACATGTAATCAGTTTACCAAATTTTAGGTCATCTGCATATAGACTGTAGAACACCTCAGATTAAAAAGATGGGTCTGAAAGATACAATCTAAACAATTAATGGCATAGGACAGACTCCTGTTGGACTCCTTAACTATAACCAAGAATTTCACCTCTCCGGTTGCTGTATGATACTTGCCATGTCCTATTTGTAAGCCATGCAGCTATCAGTCTTATCAACAGTACATCAAGACGTAGATGTTCTAATTTATTGATCAGTGTTTTGTGCATGATCCTGTCAAATGCTGAAGTTAAATCTATATAAATTACATCAGAGCACAATTTTTCATCCATAGCTGTCATTCTTTTGTTACAGAACATCATGTTACAGGTGGTAATAGACCTATTTTCAACATATGCATGTTGATATATGGTTTCAAGTCCCAGCCTAGCCATTTCTGACAATAACTTATTTAATATTACCTTCTCCAGTATTTTTCCACAACATGAAAGTAGATTTAAGGGTCTGTATGACTCTGGGTTTGCCCTACTCCCCTTTCCCTTAAAGACAGGTTTAATAAGCGCATGTCTCAAATCTTGAGGAACCTGTCCATATTTATATGACCTGGTATATAATAGATGTAATGGTACTGCAAGTTCTTGCTGAAGTGTTCTCATGTCATTATTACTAATTCCATCTCCTCCCTGTGCTTTGTTTGGATCCATTTTGTGCAGTTTTTTTTTCCATATAATCTAATTTGATTCTGAGGTTAGCTGGATGTTACTGAGATATATTATCACCCCCCTTTGTGGAGCCAAACTGTTTTGCATAAGATTTTGTAAATATATCTATAATTTATTGTGTATGATGATAAATTTTAGAATATGCACACAGTTTATCAATTTGTATGTCTTTACTCCTGCCACATCTTCTGTATCTATAAAAACGTTTCCTATTATGCTCAATATCTTTATATAAAATTTCTTCAATTTTTTCTTAATTTTGTCTCACACTGTGCTTAATTTGTTTGCACAGCCTGTTTATTTCTGTTTTCAATGTTGTAGCTCAACTTCTATTCCATTTCTTATATGTTCTGTCTCTCACCTTAATCAGGAATCTTGTTCTTATGGAAATGTATCCCCTTGGCATTTTATGCCTAGAGTCTGATGTTAAACATTTTTTTATTTTTTGCAGTCAAACAATTTCTCTTTCAAAACTTTCCACATTCCATCTGCAGTTTTTCCACTGAACACATCACTGCAGTTATGCTGGGCACTTCTTGTGCCAATAGCTACGCCAACTTGGTCATGGCCGAATGGGAACATAGCTATCTATTTCAGAATGGTTTGTTCCAGGATTTTGTACCATTCTATAGGCGTTTTGTAGATGATCTCTTCCTTGTATGGAGTGGTACTTCTACACAACTAGAATCCCTCTTTACACAGATCAATGCCTCTGTCACCTTTTTGAAGTTCACTATGGATTGGTCGATGACCACCATCCCTTTCTTAGATGTCTTTGTTGATAAATTACCATGTGGGATGGTCAATACGGGTGTGTACCGTAAGAATTGTCATAGGAATACACTGTTGCATCGCTCAAGTATGCATCCTGGCTATGTATATAAGAACATAGTGAAGGGACAATCTATGCGGATGTCTAGATATACACCCCTAGACTCTCATCTGGAGAGTGCACTAGGAGATCTTAGCAGCAAGCTAATGGAACGTGGCTATAACCACTTGGACATCTCCAGAGGGATGGGGGACGTTCAGTATCTGAGGGCAGATAGAGCGAAACCATATTTTTCAGAAGGTGCCATGGAAATATATACAGGAGAAGTAGGGAATGATTTGAATAGTAACAGGGGTGGATCTTATCTAGATGATGGAATTGTTTTTCCTATTTTTTATACCAGGGATGTCGGTGCACTTAAAGATGTCTTCTAAACATTGGCATGTTCTATCAGTGGACCCAACCATCAAGAATCTTACAGGTGTCCGACCCAGGTTTGTTTACCGTAACAAAAAGAATTTAAAGAGTTTGCTCTGCTACCCGAAGATATATCATGATCCTTCCATTCCATCAAGTCCCTTTATGACTACCTGTAATAAGTGCAACTTTTGTTCATATATAGCGACAGACCCTGATTTTCACTATCCCTATGGCTCTGGCATTTACCATATTAGAACGAGAGGTAACTGTATGTCCAGAGATGTGGTCTATCTAGCTTGTTGCACAGTATGTCCAGCCTATTATGTAGGCAAGACTAATCGGACATTAAGGGATAGGATTCGTGAGCATGTGTACCATACGAGGAAGGGTAGTCTACACAATGCATTATCTAAGCACACGAATGAGGAAGGTATAGAGCACCAATTCAAGTTTAGAATTCTGGAACAGATCTCAAGAACATATAGAAGAGGGGACATCAGCAATTACACAGAGACTAGGGAAATCCATTGGATTATCAAGTTCAGGGCGGATACTACCCCAGGTCTAAATGGAAGGGTTCCCCACCATTGCTGAAATCTAGGAGGTTGTTGGTTAAGAGATGTTAAGAGTTTTAGAATTTTATACTGTGGCCAACAGGTTCTATCTGACTTACTGCATATGTATATATGTATTTTGAATATTATAGACACTGTCACATCCTTTATACATATCTCTTTTACCTTTTTTAATGATGGTTGTTTGTTTATACTGTTTTGTCCAGAAGTACTCACATGCTGCTTTGTCTATCAATTGTCTACGGGTAGTTATATATGATGTTTTTAATGGGCTCTAATGAGTCATATACCTTTAAGTTGTGGATAGGATTTTGGCGCCTTTTTATCTTTTTAAAGTAGTGTTTTCCGATGCTCTATGTGTTAAGGTCTGAAGAAGCTATTAAAGGCTCAGTTTTATAAATAAACCTGCTTTTTTATAAGTTTTGCCTGCTTTTAGATCATTATTTTCATTGGCCATTGGACTTAAGAGATCTATGTGACTGTATTACTTCGATATCCTCCATTGTTTTGCTCAGCGGCATCTACTTTTATTTTATACATCACTGCAGTTAGTTTTAGATAGTGACTGTTTTGTTTCCATATAATCTGTAATTAACCTTCTGTGCAGTGGTTTAGATTTCAGTTTGACAGATTTATCTAGCAACAAATTAACCTTTATAACCCCGTAATCACTGATCATCAACGCTGGTAAAACATGACTTGAAGTAATACTAATTTTTTTAGGAACACAATATCTAGAATGTTCTGTTCCCTGGTAGTTTTTTTTTTTTTTACAATCTGAAGCAATTGATGTTCCTGAATATATATGTTGTGAATAATTTCCTTACTAATGTCGTTGAATCAATATTATTCCAGTCTGTTTCTGGTAAATTTAAGTCCCCAGCTAATATTATTCTTCCCTCCTGTGTTTCATACAAGAAATGTATGAATTTCTCTAGGTCATCTGCACTCAGGGTTACCAGATTTGTAAAGGGACAGGTACGGACCAAAAAAAAAAGGTCCTTCACACTAAGTGAAGACCAAAACATTTTGATTGGCCTGTATGCTAGTATACGAGCCAATCATAAAATCGCACAGCAGAGCCTCTTCTATTCAGGGTGGAACATCAGACAGTTCCGCATTAAACAGAAGTTCCTCCATTTTGCGATTTTTTTTTTGATTGGCTCATATACCGACATACGAGCCAATCAAAAAAAAAAAAAACAAAATGGAGGTTGTTTTGCTGAGATTTTAACTGGTAGTACAGGACTCTGGATCGGACTGCTGATCCTGGGACAGTCCTGCTCAAATAGGGACATCTGGCAACCCTGTCTGCACTTGACTTTGGTGGTCTATATACTCCAATAATTGTTATATGTTCCAGGGTTGTCTTTATTGTCGCACTTACACAGTCTGTTATATTGGTGTTATCATTGAACATGTAATGATCACAGGTCTCATAACTATTTTTAATCCCTATTCTAACACCGCCACCTGATATTTTGTTAGAATGTCTGTTATAATAAATCATTTATACCCTGACATAACTGGTTTCCGGTCATTGTTCTTTAACCATGTTTCACAAACAATAATAACATCAGTCTTTTGGGAACATAGAACATTTTCCAATAAAAAATATTATTATTAATAATCCTAGCATTAACAACCAGCACAGATACATCAAATGTTATCTGTGAACTGTTAAATTTTCATCCTGGCAAAAATCCTGCCTAGCGTTTGTCAAATATTGCAAACTACTGGCTGCAAAAACTCTCTTCCCTGAACTTGACAAATGCACACCATCCTGTCTGAATGCATGTGTGACAAAACTAGGCTTGGATGCTCTACACATTTCCATTTTTTAAAACAGGACATTTTTTCCATGTAGGTATTTACCCAAAAAATCTTTTCATTCATGGTAACCTGACTATCCTTTCTATATGTGAATTGTGGAAAATACTTCCTAACACCAGTTCAAGCTCTACTGTCGAAGAGGGCTGTAAGTTCCCTACTAACAGTCAGAGAGTCCTTGCGGATGAGATAATTTGTACTGACATGAATAAAAACAGGTCCATACTTCCTTACATTAAGGCGTTCCAAGGCTTGTTTCACATTTTCTGTTTTTGCTCCATAACACTGTTTGATATTCATTATTTTCTCTGCAAATATAAGTATTAGTTCCTCGAATAATTGTATCTCCAGTTACAAGAATATATTTTCTGAGTAGATTTAAAGACTTTTCAATTTCTAATACACTAATATATGCTCTATCTGTTACAAAGGAATGATCTTCATCACAATTAGTGTTATTAATCCCACTGTTTTCATTGCATATTAAATTTGCAAGCATGCAGTTCTCATCCAGCTTGCTTTTTACATCCACAGCTTGAGCCATGTAATCAACATTTGTTTTTTTTCTACTTTTTTTTCTTACAGTAGTATTCTTCAATCCTTCCATGTCCAGTTTTGATTTCTTCCTTTTCACCTGCCCCTTGCCTCTTTTTTTTTTTTTAACCTTCTGTTTTGGAAAATGATGCCTTTTTCTGTAGACTGAAGGTTTTCTGATAGAAAAATGTTATCATTCTCTGTAATATAACAAAGCAGTGCCCTTTTTAGTATGTATTCTCTTTACTTTACGGACATTAATCAGTTTCTTTTTCTTCCATGTTATTTGTTGTGAACTTATTCCTTTCTTTCTTTTGTTGTTTACTTCTAAACACTACTAATCCTCAGACTGCTGAATACTTGCATCGAGAATTCCAAAGTTATCAGGGGCATTGTCTTGTTTCATAGGGGTTGAATGAACTTTATAGACAATAGATGCATAATTTCCTAAATGTGTTCTATTTGCTCTTTGCCTAACATTGTTTATCTCACCAGTCCAGTCATTAATATATGTAATAATAGCTCTCCAAGCCATGCCGATTGCACATGTGAAATCATCATCAGTAAGTCTAGATTTACTTCTAATATGGTAAGCAGATCATCTAACTTTTGACATGAGCAACACAGATCACCACTGTTTTCAGTTGTTACCTTTAAATATGCATAGAATTTATTACACTGTACAAGATAGCTGTGTTTTAGCAAATCATTAATTCCATACCCATTTAAGGAATCCATATTCAGCTTCAAACAAATAAAATATTATAAAAGAAAAGAATAATCAAAATCAGTAACCACAGAATTCAAAGGGAACTTAAATCATCTTCTGTATCAAAAATCATACAAGCAATATATAACTAAAGTAAGTACAGTAACGTAGTTCTGACTATACAAGTTCTGAAAGTCAGACAAAAGCTATAATTCCTTTATTTTTCTTGCAATCATACTTATTTTTAACAGTAAACATCAATAAATCACAAACCAAGATAGAATTGTTTAGATAAGCTGTGGATTGTCCTCTCTGCAGTCTGTGTGAATGTATAGCTGAATAAGCCCCTTGAGATGCCTAGTGCTTGCCTATCCCTTTCTAAAAAACAGCAGTGAAAATTAATTATTAAAGGTAAAACACAAAATATAAATCAAAGTAAATCTTAAGATATCCCTTCCTTTCTATATACAGTGAAAAATAGTGCTAAAAAATAAAATATGAATTCAAATAAAACTTCTTGTCAGCTTTGTGACCAAAAGTTGTCACTGCAAAAAGTTATATAATGAAATGACAGCCCTGTGTAAATTTGTCACTGTTGTTAAATGTTGCAGCTACATAGATAAAAGTGACATTTCACTGGCCAACAATGATAGTATTTAGCAGTTTGCTTATGAAGTGTTATAGTATAATTCATCACTGCTTTTCTTCCAATTATTTTATTTTTACTTACTTATGCTTTATTGCCTGGCCTAGAAAGAAGAAGAAGTCTGACTAGGCCTCTTTTCAGGAGACACTAGGATGGTATTCATACTGAATGAGGAAATTTGGACAACACACTAGGGAAATTTTCATCCTCTTTTTGAAAAGTGATATTGGACTTTTTTGCATTTTGAGCTCGGGCAGTTGGGACTCCAGGTAACATGCCATTTGATGGAAGACACACCTAGGAATGCAGCATCTTACTCATACTACACTGTTTTGTCAATATTGGAAAATGAATCAAATTGCCTGGTGTAGGAATGAGAACCCACAGTGTTCTGAGCTTTCAGCATCAAAGGAGACTGCATTACCTGTTGAGCAAGTGCCACTATAACAATATCTCCAGCAAATGATTATTTGGAAAAATAGTTTTACTTTAGCTGTTTATAGCACTTCACAGTCTCAGCAAAACTATCTGATGATGTGAAATTGTTGTGGCGAGGAACACTAAGAACTACAAAACCTCTGAGTTTAACTTCTTCAGTCTATTAGTTTTCGAATATCATGGCAGGAGTGGACCCCATTCCTAAGTCAGTGTATAATTAAAGTTTATGAAATTAGTATTGTTTCAGTCTTTGATGTTAGCTATAGCAGCACCTGCAATATGCCCTGAACTGACTCCTTCAGCTTTTCATATGGATTTACATGTATTAGCAGCATATCTAAATACGACTGTAAATTCTTTTTTGTGAGACTTATTGCTCCAACTACTACTATTGCAACTGTCTGAGTATCTTTTTAAAACTTTGCTATCATTTTTGCCTGCAAATCCTGGTATTTTATGACTTTGCAATCACTTTGCTGTAGCAATTTCATTGATCAGTGCTACTTTTGTCTTATTTTCATGGACTACTATATCTGGTTTTCTCACATCTGTTTTCTGAATTGTTGGTAATGGGTAGCTTCATATGATGTAAACTTCATCATTCTCTATAATGCTTTGTGGCTCAAGTTTCATATGCTTCTCAGCAAATGCAATGTTTGCACAATCCTCAGTGCAAGTCTTACATCATTATTATACCTTTCAGTATACAGGCCCTATACTATTAGTGTATCACAACCAGTAACACGATGTGCAAATGTTTTCAGTTATGTGTTTGTTTCTTCCACATGTTCAATGGACTTTGTAAATGAACGTGTATGTAGTCCACTGTCCTGGGCCTCCCATATTAACATTTCACCTTTTGGTTTAAATTCAGCTCTCCTTAACCATTCCTCTGTCGAATCCTGATCAACATGAGGTTGTTCCAGGAGTTTTCTATACTTTGGGAACCAAATTATAATCAAGATCCAATCTGTTATCTACACAGCTTAATATGTTATAGGCAAGACGAAACAGCAGCGGGGACACAGAATCACCCTAGAATAACCCCCTTTGAATTTGTATCCCTTTGATAATAATTTGCTGTTTGCCATGACTTAATTGCATAGTTGTTTGCCACTGTTTCATACTCACTGTAGTCTAATTACATTAAAGCTACTAAATGAGCTAGTTTCCTTAAACCTAACCCAACCAGCCCTCTTCTGGTTTCTCAGCTACTTAACTGACTGCCAGCAGGCAGTTATGTGGCAAAATGAACTCCCTCCCTGCACCATCTACTCAGCCAATAAAACCAAAATTGAACCTCTCCAGCACACCAAACTCCTTGGAGTCACAATTGACAACAACCAAAAATTTGATAAGCACCTCACTCTAACTATGAAAAAGTTCCACATTAAGCTAGGCTCACTGTACAGAGTCAAGCCATACCTAACCGAGGCCATTAGACATTCCAAAGCTAAGACTCATCTACTCTCTACCCTTCTGTATGCCTCACCATTATTCACTAATCCCAGAAAACCAGATTTAAACAAACTGGAATCCTACTATAACAAAATCACAAGATTTGCTACTAACCTCCCTTATAGATCAAATCACTGCACAGCACTTTATAAACTAAATTGGATTGAACTACCCAATCTTCTATCCCAAAACCAACTAATTTTCTTTCATTTCATCTTCCACCACCCAGACAACTGTCCAACACTCAAGAACCTAGTGCAGCCCTACTCAAACGGCAGGCCACTAAGATCCTCCAACAAACTACTCCTCAGAGTAACTAAATCTAATAGTTATGGTAGCTCTCTATTCTCCCACGAAATACCTAAGTCCTAGAATTCCATGTCTTAGGCAATACTAAATTCTAGCAACACATCCAAATTTAAACTACTGCTTAAGCAACATCTAACCAAAAACTGGCTTTGCACTAATCCAGGATGATCATTCTATTCTTCCTTGTTCTTACAACCAAAATATCTATTACCCTATTAAATTTTAACATTCAACTATCCCTTCTGTTATGGAATTCTGAATTCCAATTTCTGTCTACCTTTTTCAAGTTCCCCCCTGCTGCTGTCCTTATCCACCTATCTCAAACTTCCTACAGTTTCATCATATTCCCTCTGTTTTGTACTTCACCTGAATATTGCCTTAGCTATCACTGTTTAGAACAAGTAACACTAGCATAGCAACAATCAACCATATTCTTGTTGATACACCATACATGTATCTCATAAATATTTACCACTAAAACCATGATATTGATCTATTGATCAGTCATTTCTCTTTGATGGCACGAGTTATTTCATGCTAGTTTATTTGTTAGATTTTTTCACTTAATATTACTCTCTCAGTTTTTATTGTTTATCTGTAAACTGTTTACTACCCATTTTTTAAAAAAAGTTATGTATTCTTGATTGTTATCAATTTATTGTATTGTTTTTAATGTGTGTTTGTAATGGAGCATTTCTCCCAGGGCCTCCACTGAAAAAGGGCCACTGGCCCAGTCAGACATCCCCAGTCAACAAATTTAAAATAAAATAAATAAAAATAATTGAAATGAGTGTAAGATGTATCTTATACATCTATAAGCACTCCTTTATCCATGAATGTGGGATGCAGTCAAATGCTTTTTTTTTGTAATCTATCCGTGCCATACTTAGATTCTTTCCCTTTTTACAATTCTCCATTAAGACTTTGTTTAGCAACAAATGATCCTTTATTCCAGATGACTTTCTTTTGTTACCTTTTTGTTCTACTGCCATGATTGAGTTTTCTTCTAAATGACTATAAACTCTGTCGGTATCAATTCCAGTGTATAGTTTTTGCATCATTGTTAGGCAAGTTATGATCTGTCATTTTTAATATGGGTAGATGTAAGTTCATTCTTGCGGAGGAGTATTGTTTTTCCTGTTGCTATCTATTTGCGATTCACATGTAAGTTGTTCTTACTCAAGGCTAAATCTTTGTGTAAAGAAGCTAATACTTTTAACCAGAAGGGAACTGTTAGAAGTCATGTTGTCTGGCCTTAGGCATGCAGAATGATTTTATTTATTTATTTATTTATTTATTTTATTTATTTAAATAAATAAATAAAAATAAAATAAAAAATATAAGCAAGAAAAATAACTGTGGGATGAGGTTAACAATAGTAACTGTTAATTGCATCACTTCTTATTGTTACATCTCCCTCTTCACTTGCTTCTAATGACCTGTCTATGATACCTGTTCTTTTTGTTTAGTCAGTGATACATTCACTTTTTCTTGTACAGAAGTATCAGCTTGCTATGATAATTTTGTGTAGTCCACTCAGAAATGACATCATTTTACATCTAATGTGTTCTCCAGCACAGTTTCTCTTTGTATGCACTAGACACCAGAAAATGCTTTAAGTTCCATGGCGACACCAACATTGCTACAGGGACCTGGTAGTGGGGGAGGGAGGATACACTAGACACTAGGGAATGGTTTAAATGCCATGATGGAGCCAATGTTACTGTGGGGAATGGAGGATACATTACATACTAGGGATTACTCCATAAGGTGCCCTAAGGCATAGAGCAACATAATGGGGATGGATAGATCTACTGGACACACTTTGTAGTGCCATGAAGGCACCAACAGAATGGAGATCAGAGGGTCTGTGGAACGACTGCACGCCAGGGTAAGTTTTATAACAGCGCACACTACAGAAGTGTGAAGGGGGTTGGGAGACCTCTTCTGATATTACTTTTATTGAGATTAAAGTTGAGGTCATTATAGCAACAAGTCCAAGGGGACAGATCATCAAAGTCTCTGTATGTAGAGGATGTGGCATTACAGACCACCTCTGAGAAAGAACTTCAGCAAACTATAGGGGATTGGAATTCAAAACCTAATGCACATGGGATGAAACTGAGTACAGATAAGACAGTGGTAATGGTAGCAAATTGGGGAAATCAGAAGAAGCTGAGAATTGAGATAGAAGGAAAGGCAGTGGAACAGATTAACAGGTTCAAGTATCTGGGAGGGGTGGTTGAGGAGAAGGGAAGTCTGAATGAAGAGGTCAAAGCTCAAATCAGAGGGGCTGCAACCAACTGAGAATGCCAAAGAAACTGAAAAAAGTAAGGTGTACCAAACATTGGTACAGCCAGTACTACTATATGGTACAGACACCTGGGAAGTAAAGGTAGAGCAGACGAGTAAGCTATAGGTGATGGCAATAAAGTGTTTGAGATGTGTAGTAGGATGCACACTGCGGGACAGACAAAGAAATGAGGACATAAGAGCAGAAGACAAAGTAGCTCCAATTGTAGAAGACAGCAAAGAGAATAGATTATGGTGGTGTGGGCACACATGAAGAAAAGCAGAAAACAATCTGGTGAAGAAGATTTGGGACTGACAGGAAGAAGGTAAGAGGAAATGAGGGTGTCCAACAAAGAGGTGGGTGGATTGTGTGAGAGAAAATCTGTGACAGTCAGGCATGAGTGTTGAAGAAGGGGTAGGAGTGTAGCACTGAATCGAGAGATATGCCTACAGTTACCACAATACCCCAACCCCCTCTAGAAAATGGGAAAAAGGGGGTTGATGATGATGATCCTGTCATTATTGCAACACCAGTTATGTATTTTTGTATATGATCTTGGGTTGCTCATTACCCATTCATATATCTGGAAGAGCACTACAAATGAAGGTGATCTCAGTGCAGAGAAGTGTGTGACATCACGGGTGACAGGTAAGCCCCACCCTATGATGGGAATTTTGCCTAGTGAGTTACATATGGAGTGAAGTTTGATCACTTTAGTTAGCCAGTCATTGCCTTTTAGCAAATAGCTTTACAGAATACTGAAACCTGATAGGGCAAACACATTAATTCTGCATAAAGATCACTAACAACTATGAAAGGACAAATCATATTCCTTACACACTGCCTTCCAGTTCCTGACAGTAAACTACTAGACCAAACTGTTATGATTTGACAACTGTTTTAACAGCAATCAAAATATCCGTCAAATGCCATGGCTTAACAGCTGTTTTCAACAACTGCCAAAATAGCCATCAGATGACATGGTCTGACAGCTGTTTGGTAGCTGTCAAAAGAGCTGGCAGAGTTCAGTAGTTAGTAGGATAAAAATATGTTAACTATCAGTTTCAACATTCATAAACAGTACACAAGTACAATTTTCTTTCCCTCTTGTTTATCTTAACTCATTTTTGTAGTAAGTGCAATGCAAAATATCTGGCCTTCACTAGAAGAGTATACATTATCTAGGTACTTATATTTTTAAAGGAATTGATGCCTTCAGGTCCCAAATATACAGAAAGGACAGAAAGGACACTTTTTGCAATGCATATTTGCATTTTGAAAGTAATCACCCCATGGGACAAAAGAATAGTATTGTCAAGGGTCAGGCCATTAGGGTGACCCGTATGACTTCACATTTGGAAGATCTGGGCCCTGAACTTGAGAAGGTTTCTAATATGTTTCAAGGTAGAGGATATCCCAAGTATTTAGTAGAAGAAATTTTAAATGAAGTATATGTAAAATAGGGCGGGTTTTGCAAAACACTTCTAGGCGTAGGTTTTACTGAAAGTGGGAAATATTCTGGGGATGGTCATCAGAACAAAAAGTTTGGAAAAAAACTGCATATTGCAGTACAATAGTAATACTAATAATATAAAAAAGCAATGGAATCTAACTGGAACATTTTTCGAACTAATAGGGAGATTTTCAACAAAGCGGGGGAGAAACCTATGTTTATTAACAAGATGGGTCTAAACCTAAAAAAAATTATTTGAAATGAAAATAGATAGGACTGATATGCCAAGTTTAGGTACCAGACCATGTGGGATGTGTGCACAATGTCCATATATTATTAAACAGGGTAGTATTGTTTTGAGTAATAATTTGAAAAGTAAGGTAACATTCAAGAAGGGAAATTGTAACACCACTGGATTAGTATACTTGGCAGTATATATGTCATGAACTCATTATTATGTGGGTAAAACAGAATGTATGTTAAAAAACAGAGTTTATGAGAATAATAATGACATAAGAAATCATAAATTATCCAGTGCTTTATATAAGCATTCCTTTACTTGTTCAAATTTTGTGAAATTTATGTTTGGAATATTGGACATTGTTAACATGAATCCAAGGGGTGGAGATTGGAAGAATTTATTAAAGAAAAGAGAAACTCAGTGGCAGCTCAGGTTAGCTGCGATGTAGCCACCCAGTCTGAATGAGACTGTTTCCATTGCAACTATGCTGTTGTAAAGAGCTAATAGATTTTAGTAGTATGTACAAACAATTTTTAACATGATATATATTTATATTTATGTTATGAACTGTGGTTTGTTTGATTATTATTATTTTAGGTAGATGTAAACTATATGAAAATATGTGTATTGAATTTTAGTAAGTTTTTTTAATGTATTCAATATTTCAGGATATGGCTCCTTTAATGTTATGTAAAAATTCCTGGGATTAACTAGATGTAATTATGATGTCATTAACTGAAAGTATTTAAATGGTTCATTCTATGTAGGAAGTTGTATTCTGATGAAGTCTCTTACAGGAGATGAAAGCGCTTAATATCAATAAATTATTGGATTTTTACTTTATTTGCTGAGTGCATATAATATGGATGGTTTCTTGGTTATTTTAGTGACATTTGTTTGGTTCATATCTGGTGGGGTGATTTTGGTGTTTGTTATACATTTTGCACACCAATAGCATCCATTTTTGGGCTGTATTGATATCTTGGATGTTTTCAACCTTTCTGGGACTGATGTTACCAAAGAGGCCAATGCGGAGGTGAAGCAATTAAGGTTAGAGGTCTCTCAGTTGAAAGGGGAGCTAACCAAATTGATTGAGCTTTTTACTCAGAAGGAAATTTTTTTGTTTCAAGCCACTGAGCAATCTTTTATGTGTACACAGTCCCATTTACATCCTAATAGCCATGGTTCTACGAGCACTCAGGCATGTTCCGTTTCATATCACCCTCCTGGTGATTTTTAGAGCAAACGACAATGCTACTGGTTGTGCAAGTCACATGGGGGTTGATCCAGGACTGCAGCAAAAAGTTATCATGGCTTCTGAGATACAGAGATATAATTCAGTTAATTCTTCAACTTTTTCTACTTCTCTACCCCAGGACATTCGTTTAAATCAACAAGGAGTGTTTAATTGTTCCAATTCAGCTGGCGACAGTCATCCGGTGCAAGGTACTGTTAATTATAACAAACATTTTGCTGGTAATGATAAAAACACTGTAAATGGTGAGTTTGATACCTCACAAAGGCAGGGTGATGAGGGACAAAGTCAAGTGGATGTGAATGTTAAATTTTCCAACATTTTAAGCAAACAGTTTAGCTTTTCGGATAATGGTGTTATTATGATGGAGCGTGCTAATGAAAGTGAAGTGGCTGAAGCATGCTCCCTCAAGGACTTGATTTATCGGCTTGAAAAGAAACTGTTTAAACTTAAAACATTACAAATGGACATTGCCTACTTGAATCAGTGTATTAGTTTGAAAACTTTACCACAGGGGTTAAGATTGTATAAATTCCCCTTTGGTGTGACTTACAATGAGGAAATTCTGGATGATTTTGTACAATTCTTTGATGAACTAGGTTTGAACTTGCTTAGAAAAACAGTGTTTTATTATGAAAAGCAGAAGGATGTAATAGCCAAGGAGGTAGATGTTTTGGATAACAAAATTAAATCTGATTTGTTGTTTTATCAATACAATGCAATCTATTTCAAAGTGCTTGACAAGGTGGAAAAAAGATGTTATAATATTTTTCAGAAGAAAAACGCAAGTTGGATAGGGATCAGAAAAGTTATTTAAATAAGCGTCTATCCTATCAAACAGTTGACTAATAACAAACGTGATGAAGAAGGTAGGAATCTTAATAGTTATAGTGAAGTGGTTAGAAGTGGTGAGACTTGGAATATGGCTGGAGATATGGGGGAAGGGGGAAAGGATTTTCCATTAGTTAGATGCTCGGAGAGATTAGCACAGCACTACACAGAAAAGGGAGAATACAACAAGAGTTATTACCTGCCAAGGAGGAATGCATACCCCAATGGGAACAGATACGGGAATTAGCATACACAAGGCAGGACATTGTGAAAACAATGGATGGGTTCACTATATATAATTTCACAGACAGAAATATCACGGATGGTTATTATCAGTTATTTTCTAAGGGAATAAAGTTCATTCCCTCTTCCAAGGGTGAATTAGTTGATAACATTCTTGCCCAGAAGATGTATACCAGGAAATTAAACTTTGAAATCATGTTGGGTCACAAGGAAAATGAAAATACAGTGAGTTCCAACAAACCAATCTCTTCATCCAAAAAAATAAGTACTTATAACCCACCCCTGCACCCGTTAGTAGAAGCATATGAAAAGCTGGTTTTGGAAGACATTTATGGCATGGCTCAGGGTTACAACAGGAGACAGGGGAATTTTACAGAGGGAGAGTACAACCTCTTGTTGAATTTGAGGAAAGACAAACAGATTTGTGTCATGGCTCCAGACAAAGGGGGAGGGGTAGTGCTATATAAAAGTTTAGATTATTTGAAAGAGATGCAGAATTTGCTTTTTGATGAGACCACTTATTTGGGTGTTTCTAGAAATCAAATAAATATGTTCTGTTCTAGGGTTGATTCATATCTACGGGAATATCTGCTTGATGGGAGAATAGATATGGATTTATATGATTTTTTTGTACCCCGTGATACCGTTTTTTTTGGTATACCTAAGATTCATAAAAATGTTTTGAAACCACCATTTAGACCCATTGTGGTTGCTAGGGGCTCCAAAATTCACCCTTTGGCTGCTTTTATTGATTCCTGTGTACAACATGTGCTTGATAAGAACCCCCCCCCATTTAATCAAGGATTCTTGGGAAATTTTGGGTTTAATAAAAAATGAGTTGTGGACAGAGAATATTGTTTTTTTAACAGTAGATGTTAAAGATTTGTTCACTAGTATTCCCAAGGGGGAGGGTTTCATGTTATTTGAACAGGCACTATTCCAGGAATCTGAACTGGAACATGGCATGGCTACACTGGTCTGTGAGATGATGAGCATAATCTTAGATAATAACTTTCTATGGTTTGAGGGAGAGTATTATCAATAGATCAGGGGTATGGCCATGGGGGCAGTGTGTTCACCTGTGTATGCTAATTTGGTCCTTCTGGGTTGGGAGAATCAATATGTAATAAATTGTCCTTTTTGGGGTAGTGTCAAGTTGTATGTATGTTATTTGGACAACATTTTTATCTTCTGGGAGGGTAGTGAGTCTGAAATTCCTATTTTTATTCAATATTTGAATTCCAGTACAGATTTCTTGGATTTTACATATCAGTATGATACAAAGGGTATAAATTATCTAGGTACTTATATTTTTAAAGGAATTGATGCCTTCAGGTCCAAAATTTACAGAAAGGGCACTTTATGCAATGCATGTTTGCATTTTGAAAGTAATCACCCCATGGGGCAAAAGAAAAGTATTGTCAAGGATCAGGCCATTAGGGTGGCCCATATGACTTCACATTTGGAAGATCTGGGCCCTGAACTTGAGAAAGTTTCTAGTATGTTTCAAGATAGAGGATACCCCAAGTATTTAGTAGAAGAAATTTTAAATGAAGTAAATGTAAAATGGGGTGTTTTTTTTACAAACCACTTCTAGGGGTACGTTTTACTGAAAGTGGGAAACATACTGGGGATGGTCATCAGAACAAATAGTTTGAAAAAAACTGCATATTGCATTACAATAGTAATACTAATAATATAAAAAAAGAAATGGAATCTAACTGGAATATTTTTCAAACTAATAGGGAGATTTTCAACAAAGTGGAGGAGAAACCTATGTTTATTAACAAGATGGGTCTAAACCTAAAAAAAATTATTTGAAATTAAAATGGATAGGACTGATGTGCCAAGTTTAGGTACCAGACCATGTGGGATGTGTGCACAATGTCCATATATTATTAAACAGGGTAGTCTTGCTTTGAGTAACAATTTGAAAAGTAAGGTAACATTCAAGAAGGGAAATTGTAACACCACTGGATTAGTATACTTGGCAGTATGTATGTCATGTGCTCATTATGTGGGTAAAACAGAACATATGTTAAACAACAGAGTGTATGAGCATAATAATTATATAAAAAATCATAAAATATCCAGTTCTTTATATAAACATTCCCTTACTTGTTCAGGTTTTGTGAAATTGTTTGGAATATTGGACATTATTAAAATGAATCCAAGGGGTGGAGATTGGAAAAATGTATTAAAGAAAAGAGAAACTCAGTGGCAGATGAGGTTAGCTGCGATGTTTCCACCCGGCCTGAATGAGACTGTTTCCATTGCTCCTATGTTGTTGGAAAGAGCTAATAGATTTTAAATTATATGTACAAACAATTTTTTAACATGATAATATATATTTATGTTAATGTGAATTGTGGTTTGATGTGTATTGACTTTTAGTAAGGTTTTTTAATGCATTC
This sequence comes from Protopterus annectens, assembly GCF_019279795.1. Lineage (NCBI taxonomy): Eukaryota > Metazoa > Chordata > Ceratodontiformes > Protopteridae > Protopterus > Protopterus annectens. The sequence goes on from NC_056741.1 coordinate 416,621,186, forward strand.
AATATTTCAGGATATGGCTCCTTTAATGTTATGTAAAAATTCCTGAGATTAACGAGGTTTAATTATGATGTCATTAATTGAAAGTATTTAAATGGTTCATTCTATGTAGGAAGTTGTATTCTGATGAAGTATCTTACAGGAGATAAAAGTGCTTAATATCAATAAATTATACGATTTTTATTTTATATCCTGAGTGCATATAAGACGTACATTAATCCTTACTTCCCTAGAACAATGCTACAGTATCATGTCTTATAATTTTTATTTCTTTTAAAAGTGCACACGGCCACACAAAGACTTATGGACATGTACAAATGTGCACATAAATGCAGTCTTACAGATAAATAGATGCACACAAATGCGAACACCTACTCAAACACATACAGAGCCAGATTTAGAGGTACAGAAATGGAATAGCTCGTGCATGTGCACACACACAGACACACACACACAGACACACACACATACACACACACATTTATAATTAATCAGATACACATATTCACTGACCGTTGTCTAGCTATTTCTGAAAGTGCAATATGGAAACTATTTCACCTTAAATAAACAATGAAAGGGACACATTTTTTAAAAACACTAACTCAACCTTGAAAATGAAACACACACACACACACACACACACACACACACACACACACACACACACACACACAAACTCCGGAAAACAGCAAACACATAAACAGTTTGCTAAGTGCACTAATGGCCTCAAATGTGGAAGTTATAGGGGGAATAGCAGACCTGTTATGGGTGAGGAAGCCCTTCATCTGCTGCTTTTGGACCTAAAATACCCCCAAGTGGTCTGTTTCATAGCTAACATGTCCTTCCAAAATACTGAAAACTGATTGGTCAAACCATGTAAATATTGAGCCATTAATTCTGCTCAGATCCTCGTAAAAAAAGAAGAACAGACAACACAGACCCTTTGCACACTGAAGCCATACTGCTGTAAAGCTTTTTTACTAGGACTCCTAATCCTATTTTATTACATCAAAGTGCTGCAGTTTGCTAGTTGTTTCTACAGCTGTCAAAATAGCTGACAATTGCTGTGGTTTGACAATTACTGTGATAACTATATAATAGATGTCAGAATAGCTATCAGTCTGTATTAGTTTAATGTAAAAAAAAATCAATATGCAGTTTTAGCATTTCATTGCAACATGTACTGCCATAGCTTGCTTTGCTTTGCTATTCCATGATAATTTTGAAATGCATAGTGTTGCCTCACTTTAATCAGAAAGTGTGAAGCAAAATACTTCAGTTCCATTTGGTAAAATTAGTTTCCCTTTCCCATGTTTATTAATTCAGAAGTGCACTAAAAAAGCAGATGTATGTTGTATTAACAGTATTCTGCACAACACATCTCAAAGTCATTGTTAATCCCACTACATGCAGCATAGCATCAATTTTAAAATGCTGTTTATTACTTCAAATGCAAAATGAAATATAAGGCTGCTGTGTGTTGCTGCAACATAATCATGAAGTGCAAAGTAAAATGTTTCAGCACCACTACTGTTCCCCTCTGTATTAACACTAGTGCATTTGTACTCACTCCATGGTATAAGGGATAAAACCTTGACTATATCACAAGCAACCAGAATTTGAACAGTAGCTGAGGTAACAACAAGAGCAGACAGGGGAGGACAGAAGTAAGCAGCTGCTTGTCCATCCTGGGTGTGTGGGGGGGGGGTTCTTTTGCACTCTACATGAGTGACATTTTGTGGGAGCAATAGGTGTCTACCCCATGGAGCTTGGGTTTGTCAAGCCTGCACAGCCATTTGTAATTTGTACTGTGAGCTGATGGAAACCATCAAAGAGCAGCTATAGTGGAGCTTGGAAATGCTACCGCAGAGAAGGGGAGTGACTGCTGTGCTCCCTGTCACCAGACTCTTGCCATGAGCAGCTTAGCTTAGAGGGAATCCCAAGAAAGAGTGAGTTGTATGGCTTTTATCTTCCCAGAAATCTCTGGTTCCAGTGACCATGGAATGAATGGTTCAGATGGGTGCAGGTGGGTGAGCAATTGTGCTCAGCCCTGCTGGGATCTAGAAAAACTGTAGTGTATTTATAATAGCTTTTACCAATCAAAATTATGTTAATCCACTTTCCTTTCCTATTACAAACCACACTAAATAGTATCTGGAAACATTTACATTAAAATAAAATATTTCTTGTTTTTATATTTGGTTAATTTCTCAATACTGGATAACAAGATAACACTTATCGATCAAAGCCATGCTTCTTTCAAATTCCCTGTAATTGTAAACTGCAAAGCAAAATGTTAAAATTCTGTACTTTGCTTCCCTGTAATAATGAAGTGAAAAAAATGCATTTCACTTCCACTCCAACTCCCCCTTTATATTTAAAATAATATAAACAGAATATTGTTTGGCAATCAAAACTGCTACACTGTATCTGCTTCTACATTAGTTCCTTAAATAGAATATTTATCTTCCTTATTTTTAGCAAAATTCTTAATATTAGACACCACAGAATAGTGTGCATCACTCCAGTGTCAGTATATGTTGTTTCCCCATTAAACAGTGCCTCCTATAACATCAAAGTAAAGAGCAAAATGTTAAAAATTCTTTGACTTCCTTCCTTACGATTATAAATTGCAAACTGTACTGTTTCAGCGCAGTCAGTTTATCTCTTTATTAACAATACCACACATAGAATAGAACTTGTCATTTAAGATTATGTTGCTTTATGTTGTTTCCCTATTAAACATTGTACAAAATATTTGTAAACACACAGTTCATTGGTTTAATAATACTGTTCCTCTTGCATATTCAATTGTTCAGTAGTTCTATTATACCATGTCAAGGCTAAGAGACAAAATGCAGGCTCCACAATAAAAGTAAAGATTGATAGCCCATCCATGTATCAAACTGTTTTTTAAAAAGATATAGTGAACCTGATTGTCTATTGAACAATGGTAACATGTTCCACAGCATAACCATGGATTGAGTTAGATATCTAGATCTCAAAACTGTTCTAGTTTTAGTGCGGTTTACGTATAACTTAATCATCTTGTTCCCCTACTCAAATCCGATAACTCAATGCTTAGCAAAGGACACAGTTCTTCATTCATTAATGCCTTAAAAGCTAAACAGAATTTACCCTTCAAATACCTATAAATAGTAGAAAAGAGACCTAGACTATCAAGTCAAGCTTGATATGAGTTGCCATTGATTTCTGGTATTGTCTTAGTGAACTAACACTATGTGCCTTCTAGTAATAATAAATCACCATTTTTATATGTACCAAGCAACATATTATATTCTATAATCAGATGAACATAAACTATAGACAGCTTCTTAAGATCTTCTATATTCCTAAAATCAGTAATGCTAAGAATTCAAGTGATAACATTGTTGACAATGTGAGATATTGCCAGCTACACCAAAAAAAGTAGGGTAGTGGATATGTAACATATGCCAGCACAGCTAGCTGGAATTTTGTAAGGAATTTTATGTCATTTGTATATCAAACTGATTTGTACAGATGCTTGGGTCTAAAAATGTATTTGTAAAGCTGCTTGTTTTAAAAATGTACCAACAGTGGGTCCTGACTGTAGTATAACTGATTAAATGCATATGTTTTAACAGAGGATACTGGAAGAGAAGAGGTTAATCTCAGTCCAGCTAACTGAAAAATAATAAGAAATTAAGTTAATTAGTTTAGGCCATAAAGAAGTTTTGACTGCAGCCAGAGATTAAATATCTGTGCCAGAGAAGGGTTTGTTAGCTCCTGTAGTAAGTGTGGAAGTGTTTTATTGTTTTATAACTTCCAGAAGCTGCAGCAGATCTTTGCAAAGCTCTGTGTGTGTGTATTATTGACACATATGTGCTAAATCCTGGCATTTTCTAGCCAAGGGGGTAGTATGGGAACCAGAAGTCATATGACAAGATGTGTGTGATGTCATTCTGTAAGCCAGCTGTGTAATGTTATTTTGCGTCTATATTACCCGATCAAACATTTAGGTTAGCGAATACCTAAACATTGACCTCGTAATATTGAAAAATTAAAACCGTGAACGGCCTATTTAATGTAGGGAATGAATTCCCTCGGCCGCAAAAAAAACATTTTTAAACCAACCCCCCCACCTAACTAAATCTACTAACTACGAGATCACCCTACAGTGGGGAAAGGGGAAATCCACGTAACGGCTAAGGGAATTCTTTCCTTGCATTAATTCGGCCATTCGCAGTTTTCACTATTACCATATCAATGTTTAGGTATTCGCTAACCTAAACATTCGATCAGGTAATAGGAACCTGTTATTTTAATACTAGATGATACTGGAGTCTCAAGGCACTTTGTTTTTGAAACCTGACATAGATGAACCCTTCACTTACTTCATTTTGCCTTGCTCTAGTAAGTGACCAGGGAATAGTAATTCTTTAGATCAGTCAGGAAAATATAGTGAGATTAGTTAAGTACTGTTTTTCTGTGGTTGTGTGAATCTGTTCATCTGTATTATTTTAATATTTCCTGTGATTGGAACTCTGGTATTTATTGTAAATAGATATTTAGTATTTTCATGTTCTTTTCTTATTTATTTTTCAATATATTTAAACTTTTCATCGTGGTTGGTCCTTTAAAGAACATGTTACCTTTTGAGAGTACTTATATCTATTTGATGACTCTGTGGCCACACCTGAAAGCTTTACTGCATTGGTCAAACACTATAATTTGTATTAATATTAATTTCACTCAGTATAATTGGCTACCCTTTTAAGAGCCTTAGAGTAGCTGGCTTTGGAGTGTCTGGTGACAGTAACTACCTTATAGTCTGGGCAGAAAGGGTCATAGCTAGTAAATCTTGCCAGTCTTTCCCAGGTGTGTGTGTGTGTGTGTGTGTGTGTGTGTGTGTGTGTGTGTGTGTGTGTGTGTGTGTGTGCGTGTGTGTGTGTGTGTGTGTGTGTGTGTGTGTTCATTCGTGCATGTGGGTATGTGTGAAAATGAAATCTCAAAGAGTGTATGTGTCAGCTGTTTGGAGCAGAGGCACAAAACACTGGTTTCACAGAGATGGTGCTGGAGGACTTGGCTTGGATACTCAGCTGAGGACTCAACTCTATAAGTGGGGAGTATTATTAGCGACCTGGAAGGAGACAGAGAGAGAAATCCAGACCACAGGCTAAGTGTGTTCTCTGTGTGTTCTTAAGGGAAGTTGTGCTCAATGCAGAGAGCTGCATCTGGAAATACTGTATGTGTCTATTTTTCTTCCAAGTGAATGTCCCTCTCCAGTTTCAGTGGTGAGGATTCAGGCTTCTCGATTATTGGCCCAGAGAAGGGATGTCAAAGAACTGACTAGACTTGCTTGCATTTTACCTATATTTAAATGTATTACTTACAATGATATCAAGATCCTTGTATTCTGACAAATTCTGTAAGTCGTTGAGCCCTGATTTCACATTAACATTAAGTAGCTCAACCAAAACATAGAATGCCACATTATTCCTTATTAACTCATAGCCCATTTTGGTTCAGCCACATATCAACCTGTCATAAATACTGACCAAATATGTTAAGATCTTGAGATGCTATAATCGCACTTCAAATTTTTATGTCATCTGCATACATGTATTTGGTGTCTTTGGGATTAATGAAAACACAATATTGAACAACGCTGGCCCCAAAGACTGGGTACTGTGGTACATCCTTCTTGACCAGTGCTCAACCAAATGTATAATTCTTAATTCCCACTCTTTGCTGTGTCCTGGTCAACCAATTAGAAGCAAGCAAATGACATAAAGATGACATTATGAGGTAAACTGTCTTTGATAGGTTTGTGTACACCACCACTACAGAAAGTCCCTGGTCCTTAGCTAATGAGACTGGCTCATAAAAATCAACCAAGTTTGTAAATGTTGAGTGATTAGCAGTAAAGCCATGTTTGTGCACCACCTCTATAATAACATTAGGAGGTATACTGTCAAAGGCCTTTGAGAAATCTAAGTACACCACCACTACAGAGAGTCCCTGGTCCATAGCTAGTGAGACTGGTTCATAAAAAAACTAAGTTTGCAAAAGTTGAATGATGAGCAGCAAAGCCATGCTGTGATGTATCCCTTGAAAGGACATTGTTCAAAATTGTTCACAAACATGTTTCAAAACATTTTCCACTCAAGGATATAAGACTAATTGGTCTGTAGTTGGTAATTTTAGCCCTAGTTCTGCCTTTGTTGATAGGAGTGACATCAGCAAGTTTCCAGCTAGTAGAGACAGTAAATTGTCATAACATTTTATTTGAAAAGGTGTAACAGTTGCTGTTTTATATTTTCTGCAGACAACCCAAAATAATCCAGGAAAATATTCAAGTCCAATCCCACTATCTTGTTTTATGCATCTCAAAGATGAAGTAATCATTTCCAAACTGATTGTTGGACACAGATATCCCTGATTAATTATATTACTGAAGTCAGGGATGTCCTCTTTACCAGTTCTGTTCCCTGCCTGTTTATTGAACTCATTAATTAGGTACTCTCCTGCATGTAAAATTATTCCATTGTGTAATATAGGACCTTGAGGTTTGACCCTATCCTTAGACTGATTAACATATGAGTAAAATTTCTTAGTGGAAGCAACAGACAGTACTTGCCATTCAAATTTACATGTAGCATTACTTAATGATGCTTTCAGTCTTCTGTCAACCAAATTGTAAGCTCCTTTAGAAGCTTCATTTTAAACCTCTTCCGGATGTTAAACATTTTCTTCTGCGTCAACAATTTAGTATTGGTTAAATGCTACCAAGGAAGAGTGTATCTGCCAGGACACCTAGCAAAAATATTTTCTACAGTTATCGAAATGTTTGCAGCTAATCTTTTCAAAAGCTGTCTAGCTTACACAAACTCCCTCAGAACCCAATGTTGCAACATCCCTGAATTTAATCTGTTGAATTATGTCTATGTCAAAATTAAAGCTTTATCAAAAACATACTTAGACTATCACTCAACATTTCTCCGTATTATTACTTTAAATTCATATGATATGTGATCTGATTTATGAAGTGGGCACAACTATTTAAGATTAATTATTGTATCAGAAACATTATTGAGTAATAAATCCAATATTGTACCTAACCGAGTAGGAAAAGCAGTAATTTGTGTTAAATTATGAATCTTACAAAAATCATAAAATTAATTTTTGCAAGCAGACTCGGTTGTTTCTTTCACCCAGTTTATCTTTGGAAAATTTAAGTCCCCCAACATCATCAAGTTCTTAGTATTCATAAATTTATTTAACCCATTAATAAACAAATTTTGGTCTGAAATTGCCATAGAGGAACGTTTATAACTAAAAGATTACTAGTATTAGCTACTTACTTATCACTTAATTCTAAAACCGAAAATTACCATCTCTGATTAACTTCAAATAACCTAACAGATACTCCATGAGTAAAAAATATCACAAAACCACTTCCACTTCTGTTTTCCCTCAAACATTCAATCAGGCAGTGTGACTCCTGCAATATTTCAGGTTTCAGTAATCACAGCCACATCATAGTGGTTCTCCCTACAAATTAATTGTAATTCATTCAGTTTCTTAATCAAGCTTCTTGCATTTGTTTAATAAAGTTTCAGGGAGTTGATGGGTAAAATATAAAAAATGTTCCACACTATTACTGTATTTCTTACTCAGTATTTTACCCCATGATAGTTCAAATGAAACCTGCTAAATTATCCTTTATACAAAATTCATCCCATGTTCTAATTAAATCTGTATCCTTCAAAAGATAAAAAATTATCATCCAGTTGTTAAATAGCCTTTCTTTAGTAAACCAATTGTCACTCATAACAGGGGATAGTGAAATTTCTGAAAAGCACAGATTCCCCTTGTGGTGGTGGTGCTGTGGTAGCATTGTCGCCTCACAGTAAGACGTTGATCAGTTCAACTCTCAGCTAGAGCGTCTTCTACGTTGAAGGTTGTGCATCAGGGCTGGCAACTCAGCACGTAAAAATCAACTGCCAATCATTAGTGGACTGGAGTTCCGCTGTGGCGACCCCTAACCGGGAAAAGCCGAAAGACACAACAAGAGAGATCATTTTAATCATGTTTTGTACATGTTTGTACATATGGAGTAAAGGAGTCTTCAACAAATTATTTAAACCTGCATATATTAGGACTATTACATATTGAGTCCTTTTCTTAACATCTTTTGCAGACCAAAATAAATATCGACTAACTCCCAAACTCAGAACTGTGACTTTTACCTTATCAATACCACACAGATGTCTAATACTCTTCTTTATAAGTGAGTCATCTGTTAACACCCCAGATCCATCCTTAAAATCTGAATCCTTTAACTCAGATATTATTCTAAAAGTTCCCCCTGTAACTCTTCTGTTAATCCACTTCCTACTGTCCAGGTCAATCAAACTACTCTCATTAAAGTCATTGTCCCTCCTCAGCCTTTTCTTCTTTCTAAATCCTTTGCTTACTTCTTAAGTATCTGTTTCGCTGTAGTCAAAACCTCAACCGTAGCTACAGAGAATAAACCTTCTTTCCTTAAAACATTAGGAAATATAATCCCCTTCTGTTTGAACCCCTACTTCCAGTAAAGGGTTTTTTAATAATTAAGAAAGTATCGCTTCCCTGCCCAACATTACTTGAAATATTGAGTTCCACTGCATTCTGATAACAGTCGGTCTGAGAACCTTAGCCAATTACAAAAAAAATCCCCATTCCCCAACTATGGTTACTAGCAGCATTGCTATTTTACTCAGATTTCTAAATTCCTGTTCAGTAAATATAGCCCTCTCCAGCCATAGTAATTTCCTTCCTGAGACCCTCAGTTTTAGATTCAAGGTCTATTAGATTACAATACTTCAAGCATATGTTACTATCGTGATCTACAACATTCAGATCTAAGGTACAGTGCATTCTACAGGAAAAACACTGTAGAACAACTTTTAAGAGTGAATTTAGCCAGAAATTACTCAATTTGCCTATATTATGTTCAAAAACTTGCCCATCTACTTATAAAATTAATCAAAGGTATTATATTAATCTGCAGTGCTTCTCCAGTGCCTCCTGAGCTTATTGTGTCCATCTCGCTTTGATGCAAGGTACATCTTTGTGTCTTCATATCTTTGCATCATGTCTTTGACACATGGCCACTTTTGCTATACTGCAGTTAAGTACGTAGACCTAGTCAGTATTCAGCCAATTATGTCAGACATTCAATAGCCCCCCTTAAAGTCAGAAAAGATACAAATTAAAAATAAAGTATTTGTGAGCAGACAAAATTTATTCAGCATCTCTGTCTTATTAACTTGTATTTATCGGACATCACAGAATAGTACTTGTCAGTCATAACAAAGTTTCTGTAAGTTACTCTTCAGAAAATAGTACTTCCTGTGATCATAAAGTGCAAGGAATATAAAAAAAAAGATTAGTAAAGTAGAAGTAAAAAAAAATAGAAATTGAAGTTATGGAATGCCTGTGAAGTGAAGGATTTGCTGAAGAAAGTCTAACACAGGTTACATCACAGCATGATGGAGTGAGTCCCCTAAGTAAGATAAAACAGGAAGACCAGGAGACTTCTGAAGAAGAAATATTGACATGGGAAAGAAAAAGAGATTTAATATGATGCAATATTTATGCAAAGGAGAAAGCAAAACTATCCAATACCAAAAAGAGCACCAAAGATATTTGAAGAGAAATACAGGCAAAGGAATCCGGATATGGAAAACTTTACAATACAAAAAATAAGAAGACAGAGAAAAAGTAGAAAAGTAATGGAGAAGTTAAAGAAGTAGAAATGGAGGTTATGGAGTCAGTGTAGAAAATCTAATTCAGAAAGCATCACAACAGGATAGAGCAATGGACATCCAAATTAAGGGAAAACCAGTGGAACAGGAAGCGATTGGTCAGGTGCCATATGAAGATATTTGGAGCCTTCCACAGGAAATCAGTATAAATGTTCCCTTGAAGCTGTACAGCAAGGGAAGGAACAGAAAACTGTGAAAACTCTGATGCAGTCAATATCGAGGAGTGACAGGCCAGTGATGACAGAGCATAGGATGGAGCAGGATGAAATTAAAGAGAATGTGCCACAGAACTTTGTATAGAATGCCTGCAAGAAATGGAAAACAAAAAAATGTGCTCTTAGTTTAGAAGAAAATGAGCTAAGAGAAGAGTTGCTTCATTTAATAGACATAGATAGACATATTAAGATCAATGAAAGAAATAGACTGCAGAAGGTCAATAAAACCTAAAAAGTCAGAAGTTTGATAAAACAAATGAACACAGTAATTAGGACTGTCCATAGAGATCCGTACAATATAACAGAAATAAACAGGATTTATTACTGTGCAGCTAAGTTAATAACTGATAAAGTTCTACCACAAAAACACAAGGTAGTGAGGGAAAGGAAGGGGAGGAATCAAATACCATCATGGAAGTATCAAATGGAGAAAACCATAAAGCAGTGTCACTGTTAACAGAAGAGAGAACAGATCAACAGAAATACTAAGAAAGACAGACATGATAAAAGCAGTGCACAGTATTAGAACAGACCAGGATCTGTCATGCACTGTCACAAATAAACTAAAAATCTCAGCACAGGTGGAAAAACTTAGAAGAAACACAGATAAATATAAAGGAAAAGTACAAAATAAGCAATTTATTGATGACCCAAAAAAGTTTTAAAGAGAATTGGGAAACAAGATAAAAGGCATTGAAAGACCGCCAAAAAAGAAGAAATACATACATTTTGGAAAAGTATCTATGAAGATCCTGTGGAGCATAACAAAGATCCTAAGTGGATAGAAAAAGTAAAAGAAAGAATAAGAAGTTTAAAGGTACAGGATATGAAATTGTATGAAGTAACAGCCAGAGAGATTGAAACAAAGAAGAAAAGCCTCTAATTGGAAAACCCCAGGCCCAGATGCAGTTCCTAACATTTGGTTAAAAGTATTAACATCTTTATATGAGGATTTAGCCATAAGTAAGAACTATTTATATGTGCACCCTGAACAGACACCAACCTGGCTAACAACAGGCAAAATAATGCTTCTTCTTAAAAGTGAACCTGCAAGCTACCCTAAAAATTATAGCTCAATAACTTGCTTTCCGACAACGTATAAACTACACACTGGAACTGATGCCAACAGAGTTTGTAGTCATTTAGAAGAAAACTCAATTATGGCAGTAAAACAAAAGAGCAATAAAAGAAAGTCATATGGAACAAAGGAGCATTTGTTGTTAAATAAAGTCATAATGGAGAACTGTAAAAAAAGGGGAAGAATCTAAGTATGGCATGGATAGACTACAAAAAAGCATTTGACAGTATCCCACATTCATGGATAAAAGAGAGCTTAAAAATGTATAAGATATACTTTTTTGGTTAATAAGCCACCTGTCCCTAAAATGGCAAATAGGTTGTATAAAGTCCCTCATACTTTTACATTTTTATACACTATTCAAAAACCTGACCCAGTAGCTGTAGCCTTTGTTGACTCCACTGCTGGTAAGCATTAGTTAATTCCAATCCTACTCTTTCTAAGGATGTGAAAGTTATTGATAGATGTGGGAAAATTGTATTCTTCTACAACTTTGATTTTCAAAATTTTGAATTGTCAGACTCAAATGTTAAAGTTCATTTTGACAAACTGTGAAAGTATGAGGAATGTTTTATCCACAGTTCCCTCTTGTGAAGAAAAATCTGCTTGAAATAACTTGTTTTTTTTTTGTATTACAGAGGTCACTACTCATTGTTTGCAGTGTGTGTATGACTATGGGTGTACTTCTTCCAGGGCTATGGGCACTGGTACTGTTTTAAGGAGGTTTGCTTGGCTGCATTCTCAGAACCTCCCATGTGATATAAAAAATGAGATTTTAAATTCTCCCTTGGATAGAGATTTGTTTGGCCTCTGCTGCAGAGGTGATCAAAAAGTGTAATGAAAGGGGCAAGCTAATCCAGGGAATCCAGCCCTACTTTTCCAGATTGTCCAAGAGATTTTTTTTCTCCTCATCCTGTTTTGGCAAAAAAAACATAGCATTAACAGCCTCAACATAATTCCGGTAAACAGACGTATAAGAAGAAATGGCAAGGGGGCTCCAAAAAGATGTCTCAAACCTCACAAAACAAAGTTCAGTCCAACAAATCAGAATGACAATTCAAGAGACCCCCTATATTGCCCCCTTTCTGTTCCAGAAATTATGAATCTCTATTTTTTTCTCTTTGGCAATACATTGCTTCAGAAAAATGGGTTCTGAAAATCATTAATTGAAGTTCAGATGGCAGTGTTTGTTGTACTGACCATAACAAATCTATTCCAGACAGGGTCAAGGCCCACTCTAGCTTCATATATGGCTTTCTGGAAAGGGCTGGATTCTAGAAGTTTTCAGGAAGCTGCTACTTGGTCCTCTGGACATACTTTTACAAAGTACTATAAGCTTGATTTCCTCTCTAGGTCTAGATCAAATATTGCTAGGGCCAGTCTCCAGGGGCTCCTGGACCCTGCTCCTTTCACTTGTCAAATATAGTTAGCTATGATAATCTACCCATACAGCTAAGGCTACTGCAGGAGTGATCAATGTGAAGAACTTAGTACAGTTGTGTAAGTTGAACTTACCATAACAGTAAATGTTCCAGAGATCAAAGCTGCAGTAGCTGGCTCCCTCCTTCCATACCCGCTGTTTTTTGTTGTGGTTTTTATGCCAGGGTGTAGGTATATATATATATATATATATATATATATATATATATATATATATATATATATTTTCTCTCTCTCTCTCTCTCTATATATATATATATATATATATATATATATATATACATATATATATAGATATATATATATATATATTTTTATATATATATATATATATATATATATATATATATATATATATATATAGATATATATATATATATATATATATATATATATATATATATATGTATATATATATATATATATATATATATATATATATATATATATACGAGTTCACTTTATAATCTCAAAGTACTGAAATTCCAAATTTAAGTATTTCAAAACCATAAAGTCGAACGTCCCAAATCCCGAAACTAAAAAATCACGAAACACAAAATCACGAACAGAAACACACCGTACACCACACAACACATACATCATCCAACCCCACCGCAACAAACAAAACTCACAAACACAAACAAACCTACACTACATATAAGCAGGGGGGCAAGCCCCCTGCACCCCCCATGTGTGGGACTGCTTCACCCACAACCCCCTATATATATATATATATATATATATATATATATATATATATACTAAATCCAAGATCGAACAAACAGACACAGAATGGAAACTCACACTCACATTGTCTACATTCCCTCGCACACACACACAAACATCACACATATGCAAACACCAACATATCCAACAGTTACACACCCATACTTCCAGCTGCCTACCCTAACCCACACGTACAACTGACAAACACATTCACACACACTCAAGCTCCCACACAAAACCCTTACAAAACACTCACTTACCTTAAATTACACCTAAATACACACACAACACCAGACACCATCCACTCAAAACACTGCACGTAACGTACCGTAAAGTCATAACAGCGAATTTGAGATATTCAGATTCGTGATTATGCACCTTTGTGATTTTAAAGGTTCGACTAATTTTGGGATACTGAAATTCGGGATTTCAGTTTTTCGAAATTATAAAGTGAACCCATATATATATATATATATATATATATATATATATATATATATATATATATATATATATATTATATGTATGTCTACTGCGGTCACCAGGCTGCAAAGCATAACATTTAACTTTAATGAGATAGGTAAAACAGCAAATTAAAATCAGGTTGCTAAAAAACGATAAGCGCTTTTGGGTTATTCCCAACCCTTCTTCATCTCTAATCACAAATCCATTTTGTGGATATTTAAAAAAGTTAAAAACTAATCACTAATGTCCCATAGCAGAGCTTTTTTCAGGTGACCAATCCTTAACAATCTTATGGGCACACCTTCCAAAAAGGAGATGATTAATGAAACCAATCCTTCCAAAGTTGTACATCACTTCATTCATAAAAAAGCAAGCATTTACAGTCACTTATGAAGCCTCTGCCCTTTAAGGATGGGTTTGAGTAGTAAATTAATGTTCAGGCCAGGTGGTTTATCTGCTTGCAATTCAGCTGTCCACTTCATTTCTGCCTGCTCTGTTTTTTCAACAATATTGCCTCCACAGACATTATCTCACATAGCCTGTATCACCATAAAATGAAAATAGTGTCCTGAATTCAGCATTGTATGCTTAGCTAATGGACATAATGGATCTAATCACAAATCCATTTCCTGGACATTTAAAAAAGTTAATGTCCCATGGCAAAGGTTTTGCAGATCTTTGATTATTGTTCATGTTTTTCTGGATATATATATAAAATGTTTCTTGCTGTTCCTAGCAATGTCCTTTTTCCTTTCAGGACTCAGCCTCCCTCTCCATGCTGGCAGGAAAGCATTGAAGGGCTTTGCACACACACTTGTCTTTTAGTCAGTTCAGCTAGAGCTGCTTGACAATTTGGGAATGTAGATGGTGCTTGGAAGGGGTCTGTATCACCATATTGAATGGTGATAATGCCAAACGCCGAAACTATTGAAAGTTCACGAGAATTAATTTGTGTTTTTGGGGTTGCGGTACAGTGAGGATTGGGATATTTGCCCTTTCCTCACTGTAGTGCGACCTTGGAGTTGGAATATATATTTAGCAGGAGAGTGGGAGGTGCAGCCCCCCCACAATCGCAAGTTCGTTCTCGTGAACTTTCGATATTTTCAGCATTCGACATTATCACCATTCAGTCTGGTGACATGGACCCATTGGAAGCATGGGAAGCTGCCCGGCCATTATATCCTTGCCAGGATGTAACCCTTATAGCTAATGCTACTACAGCAATGATAGTTTCATAGTATAGTACTAGGCTATCTGCCCAGGGGCATTTGTAAGCCTAGCCATAGTGATGTGGCTTTTGCCACCCCATAAAATGGTAAAAAAAATTTACAGAATAAATTTAGAATACTGTGCCTCTGTCTAGTAGTGACACAATGAAGGTCCCCTTATATAATAGAATTAGTTTACTGTGCTCCTGTCTAGCAGTGACACAGATGTGACCCCTGGGGTAAACTTACGATCTCCCATCCACTCATTAAGATTTCTCTTGAAGAGAGACAGTGAGGGGCTCTGCCTAATACGAACTGGGATCTTGTTCCAAAGCATGGGAAGCCTCTGGGTTATGAATCTATCCCTTCAGCATGTCCTATTCATACTTGTGCCGAGGTTTAAGTCTTTAGCACTCGTGGTCCTGATGGATTTGGATTTTTTTGAGGTGGAGCATGTCCATCAGATCCTGATTTGACATGGCCTTGTACGTCAGGCAGAGATCACCTCTGAGCAGGCGGTATGCTACTGAATAGAGCTGAAGTTTCTTTAGTCTGGCAGAATAAGACATATGTTGGAGACCCTTGATCCTCTTGGTGAGGTACTTTTGTGGTCTCTCCAGCTGTTGCAAATGCCGGGTGAGGTACATACCAAATGTGGCATTGTACTCAATCATGGGTCTGATGAGGGAGGAATATAGGGGTACAATGACATCCTTGGATCTGGATGTGAATCCCTTCATGATGAGGTGTGCAAGGTAGAATGTTTTTCTAACCACTTTGGCAATGTGGGTGTCAAATGAGAGGTCGCTGTCGACTTGGGTCCCTAGGTCTGTGATTACTTTTTCCGTACTCAGTGGGTTGCTGTCTATGTGATAATTTGTGGGTACTTTGTTTTTCCCAAAGGGGATGACTATACATTTTTTGGCATTTAGTTTAAGGCCGTGACTCCGGCACCAGTTGTCCGTTTCTGTGAGGCCTTTTTGTGGGATGTGTGTGTCTGCTGGTGTATTGACTATGGAGCCTAGTTTGAGGTCATCTGCGAACTTTGTCAGCCACAGCCCTCCCATGTTTGCTTTAACATCAGAGAAGTAAATGCCGAACAAGAGGGGTCCCAGGACAGATCCCTGTGGGACACCACTTGTGACTGGCTTTGAGTCTGACATTGCTCCAGCGATTATAACTTTATGGGTTCTATCCTTTAGCCAGTTTGCAACCCATCTAGTGACATAAGGGTTTACTTTTAAGCTGTTGAGCTTATCTATGATGCCTGAGTGGGGTATTGTGTCGAAGGCCTTAGCCAAGTCCAGGTATGCTGTATGGACTGCTTTGCCCTCATCAATGGCTCTAGTGACTGTTTTGAAAAAATCAACCAGGTTTAAAAGGCAGGATCTGCCCTTTACAAAGCCAAACTGGGTGGGGTCAAGTGCCTGTAGGTCCCCTATGTCTCTGTTTATGAGTTCCATAATGATTCTTTCCATAGCTTTGCAGACCAGGCTGGTTAAGCTTATGGGTCGGTAGTTTCCAGGGTATGTAGAGGCACCCCCCTTGTGGAGTGGGACCACTGTTGCTGTACGCCAGTGTTCAGGTACATATCCTGAAGTAAGGCTAAGGTTAAATAGCATTTTTATGTGTGGGTTTAGCTCCTCTTGGAGTTCACGTAACACGCAACCCGGGATACCGTCAGGTCCCATTGATGCTGTGTTTTTTGCTTTGTTTAAGGCGGTTCTCACTTGGGCATCTGAGATGACAGGGAGATTACATTCAGCTGGGATAAGTATTTCTTCTTTTGGGGGTGAAGGAAGGGAGAAATTTGCACTGAACCTGTCAGCCAGAATGTTGGCAATATGTGTGGGTTCAGTGTATTTTTTGTTGTTTTGAACCATCTCTGAGCATATCTGAGGGTTTCCGCCCAGGTTTCTAACATAGCTGAAGAAGGCTTTGTGGTTATCTTTGGTGTCCTTAACAATTTTTCTCTCAAAGTTGGCCTTGGATGTTTTTATGAGAGAATGTAGTTTTCTGCTAATGTTGGTCAGAGATGTCTTCCCTTCATGGGATTTTGCTCTGACGTGCAGTAGCTTCCTTCTTTTGTTATACAATTTGTTTATGGCTGAGGTCCACCAGACAGGACACTTACCTTTGGTGGAGAGGGACTTGGATTTGTTTGGGATTGCATGATCCATGCATTCTTGGAGATGTCCATAGAAAGCATTTGTGAAGGATTCGGCATTGTGGGATGTGGTATCCACTGGCACAGTGGGCTTAAAGGATACCATCTCAGTCTTAAGAAGAGTGAAGTCTGCTTTTGAGAAGTTTTTCACTGTGGTCTTTTGTGCTTGGGGTGGAGGTGGGATATGTATATCCAGGGTGATTAGTTTGTGGTCAGATCTCACTAGTGAGGGGTATACTTCCTGTGTGGAGCATTTTGTCCCCATGTTTGTGATGATCAGGTCTAGTATATTATCTCCCCTAGTGGGAGAGGTGATCAGTTGTTCCAGTGCATTTGAATTTATGAATTCCAGGAACCTTTGGGCTAGGGTATTAGGGCTAGAATAATGTACCCAACCTATGTTTGGGTAGTTGAAGTCTCCCAGTTTGATGGTATTTTCTGATACATTCATATCCTCCAATGTCTTCAGGAAGGCTGAGTGGGGCTCTTGAGATTGGGAGGGTGGTCTGTAACATGCTACCAGTTGTATAGCAGTTTTGCCTATGGTTAGTTGCACCTGTATGGTCTCTGATGCTTCATGTGTTGCTACCAACATGGAGGTGTGGGTGTCCTTGATGAATATGGACACTCCCCCTCCCTTTGTGGTTCGGCCCGGGTTTTGGGGCCGAAAAGCATGATACGAGGTATAGCCTGGTAGTGCTGGGGTGCTCTCAGGAGCCTTGAACCAGGTTTCAGTTACTGCACAGACGTCGATGTTCTCCATGCTGAGGAGTGCATCAAGTGCCTGCATCTTGAGATTTAGACTTCTGGCGTTGAGCAGCATTACCCTTAGTTTTTTTCCATTTTTGTTTTCTAAGGAGGTGGGTTTGTCTTTTGAGCCTTGTCTAAAAAAGGCAGTATGGGGGTGGCAAGAGCCTTAGCCAATATCTTGAAGCCCAGTGGTGACAGGTGTAAGCCATCCCTTTCGAAGCAGCGTGGCTTGTCCAACATGTCATCCCAGGCAGACAGACATTGGATCCCCTTAGAATGACACCAGTACTTGAGCCAAAAGTTAACACTGACAGCTTTTTAAACTAGGCATAGTAATTCACACAAGCTTTGTAAACTTTGTTTCAGTTGACTAGGCAAAATGTAAAAGTCTCACATCCTCTGTTGTGCCTCCTGTGAGTCATTTCAATTATTTATCATTCAAACATCTATTTTTATGGTAAATTCACCTTACACAACTGTACTTTCTTTCATATGTGCAACACCTTGGAAGTGTTGGATCATGATTGTTCATGTTTATTGGATTTGCTACTACTGTTGACTACTTTGACAGCTGTAGACTTTCACTTTTAGTCCATTCATAGATAATGTAAAACTATTTTCTAAATTACTCTTCCCATTTCATGCAGTAACCTTACAGTGTTTGTTACTGAACGGGTGAGTGTAAGACTGAGTACATTTCAGCTAGTGGATCAGGTGATTAATATCACTTTTAGCATTTCTAAAAGGCATGTTCCTGTGGGAATCAAGGAACACTCACACACGAGAGACTGTTACACCATTAAAGAACTCCCATGCAACATTCTGTTAAACACTGTGGCACAAAGGGTGACTGTGTGTAGCATTGTCTCACTAAATAGCTAAAATTTAACACTGACAGCTATTTAAACTAGGCATATTAATTCACACAAGCTTTGTAAACTTTGTTTCAGTTGACTAGGCAAAATGTAAAAGTCTCAAATCCTCTGTTGTGCCTCCTGTGAGTCATTTCAATTATTGGTGTCATGTCTTCATTTCTGTGGTATGTCTGGCTAACAGTTTAAGGGCATTAAAAGTCTTCAAATGAGTGCAAGTGTTTAATGATTTTAGGAGGGGATCATTATTTGCAGACTTGCAATGCAGTTTATGAATAATAGCATTATGTTTATTTTTTTCCAAAACATTTTTATGTTGTTTTTCTGTTGAACATGAACAATCAGAATATTTCAAACGTACAATATATGCTGAATAAAACTATTTACACTATATACAATCATCCATGACAAACATTTGCTTTATCTCTGAATACTTATCAATATTTATCTAATAAATTTTGCAGTTTTTGCCATACTATTCTTTTATGTGTTACACTAGATGTCTTATAACAAATGTTTTGCATTTCCTTTTTACATACAGATTTTGCTAATGTAATAAACTCGCTAACATAAGATCTTGCTTTTGTTTTCAATTCAAAGTAATAATCTTTCTAGCAATAGCTAAAAGTGACCAGAGTATAGGTAACTGATGTTTAGGAATCACATTTGGAGTAGGTACATTAAATAATATAAAAAAAACTAGTGATGTGACAGTTATCTGACCATAAAGCTTTTATAAAATGTCATATGAACCAAGTTGGCATCAAGAATTTCACCACAACTCCAACATTTACTGTCTTTACTTTTGGTTATGAGTTGAATTTTGTGTGGGGTATAAAAGCTTCTATGGATGAATTTCCAGGTATATAATTTCCAGTATAGTGATGATGAGGTGTTATTAGTTGATTTTAGTAACCGTATCTTATTTTCATTTGAAAAAAGGTTCTCCATTAACTTTCACTGAATAATTCCAAAAATCTGGGTCAAATGTTTGCAGTTCATCTCGTAAGAATTTATATATAGGTGATATGCTCAGTTTATGTTCAGTGTTCATCGAATTAGATAAAATTAATAGCTGTAACAACCTTCATATAACATCAGTTTTTAGGTTTATTAATACTCTCACTTTACCTTCAATAAATTGCCGTAATGATTGAAGACATGGCCAATTATCTTGGCTAACATTAAATCTGGCTAAAAGAAAATTCATTGATTGGATGTTCTTTTTATCTATAAATTGGTGCCCGAAATTTAAGTAATTTTCTTTAAACTTCAACATTCTGTTAATATTAAAGGAATCCAAACAATCTGAAGTGCATGTTATGGGAAATATAAGAAAAAGTGTTTATTTTAAGTTATAATTGTTATCTATTATGTTTTTGAATATGTAAAATATTTGATTTAGACCATATGAGAAGTAGCTAAATATTTTATTATATTGACAGTACTCACAGAGTATCCAATATATTTTGCTGATTCCAAATGATTTGTTAAATTGGCATTCAACATTTCTAGAGGCAATTGTATGGATCTCATGTAGTTTGTTTGTTTGTTTGTGTCTTTCAGCTTTTCCCGGTTAGTGGTCACCACAGCGGAACTCTGGTCCGCTAATGATTGGCAGTTGATTTTTACGTACCGGCTTGCCAGGCCTGATGCACAACCTTCAACGAAAGTACGCCCATTCACGCATGTCTCCACGCAGAAGATGCTCTAGCTCAGAATCGAACCGGACAGCGTCTTACTGTGAGGCGACAATGCTACCGCAGCACGACCACCGCGGTACATGGATCTCATGTAGTTATATAGATATTATCCAATGTAAAATTATGTTAATAATAACAGATTTGGAGTATAATTCTATATTAGGAAATCCAGTTCCATTACTATTCCAGGCTTTTACATGCCACTTGTATGCTATTCTTGTTTTTTGTGGAAACCAAACAAGTGCAAGTAATAAAGAATCTATTTGTTTAAAGAATTTTTTAGGTAGGGGTAAAATCAGTGATTGTGTGTAAAATAAGATTTTAGGTAAAATAGTCATTTTTATTAAAGTCTTGTCTTCCATGATGAAAAACATTTTGTTCCATTTCTTAGTTAAATCACTGATTGTAGCTAATAGATTGGTATAATTTAATTTAATAACCTCTTTCCATGTGTTATTTATACTAATCCCTAAATAGAATATTGTATCATTTCCCCAATTAAATGTATTATACTTTAATAGCTTTCTGTTTATTTTCTTATTGATTAATAATGTTGTTGTTTTATTTTGGTTAAATTTTAGTCCTGATATTTTCCTAAATTGATTCATAGCATTTATAATATATTGTATTGAAATGTCTACATCACTGGAGGTTAGTAAACTATCGTCCACAAATAGTTGCATTTTTGGACAGTATTCCTCATTTAAGTAAAATCCTTTTATGTTTGTATCATTTCTAATGTATGAAGCAAAGGATTCAACTGATAGGGTGAATAATAATGGGGACATCTGGCACCCTTATCTAGTCCCTTTCTGAATTCTTAATGAAGATGAGAAGCATGAACCAATTTTAATATATGCTTTTGATTCATTGTGTATTTTCAGTATTAAGTTAGTAAAATCTGAGGGAAAATTATACCCGTCAAACATTTTTTTCAAATATGACCAACTAATGGAATTGAACGCCTTATCTATATCCAAATTTATAACAGTTAATTGCTTTTTGTTTTTGTTCACAGTGTCTATTAAAGATAATAATTTAATAATCTTATCATGTACTTTCCTATGTAAGATAAACCCTGTTTGGTCTTAATGTATTAAATTAGGTAGTATGCACTGTAGTCTCTTAACAAAGACAGACATAAAAAGTTTATAATCAGTGTTTAATAATGAAATAGGTCTATAGGATGCACCCAATTTAGGATCTTTGCCTTATTTCAAAATAGGAGAAATTATGGAGTACTTCCAAGAAGGGGGAATCATTAACTCTTGTTTAACCATAGAAAAAGTATTTAATAAGATCTTTATTATGTAATCTAGAAGAATCTTATATATTTATGGGATTATCCCATCCAGTCCTGGGGCTTTATTGTCCTTCAGGTCTTTAAATGGTTCTTTTACTTCTGTTAATGTTATTTGTTTATTTAGCATATTATTTTGTTGATTTGATCATTTAGTATTTATATTTTCCTGAAGAATTTTATCTACTATATTATCTGTCTCTAGAGGTGAGTGTGTGTCATTAATTGAGCTATAATGCGTATTAAATGCTTCTAATATGCCAATTTAGATCAGTTGTTCTTTTAACTGAGCTATTATTTCTATATTTGATTTCATTGATATGATTTTGTTTCTTGATTTGCTTGGATCTGATAGCCAATTTATGTAAATGTCTAGGGTTTACAGGATAGGATTGTAATTTTAGTTTTTCTAAGTTTATAGCAATTTTATGATTTAGTATTTCTGATTTAAGTTTGACATTTCCGAATGTACTGCTTTATCATTTGATTTCAAATTTAGTTTCAACTTGTCTATTTTGGTTTGTAGTTCTGAAAGTTCTTTATCCCATTCCTTTCTTTTTTGAAAGTAACAAGCTTTAACTCTGCCATATAAGTAGATTTTTAATGCGTCACACAATATGATGTCTGATACCTCTCCATTATTGTTGATTTCTACAAATGTATCTATTTTTTTAAATCCATTCTTTAAAGCCTTTTAGTTTTGTTATATATGCTGGAATTCTTTGTAAAATTATGAATTCATCATTCTTCACACCAAACTAAAGAAGGGCATTATGGTCAGAAAGTGGACATCACATTATCAAAAATCATGTATTTTTGAATAAATGCTATTTGAAACAAAAATCTTATCAGTATTTATTTTTGTACCAAATCTGAATGAATAGTGTGTATAGTTAAGCGAATTTTGTAGTCTTAAATTGTATACATCTCTGAAATTCATTGAGGCTATGAAATTATTTAGTTTCTTAGCTTGGCTTGTTAATTTAACCTTACTACTTCTAGACATGTCTTTATCTTTTAATAAGCAATTGAAATCTCCTTCCAATATAATTTCTCCCTCTGCATATAATGTAATGGTATCCAGATATTTGTTTACATATTTAGTTCCTAACCCAGGTATCCAATAAGAATTTACCAACGTGGCATTTCTTATTTATTTCCAGCACCACTAGACTTAACATTCCATCTTTGTCTGAAAATGTGCTTAATATTTTAGGCATTGTGTAAGTATTATTCTATAATATAAGGGTGCCTCTTCTTTTGGATGTATAACAAGAATCAACAAGTACTGTGTAACCAGTAAAGGAGAAATTCAGTAAATCTTTCTTCAATAAATAAGTCTCTTGCAAGAAAATTATCTGTGCTTTATGCATTTTGAAAAACTTTAGCAAACCTGCTCTTTTAATGTTATTATTTAAAGCATTCACATTTAACGATAAGCATTTATAAAGCATTGTTCAGTTGGATTATGTTTAAAACATCTATAATACATCTCATATGTACTTGCTTAAAGTATCTCTTGAAATCATTTATCATGGATGAATCAAAAAATGTGCTAGTGACTTTTAAAACCAATAACTATATACACATACAAACATGAAACATAATGTTCCAGGTTTGGTTAATTGTTTAACCAAACCATCCATTTTCCCCCTTTCACACACCAATTACACCACAATTAGCTTCTGTTTTAATCATATAATGTGTAAACAGTAACATACTTTTAAAGTAACCTAATCAAACATGAATTTAAGACATGCACTATATAAACTCAATGGAACCATTTCTGACCATATATATTAATTAGTCACATTGTATTGTAATTATGTGAGGTGATCTTCACCATATAACATCAATTTTGATATGAAACTTTAACAAAATCTCTTATATTACTTAGTTCTTTTTGTATTTATAACTACGGAACTATAATTATTTATTTGTTGCTTCATACAAGGTTAACACTAATGAGCAACAGGAAGCAAAAAAACAAACAAACATTGCTCTTTTGGTAATATTTAAACAGTTTAAAACTATGATATTTGTACTAACCATTATTATATTATATTATACTCATTTATCACATCTGCATGTGTAATTTTATTAACAAAGGTGAATCATTTCATTATATCTAACAGTGCAGCCACTATTGAATGTAATACATTTATCTTGTGCTTTCACATAACCTTATTGAAGAAATGTCTGCTTTGTTATGAATACAACAATAATAAAGCTCTATTTACAACTAAAGTTTATATCCACTTCACATGCTGACCATTTAATCCACATTACTATTTCATCTTCATTCAATAACACTGTATGTCTGTCAACAATGTTACTTCTCATCTTCATGCACTGTTTGTTATGTAGCTGTCATACTTTAGCTTTCATTTACTGTTTTTCCCTCTAACTAAACAGCCACAAAGTTAACTCTCTAGATTCTTTAACATGCATTTATATAACATTTCCATACCTTTAGAAGTTTTTAAACCTGGATTACACTTTAGATTCACTTCTTTTCCCTTCCGTTTTTCGTTTCCAGACTTATTTCTGTGTTTTAATTCTGTGCATGGGTTGAAAGGTTGCATGACGTCACCGTTCTGTTTCCTTGCTTCTAGCTTCTGAAATTTGTTACTGTTGCCTTGTACATGCTCACACACATTTAAAACAGTCACAGAAGCTAAAAAAAGCTTTTCTGTGACAAATACAAAATATGAAGCTTTTCTTGCTCCTGTGAGAAAAGAAATGCTCGAACAGCCTCTACAGTCCAAAATATCAACAGCCCATATTTAGCCAGGCTAATAAAGCCATATTTCCCTTTCAAAAGAAATTTTACACCCAAATTGCTTTTTAAAGTTATCTATTAGGATAAAACAACTTATAACTGTTAGTCAGCCTGTATACATCACTTGCTACTTTATTGTAGTCAGATATCTAGTTAATTAAATAATTAACCACATACTGATCCTAAAATAAGCATTTCATTCATATCATCAATAGAGCATAATATTTTTGTTTAAACTTCACCTAATAATAATGAGCTATTTTGATATAGGAACCCTATGTAGTATGATTATAAAAGCATATTTAGAATGTACTATAGCATTACCCCACCATTCACACACATGAATATATGCATTTTTTTCTTCAGATATCCTTTAGCAATGCTATTATTGAATAACTCTATGCCCGTAGTAAGCATATTAATAAGTTAAGTGTAATCATCTAATAATACACATACAAAGAAGAAGGAGAGAGAGAGAAAAAAATGGGGTTTTGCCTTTACCTTGTTGATGTTTCCCAGATATAAATTAAGTAATAAATCTTGCAGCAAAGTATTTAATATTTAACAATATTTTACTTATTTGTGCATTTGGATTACCTTTGTGGTGCAGCAGTTAGCATTGCCACCTCACAGCAAGAGGTTCTCCAGTTCGATCCTCGGCTGGGGTGCCTTATGTGTGGAGTATGCATGTCCTCCCTGTGGTCACGTGGGTTTCCTCCGGGTGCTCCGGTTTACTCCCACATCCCAAAGACATGCTGTAGGTGGATTGGATACTCTAAATTGGCCCTAGGCGTGAGTGCATGCATGTGTGTGCCTTCCATGGAAGTTTGGGCTGGCAACTAGACACCGTAAAACTCCACTGCCAGTCATGAGCAGACAGGTGATCTGCTGTGGCGACCCCTAGCCAGGAAAAGCCGAAAGAAGAAGAAGAAGATTTTACTTATTTGTGCTTTAGTTTTTTATCTGCTCCTTCCTTGACAGTCCATCCATTTTTTGTTGCATGTCTCTTCAGACTTTGTGTAGACCAATCCATATCTTCTATATCATTAGTATTTTTTTCTTTTGGATGCAATTCATGGCTTCTGGTAATGAGCTGAAGATCTTCTCACCATCTGGTAAAAATATATTTATTCTGGCAGGAAAAATAATTTGAGCCTTGATGTTAGCCTTTTTGAGAGACTTTATTAAAGGAACACATTCTTTTTTTCTAGAGGAAGTGTAATCATTGTCAAAATGAATGTTTTTTTCCCCTGTCCTAATAGGAGAGTTAGTCCAAGCAGATTTTAGTACCAAATCCTTATCCTGGGAAGACAAAAATCTGACAATGATGGATCTAGGTTTAGAAGACACTGTAGCTGAAATTGGTTTTTATAAAGACCGGTGAGCTCTTTCAATTCCAAATGAAGGATTTTCTGGCAGAATTAATGCTGTAGGTAACCACTTGTTAAGAAATTGTATCATATTATTGCCTTCTTCTTTTTTTGGTATTCCATAAATTCTGATGTTATTTCTTCTTGACCTACTTTCTAGGACTTCCAGTTTTTCTATTAGTTTTGTATTCTGCTTTAAAAGAAATCCATTATGGCTTTCACACTCTGTCAATCTGCCATCCAAATCAGTTACAGTTACTTCAATGGAAGATATTTGTTCAGAATGTTTTCTTATCACCTTATTTGGAATGTCTAACTGCTTGCTACAGTCCTGCTTTATAATGTCAACTTTGTTGTCTAGTTTGTTCATTTTGAGAGCTAACTCTCAGTTTTTCCATCTCTCTCAACTTTCTGATTTAAAAGCCCGCATTTGGACTTGTTTCCCCCCTTTCCGGTAACTAGTCTAGTCCCGATACAGATTTGCTGTATCCAGGACTGTTTGTAAGCTCCTGAGCCCCCCAAGCCTTTCTGTATTGGAGGGAAGCCTGGTAGCTTATCAGTGGTCGTAGTAAGCGCTAGGTAACCTATCTACCACATAAGGAGTGGTTTCTGGCACAGAAATTGTAGTTATTGGGCTTTTGGGCATTTTTTTCATTTCTCTCAACTTTCTGATTTAAAAGCCCACATTTGCACTTATTTCTTTCCTGTAACTAGTCTAGTTCAGATACAGATTCTTAGTTTTAGCACTTGAATTTGCTTATTCGTGCTCAGCACTTGTTCAGAACTTGTTGTAAGCACTAAATAAGCTACAAATTACTACAGTACTCAACCTTCCTTATTACCTAAAGGAAAACAGTTTTTGTACTTACTTTCCTCACTTGCTTAGTGAAAAACAGCTGTTGTACTCACTTTCCTCACTTGTCTAGAGGAAATACTTTTTTATTCAGGAATGTCCAAGGGTCAGTTCCCAGTGTTCTCTCCTGTCTATCTGATGAATCTGGGCATCTAAGGGTAATGTCGCAATTGCCTCATGTACACAAACAACCCTCTCCACCTACCACCCAACACTACAACCTGTGAGAGATGCACTTATCTAGCCAAACTGGAGGTAAAGATCTCTCTAACCAAGACTGAACTTGACAGTCAGCAAGAGAAGGTAAACACTTGCATCACACCACACTCATCACAAAGTCCCACTAAACCTATACCACCAAACTCCACACATAGAAACACAAAAACGTTCGCGGAGGCTCTCGATAATAATCTGCTCAAGCAACATAGACCTCCAAAGCAGAAACGTGAGCAACCTCCACCCCCCGACACAACCCAAATGACACATAGCCCACAGACTCAGTGTGCCCACAACCACAGCCCATAAGGCAAAACAACGTACCCAGCACACTAGTCATAGGTGACTCTGTAGTCAGGCACACTGATGTCCCACTCACCTGGCTAAACAAGGAGAAGGTTACTGTCAGCTGTCTGTCGGGCGCCAGGATCCACCACATAACCCACGCACTCACGTCACTCCACAACAAGTACAAATATGACTCTGCCATTGTCCATGTTGGTGTGAATGACCTGAGATGTACCTCCCTGGACTACATGGAAAGAGACATGGGAGAGCTCTCCGATCTTGTAGCTCAGGCAGGTATGACCCTAGCCCTGAGTAGCATCCTGCCATCGCCCAGAATGATACCACAGTACAAGGACAAAATTATTGACTTCAGCAATTGGCTAAGCTACTGGTGTCATTGTAAGTGGATCCAGTATCTGTCTGCCTGGGATGACATGGTCGACAGACCACGATGCTTTGCCAGAGATGGACTGCACCTATCACCCCTGTGATTCCAGATACTGGCTAAGGCTCTTACCGCCCTTATAGTGCCTTTTTTAGGCAAGGTCCAAATGACAAATTCACCACCATAACAGGAACAGGCAAGCAAAAACTGAGGGTAATGCTACTCAATGCTAGAAATCTAAATCTCAAAATGCACTCATTTGAGGCACTCCTTAAAATGGAAAACATCGATATCTGTGCAGTGACTGAGACCTGGTTCAAGGCTCCAGAGAGCAGCCCTGCATTACAAGGCTATAACTCATACAACACATTTCGGCCATCTAACCTGGACCAGAACAACAAAGGCAGAGGTGTGTCCATATTCATTAAGGATATCAACACCTCCAGGCTAGTTGCTCAGCATAATGCATCCGAGGTTATCCAAGTGCAACTAATTCCAGGCAAAACTGCAATCCAAATTGTAGCTTGCTACAGTTCCCCCACCATGCCCAGGATTCCCACTCCTCTTTTCTTCATATACTGGAAAATGTTAGGGTTCAACCAAACACCCTAATAATGGGTGATGCCAACTACCCCACCATTAACTGGGGAAACTGCTCATGTACCAACTCCTTCACACAATGCTTTCTGGAATTCATAATTTCCAATGCCCTGGATCAACTTATGCACACCCCCACCAGGGGCAACAATATCCTAGACCTAGTCATTACCAACATGAGTGATCGGTTTTCACACCTGAAGTCAACTCTTCGTTGGTCAGATCTGACCATAAGCTAACCACCCTAGATATCTACATCCCACCCTCATCCCCCATTAAGGAAACCATGGTAAAAAAATTTCTCCAAAGGCAACTTCATGCTTCTTAAGACAGAAGTTGTGAACTTCATGACACCCATGCAGATGGACAATTCAAGTTAAGACTACTGAATCCTACACAAATGCACTCTGTAAGCACTTACACAAGTGCATGGATCGTGCTATCCCAAACAGAACCAAGATGCTATCCTCCAAAAAAAGGAAGCCAATCTGGTGGTCCCCTGCCATAAACAAACTCTACAACAGAAGGAAGAAACTGTTGCGAAAGAAAGTAAAATCCCATGAGTGGAGGAGCTTCCTGGTCAGCCTCAGTAAGAAGCTGAAATCCCTTATAAGATCCTCCAAAGCTACAAAAACAAAATCGCCACTGATTCTAAGGACAACCACAAAGCATTCTATAGCTAAGTCAAGAATCTCAATGGCAACACCCAGATCTGCTCTGAGTTACAGCATAATGGCATGAAAATTACAGAACCAACTGATATTGCCAACATCCTGGCAGATAGGTTCAGTGCTAACTTTACCCCCCTGTCACCCTCTAAAGGTCCCATAGCTATACAGGAAGAATGCAGCGTCCCTGTAATCACAACTACGCAGGTAAAAGCTGCACTCTCTAAAGCCAAAAACACAGCATCCATGGGACCGGACAACATCCCAGGCTGCATTTTACACAAAGTTCAGAATAAACTGGCTCCCCACCTAAGTACCTTGTTCAATCATAGCCTCATGTCAGGCTTTGTGCCCACTGAGTGGCGCACAGCAACAGTTATCCCACTCCACAAAGGGGGTGCCACCAGTGATCCTGGGAACTATTGCCCTATTAGCCTGACGAGCCTCATCATGGAACTCATAAACAAAGACATTGGTAACCTCCAAATTCTTGGCCCCACCCTGTTCGGGTTTGTGAAAGTCAGATCATGCCTCCTGAACCTGATCGACTTCTTTGAGGCAGTCACCAAAGAAGTAGACGAGGGTATGGTGGTTCACACAGCCTATCTTGACCTCGCCAAGTCTTTCGACACCATCCCCCATTCTGGAATTATAGCTAAACTCACCAAACTAGGTATAAATCCGTACATCACAAGATGGGTTGCCAACTGGCTCACTGACAGAACCCACACTGTAAAAGTTGCAGACTCCAAATCTGACTTCAAACCAGTGACAAGTGGAGTACTACAGGATTCAGTCCTGGGATCTCTCCTGTTTGGTATCTACTTCTCTGAAGTACAGGCTAACACAGAAAGCCTCTGGCTAATGAAGTTCACAGATGACTGCAAACTAGGAGCCATAGTCGACTCCTCAAATGATGTCGACATCCTACAGAAGGACCCACTGAGACAGATGCCTGATGTCAGAGCCATGGCCTCAAGCTCAATGCCAAAAAATGCATTGTCATCCCCTTTGGTAAAAACTCTGTACCCATGAACTACAACATAGGTGGCAGTCTACTTAATGCCGATTGTGTGATAAGAGACTTTGGGACCCAGGTGGCAGTAGTCTCTCATTTGATAATCACATCGATACATTAATCAGAAAATCCTTTTACGTGGCACACCTTATCACAAAAGTGTTCTCATCCAGGAAAAAAGAGGTCATTGTTCCCCTCTACTCGACACTCATTAGACCCATTATAGAGTACAACGCCCCTTTTGGAAAGTACCTCACAGGACATCTGCAACAGCTGGAAAGGCCACAGAAGTACCTCACAAAGAGGATTACTGGCCTCAAACAGATGCCCTACACTGACTGTCTCAAAAAACTCCAGCTTTACTCCATAGCATATCGCCTACCCCGAGGTGATCTCTGCCTAACATATAAAGCTGTGTCAAACCCAGAGCTGTTGGACATGCTACACCTAAAGAAATTCCAATCCCTCTGAGCTACATGCTGTAAGGACCTAAACCTTGTCAGTACAATAAATAGGACATGCTGGAGGGATAGATTCCTGTTCCAGAGATTTCCCATACTCTGGAATGAGCTACCCATCTCTGTCAAGCAAAGTTCCTCATTAGAACTCTTCAAGAAAAATCTTGATGAGTGGATGGGGGATAGGAAATTCACCCCTGGGATCACTAATGTGGCTCTGCTCGACTGGGGCACAGGAAAATAACTTTCCTGGGTGGCATAAGGCAGGGGACCTTGTTTGCTAGGCTTACTTAGGCCGATAGCCTAGTACTTTCCTATGAACCTATGAATATTTGTTATTATAGCTTATAACTCCTTTTTTACCACACTCTCCTGATGTGAGTTCTTCGAGTTGCTCATACTTGGATCCCTTGTAGGAAACTTCTTGACAGGAAAAAATAATAAACTCTTGTCTTTCAATACTAATTTTTGAAAAATAATAAAATTCCTATACTTATGTATCTTCTCATATATTTTTGAGTAGTTTTTTTCAAAAATTAAGTTAAATTTCCTGTCAGAGTAATATATTATAGGCAGAGCTACAGTTCTGTGCTGCTAGCAGTCTGGCATCTTGGCCACGCCCCCTGGCATTATGTTTAGAAAGTATGATAAATATTAATTGAAATACTGAATTATATCAGCAAAATGTACAACAAATGAATGCGTCAGTTTAGTGTTGTATGTTTTATTTTATTTAATGCAGGAATATTGTATTTTTTAATAATAGTTTCATATGCACTTGTCACTAAGAGGCATGCTTTTTCTATTGCATTGTAAGTTAGTACTAGCCATATACAATATTGACCATTTGTCCTTTTTTTTGGTCCCCTCGAACCTCATTATACATGCTCAGCCCCCAGTTCCCCACATACATGCCAAGTGTACCAGACATCCTCCCAGACTACTCTGTATTGCTGGGGCTGGATGTGCATCATAAGGGTGTCCTGGGGGGCTCAGCTACCTGTGCTTCCCTCTGGGGGGTGTTCATTTTTCATATTCCCAATCCTCATTCCTTTCCACACACCCCTACACTTGTTGACTACATACCCCTTTGCACCATGCCACCCATTAGGGAGCATCTTCGATGCGTGCCCATCCCTGCCGGCCCTGCCGTCAGTCTGAGTTGCTAAGTGAAATTGGGTTGCCTGGGCTGCAGTTAGGACCTTATCTCTCTACACCAAAACGATATAATTCTTATCATTTTTTTTATTGTCTGTAACAGCTTTAATTTCTTATATCAATAGTGACAATTTTTATTCTTGTAACAATTTCTTGTATTCTGAAGCATGTGATACACCATTTATGATTTAAAATGTATTTCACTAGTGGTAATGAATATAGTCACTCTTTTAACACGATATTACTAGAAATAGTGAATGAACTGTTCTTCCAGATTTTCTTGGCAGTCTGCACCTTTCACTTCACAAATATTGCTTACTATCTTAGGTTCATAGGTTCATAGGTTCATACTAGGCTATCTGCCCGAGGGCATTTACAAGCCTAGCCCATCGTTTTGTGGCTTACGCCACCCCTTTAGTATGGGGAACTATACCCATTATTTTGCTGTGCCTCTGTCGAGCAGTGACACTGAGGTAATCCCTGGGGTATATCTGTGATCTCCCATCCATTGGTCAAGATTTCTCTTGAACAAGGCCAGCGAGGTGCTCTGCCTCACATGTACCGGGATTTTGTTCCACAGCATAGGGAGTCTTTGGGTGATGAATCTATCCCTCCAGCACGTCCTATTAATAGCCGTGTCAAGGTTTAAGTCTCCGCCCTTGTGGCTCTGATGGATCTAGATTTTTGAGGTGAAGCATATTCATCAAATCTGGGTTTGACATGGCCTTGTATGTTAGGCAAAGGTCACCTCTGAGCAAGCGGTGGCGACTGAATAGAGCTGGAGTTCTTTCAGTCGGGCAGCATAGGACAGATTTTGAGACCCTTTATCCTTTTGGCGAGGAACTTTTGTGGCCTCTCCAGCTGCTGCAAGTGTCGGGTCAGATACATTCGAATGGGGCATTGTACTCAATCATTGGTCTGATGAGTGATGAGTAAAGGGAGACTATGACCTCCCTTGATCTAGATGAGAATCCCTTCATGATAAGGTGGGCAATGTAGAAGGTCTTCCTAACTACTTTAGCTACATGGGTGTCGAATGACAGACTACTATCAACCTGGGTCCCCAGGTCCCTGATAACTTCTTCTGTGCTCAGTAGATTGCCACCTATTTGGTAGCTAGGGGTAACCTTGTTTTTCCCGAAGGGTATGACTATGCATTTTTTGGCATTTAACTTTAGGCCGTGGCTCTGGCACCAGTTATCCGTTTCTGTGAGACCCTTCTGAAGGATATCTGTATCAGATGTGTTTTCTACTATGGCGCCCATTTTGCAGTCATCTGCAAACTTTGTCAGCCATAACCCTCCTGTGTTTGCTTGTACTTCAGAAAAGTAGATGCCAAACAAGAGTGGGCCCAGGACTGAGCCCTGTGGGACACCACTTGTGACAGGCTTTGAGTCTGACATGGCGCCAGCAACTCTGACCCTGTGGGTTCTGTCACTCAGCCAGTTTGCAACCCATCTTGTGATGTATGGGTTGACATTTAAGCTGATGAGTTTTTCAATGATACCTGAGTGGGGTATTGTATCGAAGGCCTTAGCCAGATCGAGGTAGGCTGTATGGACTGCCTTTCCCTCATCAATGACTTTGGTGACTGTTTCGAAATAGTCAACCACGTATAAAAGGCATGAACTGCCTTTGACAATGCCATACTGGGTTGCATCCAAAGTCTGCAAATTCCTATGTCTTTATTTATGAGGTCCATTATGATCCTCTCCATGGCTTTGCAGATAAGGCTTGTCAAGCTAATGGGCGGTAATTTCCAGGGTCGGTGGAGGCACCGCCTTTGTGAAGTGGTACCACAGTTGCAGTGCGCCACTCCTGGAGTGCGTATCCAGAGGTAAGACTTTCATTAAACAGCTGTCCTAGCTGTGGGTTTAATTCCTCATTGAGTTCATGGAGCACACAGCCGGGGACACCATCAGGTCCCATGGATGCTGTGTTTTTTCCTTTGGAGAGAGCAGTTCTGACTTGGGCGCTGGACATGTTTGCCCGGCTGCAATCGTTTCGTATAGATATCTCTCCTTTTGGGGAGGGGAGAAGTTTGCACTGAACCTGTCAGCCAGTATGTTGGCAATGTCTGTAGGATCAGTAATCTTCACATCATTTTGAACTAGCTCTGAGCATATCTGGGAGTTTCCTCCCAGGTTTCTAACATAGCTAAAGAAGGCCTTATGATTGTCTTTTGAGTCTTTAGCTATTTTCTCTCGAAATTTGCTTTGGATGATTTTATGAGAGCTCTTAGTTTTTACTTATAGTGATCAAGGGTGTCTTACCTTTTAAGGATTTTGCTCTATCTTGTAGTAGCTTCCTCCTTTTGTTGTAGAGTTTGTTTATGGCTGGGGTCCACCAGACTGGACGCTTGCCTTTGGTACAAAGAGTCTTTGTTTTGCTTGGGATTGCCTTATCCATGCAGTCCTGCAGGTGCTGGTAGAAGGCATTTGTAAGTGATTCAGCGGCTTGAGTACTGTTTTCCACTGCTCGGGGCCTTAAAGGACACGACACTAGTCTTTAGAACTGTGAAGTTGCCTCTTGACGAGTTCTTTACTGTGGTCTTTTTATTTCAGGTGGGGTGGGATGAGGACCTCCAGCGAGATTAGTTTGTGGTCTGATCTCACCAGTGAGGGTACACCTCCGGTGTTGAACATTGTGCTCCCATGTTCGTGATGATGAGATCAAGTATGTTATCTCCTCTTGTGGGGATGGTGACTAGTTGTTCCATGGCATTTGAGTTTATGAATTCCAGGAACTTTTGGGCTAGGGTGTTTGGGCTTGAGTAGTGTTCCCAGTCTATATTAGGGTAATTGAAGTCACCTAGTATGATGGTGTTTGGTGATACATTTATCCCTCTAGTGTTTTCAGGAAGGCCATGTGAGGTTCCTGAGTTTGTGAGGGTGGCCTGTAACATGCTACAATTTGCAGAGCAGTCTTGCCTATGGTTAATTGCACCTGGATGGTCTCCGATGCATCGTGCGTTGCCACCAGTCTTGAGGTGTGGGTGTCCTTGATGAATATGGATACCCCCCTCCTTTCTTGGTATTGTCCAGATTTTGGGGCGGAGCATGATATGAGGTAAAACCTGATAGCTGGGGTGCTCTCAGGAGCCTTGAACCAGGTTTCTGTCACAGCACAGACATCGATGTTCTCCATACTGAGAAGGGCCTCGAGTGCGTGCATTTTGAGATTTAGACTTCTGGCATTGAGCAGCATTACCCTTAGTTTTTCCTATTTTGTGTTCTAGGGTGGTAGGTTTAGAATTTGAGCCTTGCCTAAAAAGGCACTATGGGGTGGCAAGAGCCTTTGCCAATATCCGAATCCCAGGGGTGACAGGTGCAAGCCGTCCCTTGGCAGCGTGGCTTGTCCAGCATGTCATCCCAGGCAGACAGACACTGGATCCCCTTTGAATGACACCAGTGTTTAAGCCAATTGTTAAAGCTGATCATCTTATCTCTGTATTGTGGCATCATTCTTGGTGAAGGTAGGATACTGCTCAAGGTCAGGGTCATACCTGCCTGGGCTACATAATCAGAGAGCTCCTCAATGTCTCTTTTCATGTAGTCCAAGGAGTGCGTCTCAGGTCGTTTACACCAGCGTGGACAATGACTGAGTCATATTTGTACCTGCTGTTGAGAGACCTGAGTGCTTGCGTTATGTGGCGGATTCTAGCGCCCGACAGGCAGCTTACAGTGACCTTCTCCTTACTCAGTCTGGTGAGCGGGACGTCAGTGTGTCTGACTATGGAGTCACCAATGACTAGTGTGTCTGGCATTGTGTTTGGCCTTAAGGGCTGTGACTGTTTGACACTCTGACTGTGAGGTCTATGTGTTGCAGGTGTTGTGTTCTGAGGTGGTGGTTGTTTGGGTGTCTGCTTTGGTGGCCTCTGCTGTTTTGGTAGATTTCTTTTCACAACTGCTATGAGTTTACTGAACATCTAAGAACTTCTGCTGTACTTTTCATAAACAGCATACTTCACTGACAGGGTTTTTTTTTTTACTGGCTGCTTCTTAACACAGGTTGTTTACACTAACCAGTAAAGTTATATGCAACACTATGAAGACAGCACTTTTTATGTTCAGTCACCTGCCTATTATATACCCGTATACTTAACCGTATATTTGATTTTATATTATGTAATCTGAAAATAAACAAAAAATGGTATCACTACTTAAGGTGGAGGAAGCACAAAATTCATAGGTTCATAGGTTATTACTAGCCTAATAACCACTAGGACCCATAGTCCTGAGGTTCACACATTCATAGCAGCTATCAGAGTAAACTTCTATTCCTATGTGCAAATATACTGAGAGCAGTTTTTTTGTGATGACTGTGTCAGCGTGAAAGCTTCTGCAAGGAAACATACAATTTTGTAAAATGCTTTAAGTTGGTAATGTAATAGTTTTAGCATGTGGGAAGTAATGCATACAAATGAAAAGGCTCGGATGCCTTCAGATATCAACGGATATTTTGGACGAGCACAGCTGTGCGCAAGCCTGGTAGAAGTATTTACAGGTAGTTAAGGCAAGAGTCAACTAGGGTGGATACTTGTAATGACTTTCTACAAAATGTAGAGAGTTTTATGGATCTTGTACAGGGGTGCCTTTATGTGGACACCTGGATTGTTTCACTGAAGGTTGGAAAGGGGAAGATAGGAAAGGTGGAAAAATCGGAAACATAACAAAGGGGATCACACAGAAGGAAAACATCACTAGAGATGTACTTGAGGAGGTGGCAAAGGAGGGGCTCTATATTTGGCAGGGATAGACCTATTTTTTTAAATATTTTTTATGGAAGAGGATAGTGTAGGAAGGAAGGAAGTTAGTGTGTGTAGGACAGAGGATTAGGGAAGGACTGAGGGGATGAGGAGTTGTCACTAGATATACGTCTGTCTGCGGGACCTCAGATGTTTCCACTACCTGATGGTTGTGCAGTGGAGGACCTTGGTGTTGAGAGGCAAAGCTTGCAGTGGTCAGAGCTGACCAGGGCAGCATACATTACACCTGCTGTGGATGAACTTGCATTGGCTAAAGTTGCCTTCCTACTGCCTGCTCCACCGTATCCTCTAAATTCATAGGTTCATAGGTTATTACTAGCCTAATAACCACTAGGACCCTTAAAAACCTAGCCATGTACCCCAAACCATTTGGTTCCCAAGTATCATGACTTTCATGAGGGGACTATATGGGGGGAACTTGTTAGTAGTGAGATAACTAAGAATTTGTAGGAGGGATGTTAGTTAGCGTAATACTGTTCTTATTGATGGCCTCTGTCCATAAGGGACATGGGGGTCTGACCAGGGGTACATTTATCCTTTCCTATCCAGTTGTCAGGGTTTCATTTGAATGGGACTGGGGTTAACTCTGTTTTACATGGATGGGGAGCCTATTCCATATTGTGAGAATCCTTTGGGACACATATCTGTCTCTCTAGCACATTCTGTTTATGCCACAAACGAAGTTCAGATCCCTGTATATAATGGTTGTGGTGCAGTTTGTTTTGTGCCTGTACAACAGCTCCATCAGGACTGGGTCTGATCAAGCCCTGTAAGCCAGACAAAGATCCCCTCTCAGTAGCCTGTTGGAGACTGAATACAGAGACAGAGGCTTTAGTTGATCAGTGTGGGACAGGGTATTCATGCCTTGAATTCTCCTGGTGAGAAACCTTTGAGGGTGTTCCAAGTGCTGCAAGTGTCTTGTTAAATACATGCCAAAAAGAGGCATTGTATTCAGTGGTAGGTCTGACAAGGGCACAGTAGAGAGGTACAATAATTTCCTTGGACCTGGATACCATACCCTTACCTGTAACTTGGGTAGGAGAGAATGATTTTTGTACTGTGTTAGCTATGATCCCTTACTACGGGGTTGACTATTAGGGTTGTTTTATTGATGGAGTAATTAACTTGGGTTGGCAAGTTTGCCAAAGGGCGTTGTAAAGCAATTTTTGGCATTGAATTTTAGGCCACGGCTTTGGCATTAGTCGTCTGTCTGTGTTAAATCCTCCTGCAAGATGTTGGTGTTTTGGGGTAATTTATAATAGCTCACAATTTACAGTCATCTGCCAACTTGGTGAAGAGGCCTTGAACATTAGCCTCGATGTCTGAAAAGTAGATGCCAAACAGGAGCAGACCCAGCACAGAGCCCTGGGGTACTCCACTGGAGTCTGGTCTCTTGGTGGAGATGGTCTCACCAAGCCTGACTTCTTGAGTCCTGTCTGTGAGCCAGCCATCAGCACAGTGAGTTATGTAGGGATTTATGCCTAACACAGAGACAATGCCTGAGTGGAGTGTTGTATTAAATGCCTTGGGTAGGTCAAGATATGCAGTATGAATTGTTTTACCCTTGTCCATTGCTTTGGTATTCCTCTCAAAGAAGTCTACCAGGTTAAGTAGGCATGACGTTCCCTTAAAGAAGCTAAATTGTGGTGGATCTAGTGTCTGTAGGTTGCCAATGTCCTTCTTATCATTTCCATGATAAGTTGTTTCATGGCTGGTCAGTTGATGGTCTGCCCTTGTGGATGTGAATAACTGTTGTGGTCCTCCATTCACATGGAATGTTGCCTGTTTCAAGGCGGTAGTTGTAGGTTTTCCTCAAAAAGTCCTGAAGGGTCACATTTTAGACTGTTCAGGGGGCAAATGGTGATGCTGTTGGGACCCAGGGAAGCACTGTTCTTGACATTAATGAGTTCTGCCAGGACCTGGTCCCTGTTAATAGTTGGGGGTAGTAAGTTGGAGGGGATTTCACCTGGTGAAGCTGTGCAGAATTGAGGGGTGAAGGTTGAGCTGAATTTAATAGCCAGTAGATTTGCTATGTCATCCTGGTTGCTGTAGGTGGTACCATTACAACCAGTTCAGCACACTGCTGTGTGTTACCTTTAAGGTTCTGGACATAGCTGAAGCAGGCTTTCTGATTGTCCTTAGCTTGGGAGGCTATCCTGACCTTCATCGGTGAATGGCTGTCAGCACCATATAATCACTGTTAGAAAAGAGTCTGAAGTCATCTCCCCTCTCTGTGAAGTGTGCTTGCTACAGTTCTTGACCGAAATTACAGAGGACACTATCAATGAGCACCTGAAAGGCATTATTGGGCACCCCAGTGACTTACTGAGAATGTTTTAATGAACAGCTAAAGGCTACAAAATATCTAGAGTTAAGTGCATTGATGTGATTATTTGGAGAAAATGCATGTTAATTAATAAAAAGGTGAAGGAGTGGAGTTCAGATG
This sequence comes from Protopterus annectens, assembly GCF_019279795.1. NCBI lineage: Eukaryota > Metazoa > Chordata > Ceratodontiformes > Protopteridae > Protopterus > Protopterus annectens. The sequence continues at coordinate 416,659,908 of NC_056741.1, forward strand.
AGATGAAGACCAACCATCGCTGCTGCCAAGGAACCGTTAGCCTTGCAGGAGGTACTAGCTGGTGTGTGTGTTCGGATGATTTAGCTGCTGCCGAGGAACCGTTAGCCATGCAGAGCTTACTGATTAATGTGATGTCTGAATTTTAGTCTTCTGTCGACCACGGTGGAAGCACTTTTAGCTTGTCCTGCCTTGGACTTGGCTGGGCTGTATCTTTAAGATGTTTTGATTCTCGGGTTGTGTTTGACCCGCTGTGGCCAAGGGCTTCTTTTTTGGCTCTTGTTGTGTGCTGTGGTACCCGGAACATGTCCTAGCAACTGGATGAGGAGTTGAGGCTATAGATACCGGTGGCTATAAAACGTATTATAGTCAAACTTGGATCCACTGTCCTTTTTGGGAATCCATACTTCTGTGTACTGCTGTCAGTCTATGTGTAGTGACTATTTATTTTACGTAACTGTTTACAACGGATGGACCCTCTAAGCCATTGGAACGGCTACAACAGTGTGCAGTCCAGTGCTCTACAAGGTGTATATTCTAAATGTAATTTATAGGGGTGATAACCTCAGATGCATCCTGTCAGCAGTTTTTCTCTTATTGCATCCATCTAGAGATGGTGCCCTTGCCATTTTTGGAGTCAGAGTCATCAGTTCTGCTGTTTAAGACTCTCAGATTTGGAGGGAGCATACCCGCATGTTATCACAAACTGTAAGAAAAAGTAGCCCTCTACGCAGTGCTATATCCAGTTTAGCAGATTATCTGTATTCTGTTAATCTGTCTGCATTTACTTATATGTCGCAGTTTGTTTTTCAGTGGTCAGATGATTGCAGTCTGCTAATTAAGGAGACCGCGCTTTGTGTTACGATTAAGACAAACTTCGTTTGTAGTCTTACTGCTGGGACCTTTTGTGGTTGCTAAATTTTCAAGTATATTTTGTTTGTAAAAAATATATATTTTGTGGTATATTTTATTATCTCTTTATTTTTTCAAGAGATTACCTGTCACATTTCAAACTGCTTTACATACCGCATTGTTGTAACCATTGCCTACACCTAACACTAAAGATGTTGCCACTTCTTTTCCTCTCCCCTCTGCTATTTACACTGACATACATCATCTATTATCACACCCCCCTGCAATTCTCCCCTTACCTTCCAGTCGGAACCTACATCCCTCCCAAAATCTATCCAGGTCCTACCACACTCCTTTATGCCCACACTCACTGCACTCTACCACACTATTTTTCTTTAAAACTAAATTACTCCCCTCATCAAAACAAATCCCAAGCTTAAAATCCAAATTTCTGTATCTTCTCCCTCAACCTAACTCTTTACTCTCTGTCCTGACAACACTCTTCCTTTCAGGCGATATACACCCCAACCCTGGTCCTAATAACCAACTCTTATCTTCCAACTCCTCCACTCCATCTACTATCACTATTATAGGTTCATAGGTTCATAGGTTCATAGGTTGGTACTAGGCTATCAGCCCTAGGGCCTATACAAGCCTAGCCATAACAATTCCCTGGCTATTTCTTCCCACATTATTTACTTTCCTGGACCCCTGTCTAGCAGGGCGACTGACGTGATCCCTGGGGTGAATTTCCTTTCTCCCATCCAGTTGTCAAGGTTCCTTTTGAAGAGGTCCAAAGAGGCACTCTGCTTGACATGTATGGGCAATCTATTCCAGAGTCTGGGGAGTCTCTGGGTCAGGAACCTATCCCTCCAGCATGTTTTGTTTATTGTGATGACAAGGTTTAGATCCCTGGAGCGTGTAGCTCTGAGGGATTGGGATTTCTTTAAGTGTAGCATGTCCAACAGCTCTGGGTTTGACATGGCCTTGTATGTTAAGCAGAGATCGCCTCTGAGTAGATATGACAGAGTATAGCTGGAGTTTTTAAGGGTCAGCGTGGGGCATCTGCTTTAGGCCTGTGATTCTTTTAGTGAGGTATTTCTGAGGCCTTTCCAGTTGTTGCAGATGTCTTGAGAGGTACATACCAAATGGGGCGTTGTATTCTATAATGGGTCTAATGAGGGATGAGTACAGTGGGACAATGACCTCCTTTTTCTGGATGAAAAGCCCTTCGTGATGAGGTGTGCCACATAGAAGGATTTCCTGACTGTTGTGGCGATGTGGTTATCGGACGTGAGACCACTGTCCACCTGTGTCCCTAAGTCTCTTATCACACTTTCTGTGTTTAGTGTACTGCCACCTATATGGTAATTCATGGATACATGTTTTTCCCAAAGGGATAACAATACATTTCTTGGCATTGAGCTTGAGCCCATGGCTCTGGCACCAAGCATCTGTTTCTGTAAGGCCCTTTTGTAGAGTATCCACATCATTTGGGATTCAATAATGGCTCCCAGTTTGCAGTCATCTGCAAACTTTGTTAGCCAGAGTCCCTTAGTGTTGACCTGTACTTCAGAGAAGTAGATGCCAAACAAGAGCGCCCAGGACTGAACCCTGAGGTACTCCACTTGTCACTTGTCTGGAGCTGGATTTGGAGTCAGCTACTTTTATAGTGTGGGTTCTATCAGTAAGCCATTTAGCAACCCATTGGGTGACATAGGGATTAATGCCCAACTTAGTAAGTTTATCTATGATTCCAGAGTGGGGGATGGTGTCAAAGGCCTTGGCAAGGTCTAGATAGGCTGTGTGGACCACCTTACCCTTGTCCATGGCTCTGGAGACTGATTCAAAGAAGTTAATCAGGTTCAGGAGACAAGATCGGCCCTTCACAAACCCAAACTGGGTGGGGTCCAGTGTTTGAAGGTTGCCAATGTCTTTGTTTATAAGTTCCATGATAATACGCTCCATGGCCTTGCAGATAAGGCTTGTCAGACTGATGGGACGGTAGTTTCCGGGATCCAAGGTGGATCCCCCCTTGTGGATTGGGATAACTGTAGCTCTACGCCACTCAGTGGGCACGAAACCTGAGGTGAGGTTACTTCTTCCCCCCACACCTCTAGCAATCCCACTCTCACTAGTACCACCCCATCCACTCTCACTTCTACACACAGAACCAAAAGACTAAAATTCATCTCCCTTAACATCCATAGCATCTGCAACAAAGTGCTGAACTCCACACACTCAGCACTATACCCCCCACATCTTAACTCTCTCTGGAACTTGGCTAAAACCCTACATCCTTAACTCAGAGATCTGTCCTCCTGGTTTCAATATCTACAGACTGGATAAACCTAGCAAAAAGGGAGGTGGTGTTTCCATTCTCTTTTCTGACTCTCTCAATATCTTACCACTTACAATTACCACTCCCACCTTCCACCCTGCATAGCTACTCACAGTAACCTGTCATCTCAACGACTACCAAAAAATGGCCATAGCCTCAATCTGTATCCCACCAGGGAATAATATCACCATCCTTGAAGACATCTTATCTTGGTGTTTTCTTCACATCCCCTTTGAAACTATCATACTTAGGGATGTAAATATAGACTGGAACTCAGTTAACTCTACTACACCGTCTCATAGTCTCAACCTACATGGTTTTACTCAGCTTGTTTCCTCTCCTACCCGCCTTGGCAAAAACCACTCCAATTCTATCCTAGACTGGATTCTCATAAATTCTCCTAATTTGTACCACCAGCCAGGTACACTGTCTGACTCCATCAGTGACCACCTACCTATCCACATTACTAGGTACTCACCCAACCTCACTAGTACTCACCTCTTAAAATACATCCGCAACCAAAGAAAATTCAATACCACTTCCTTCAACAAAATTCTCTTAAATGTTAACTGGTCTTGCCTATACTCTTGATGCAGTTAGCTACTTCAACAAGACATTCCTAAACATACTCAGCTCTCTTGCCCCTATCAGAAAAATAAAAGTCAAAGCTAAACATGCCCCCTGGCTATCCAAAGAAACCTTCCACCTTATGCATAAAAGAGATGCCACTTGGAAACAATATCAGAAAGGCAAATCTCCTGCCCTCCTACAATCTTATAGGGAACTTAGAAACCTTATAAAAAGAGTCAACCAGGACAAAAGAAAGTTTTACCTGTCTGACCAATCTCTGCAAACTACTAACCCCCAGAAGTTCTGGTCAGCCATAAAAACTCTTCTTAACCCTGGCTCACCCACAACCCCAACCCTTTTCCCAATCAATCTCCCTCAGATACCGCCATCCATTTAAATCACCACTTCATTGGTACCATTTCTAAACTAGTACCCAACACCTCTAATAACCCCAACCCCACCTGTAATTCCACTTCTAGTTCTGTCACTTCAGTTACCAGACGCACACCTTTTTCACATTCCCAATCTGACTCCACTAACCTCTCAAACCTGTCTCTGTTAGTTATATTAAAACTCTCCTCAGTAAACTCAAACCTTGTTCTCCCACCCCTGATAACCTACCTCACCAATTCCTTAAACTTGCTGCTAACTCTATTGCCCTTCCTGTCACCATTCTAATCAACCGCTCAATCCAAGAATCCACTGTCCCCTCTATTTGGAAGGAATACTTCACTATCCCACTACATAAAGGAGGTAACTCCACAGAACCATCTAACTTCCATCCCATTGCTATTCTTTCTCCCCTCTCCAAAATTCTTGAAAAGTGTATCCATTCTCAACTGCTTTCCCACCTTACTCAAAACAATCTTTTAACCAACACCCAGCATGGTTTCAGGCCCAAACACAGTACTAACCCTGCACTCTTATCCTTCTCTCGTACTGTAGCTGAGGCCAGAGACAATAATAAACTTGTGTCCTGCCTCTTCTTAGATCTGTCAAAGGCTTTCGATACTGTCTCTCACAACCTTCTACTTCATAAACTTTCTCAGCTGAACATTTCCATTCCCACTAAAAATTGGTTCTCAAGTTACCTGTCCAGTCGCCTACAAGCAGTTAAATGGCAAAATTCCTTCTCACCCTTTCTGCCAGTTCAGACCGGTGTTCCTCAAGGTTCAATTCTTGGTCCCCTCCTTTTCAACCTCTTCACCAATGACATACACACTTCCATCAACCTCTCCTCTATCATACAGTATGTAGACGATTCAACTCTGATCTCCATTTCTGACTCAATTACCTCCACCATATCACCCAATCTTCATTTCACTCTATTGAGAAGTGGCTCTCCAATAATCAACTTGTTCTGAACTCCTCTAAAGCTAAGCTCTTACTATTCCTACCTAAAACTCTAGTCCCCCACAAGTCCACCTTTCTCATATCCTCTCTAAATGGCACCATCATAAGACCATACTTATACACTAAACTCCTAGGTGTCATTATAGACGACCAGCTCAAACTAGACCTCCATATACTTCATTCTATAAAGATACTTCATTCTATAAAGAAAACACACCAAAAACTGGGCATGCTATACAGAATCAGCAAATTCCTGACCCCCAACTCAAAACTACTGCTAGCCCAATCCTATCTCCTCCCCGCCTTCTTCTATGGCTCCCCTCTATTTTTCAATCTACAAAATAACCTGCTGGCAAAACTAGTCCAAACCTTTAACAAAATTGCTAGATTTGTCACCAGCAGCCCCTATAAATCCCATCACTGCTCTTCTCTCATAAAATTACATTGCCTTGAATTCCCACACCTTCTGACCAAATGTCAGCTGATCCAGGCTTTTAGAATCTTAATTCAAACTCTGACTGTCCATCTCTGTCCAACCTGATCTCCTGGTACACCCCTCCCCGATCCCTGCGCAGCTCTGATAAACTCTTACTACAAGTCTATAAACCCAACAAGAACATAGGTAAAATACTCTGTAAACACTCCATGTCCCTTACCTGGAACAATCTTCCACTCCATATTAGAAGTCATACCTCCCTTCCTAACTTCAAACATGACCTGATATTGCACCTCCTAACAACCTTTATGTACCTGTTATCTTACTTAACCCCTCCCTCTCCACATACCCACTTCAACACTAAGTCTGATCTATAAGACCTTTTTCCTCTTTCTATAACTTATTTTATCCAACTGCTCTTCTTTCTGTACCCTCCCTCTAGTTCACTACATCTCTCCTCTACTACTGTCTTCTTTTGCACAATTCCCTCCTCTGACCTACGGTCCGTTGTGCAGTCACCCCTCTCTACTTTTTACTCTCGCTCTACTTTCCCTCAATTCTGAAGCCCCTGTTGCACTTACAGATTTCTTCTTCTAGCCACTAATCAAATTATACCTTGTTTCTTTTCAGTATATTACCTACAACCTTAACTTCCTTCCTGCTTACCTGCTGGATTTATTATTGTTGTTTCTCCAGTAACAACCTATTACTACACTTTTTATATATATAGCTATGTACTGTTCCACTTGGTACATTATGTTCTTCTTATCCATTGTATCCATAAGATTGTTTTGCTCTTTAATATTGTTAATTTGTCTCTATTTATATGTTGGTTTGGAGCTTTTCCCCTCGGATCTCCACTGAAAAAGGGTAAATTCTTACCCAGCTGGACCAACCCGGTTAATAATTGTGAAATAAATAAATAAATGTAACTGTCTGCTTTGGATTGCTTACCAGTTTTTATAGGTAGGTTCATAGGTAGGTACTAGGCTATCGGCCCTGGGGCCTATACAAGTCCAGCCAAAAAAGGTACCCCGGCTTTTGCCACCCAAGAAAATTATTTTCCTATGCCACTGTCGAGCAGAGCCACAGAGGTGATCCCTGGGGTGAATTTCCTATTTCCCATCCAATCATCAAGATTTTTCTTGAAGAGTGCTAATGAGGAGCTTTGTTTGATATAGATAGGTAGTTTATTCCAGAGTATGGGAAGTCTCTGGGACAGGAATCTATCCCTTCGGCATGTTCTGTTTATTGTGGTGACAAGGTTTAGGTCCCTAGAGCATGTAGCTTGGAGGGATTGGGATTTCTTTAAGTGTCCCTTGTCTAAGTTTTCCCCTGAATATCAAATAAATTAGATTTAAAGAAGCCAGCTTCTACATTATGAAACCCAAAGTTTGAATTCTGCAGCATGTACTTACTTTTCAGTTGGTCATTCAGTTGTTACTTTGCCTCCCCACTCACATTGCCTAGGATGTAGTGGTTAACTGTGGTCAGCCTTTTTGTATGTGCAGCAGTTATTTTGAAATTAATGATTGTCTTACAAAATTATTACATTAATAAATTGCTTGTGGCCTACATAGAGTTTGTAAAGCTTTCTGGTTGTCTTACAAATAATTCTGTAACTAATTGCAGTATATTTACAGTGTAGTTTAAGAATGTATGTGTAAGTGCAAAAATACATACATATATATATATATATATATATATATATATATATATATATATATATATGGGTCCATATGACTTCATCGACAGTTCATTTGGTCGACAGTTCATTTGGTCGATAGTTCATTTGGTCGACAGGCATTTTAGGTGGGGGGGCTTCACCCCCCACACCCCCCAATGTGGGGGACTGTGCCCCCCACACCCCCCCTAACTTTATATATCAACTCCAGGGTTGCACAACATTGGGGAAGGGGGCAAATATGCCTGTCGACCAAATGAGTGTCAATCAAATGAACTGTCGATGAAGTCATATGGACCCATATATATATATATATATATATATATATATATATATATATAGATATATAAATATATATATATGTGTGTGTGTATCCACATATCTGTATCATAGATATAAATATACAAATACACATACATATTTGTATGCATATGTTTACAAATACAGTAAATGTATTTTCCCTTTTTGCAAACGTATAAATACATCTTTGTAGTCACACACATATTTCCATGTGTACATAGCTGCATTTATGTAACATATCTGTTGATGACAGTGACAGTAGTGGTAATGGCAGGAGCTGGGAATTTGAAATGTCATTTATTGAAACTGAACATCCATGACAGGGTTATTTGTACAGGACATTTATGTTGAGAGATCACTGAACACTTCATTGTGTGCAGGTCTATTTCCATAACATTTGATGACAGCAGAAATTATAAAAACTTGCAATACTTTGTTTTGTCATTTGTGGATGATGCTGTACAGGTTACAAATACAAAAAGGCCAGGAAGACATTATTTAGTGTTTAATTGTACTTCACTTATATGATGAAAATATTACTTTTGCTGTACTGGGAGAATTTGCTAATGATGGTGTGATTCCGCTGGGATCATTGATTTTAAGGTTTTGTTTGCTATGGTTTTACAGTCATGATTTAAAATGGGATTTATGTATAACGAATTCAGGCACACTTTCATGTCCTTTGCTGCAGGGGTGATGAGAGTATTTTATTTTGTTAAATCAGGCTTCACTAGGGTTACCCATGTAAGTTGTTCTAGGTTATTGCATCATGCAGCAATAGGAATTGAGGCAGAGAAAAGACAGTTTCAGCCCTGTGGAAAACATGGTCCTCATAGGGACACTCAGGACATTTGGTAAGTGCCTTTGTGGAAAAGAGGGGCCAAAACAATCTGAGAGAGCAAAGGTGTGGAACAAAGTGATTATGGATATAAATGTTTGGGGAGGAACTGCACATTGACACAGTTCAGGAAAGAGCCACCGATATGGCAGGACCTGCCAAAGGAAAGGCAAGATATAATGCATTTGCCTGTAGTGGTATTGGTGGGGGACCTCCTACACTTCTACCTGTAACACCTGATGAGGAATGCCTCCTCACTATATGGGAGATGACTGTGACACTGATGAGGATGGCATGAGCAGGTGTGTTCCCTAAAATACTCACCATCCGCAGACCTGCATTCAAGGAGGTTACTGCAGAGGTTAACTTGTTACAAGTAACACATATCATTTACTATAAACAGGTGAAGCCTCCATTTCTGTTAGTTATGAAAGTGGAGTGAGTTTGCGTGGCAATTGTCACCATGTCTCATTATACAACCTTCAGTATATACTCCATTGACTCGCTAGTAATGTAATAAATTAATTCTTCATAGGATCAGCAGCAAAAAGTACCACTTTGCCAACACAGCTGGAAAATATCAGCATCAAAATGGCTGTTGATGATGATACAGTTGGTATATTCATGAGACAGCCTGAGGACAGTGACACACAGTCACCAAGCTTAATGGCAGGATCACCCATCCCATAGCAGGTACATTACTCTGCAAGATGTGACACTTGGTCACGAGGTCAAGTAGCTAGGGACATTGCATTGCAGACTTTACATGGAGAGAACCCAAGCACTTCAACACCAGTGTCTCCTCTACCATAGGAATGCCTTCTGGAAGATGGCCTGATCTCAGAGGTGTCCACTGTAACACCTGTTCAAAGGAGTGCCAGGCACAGGCACATGTCACAGTTACCTACTGAAGTATGGAAAGCATTGGCTGCCCAGCAAGTGTGCTGCATCATTTATTCGGGCACAGTCCAGTGCCACATAGTCTTTGTCAGAATAATGCAAGATGTACATGAGGATTTTCAGCACTACATGGAAATGGTAGAGAGTAGGGATAATGCCACGGTCACACTCATGCATAATATGGTGGCACTTACAGCAACCATCTCCACCTCCATGTGTACATTAGTCAGAACCTACTAAACTCAAGTAGGAATCAGTTGTAGACAAGGATGAGAATGGGTACTGTGCTGACATGTGGGAGCATATCACATTGCACTACAAGTGCTTCTCATGAAAGTACTGGCAGTAGCAGGGGGGACATAACACAACAGAATTCCTGCAGGCCTCATCAGCATTCATCTACTCATAACAAAGCCTCGCATTCAAGGTCTCAATCATATAGCACTGTGAGATCAAAGTCTGTAGGATCATCTCTGTGCAGTAGGTCACAACATTGCAGAAAATCAACTTCAAGCTCACATGCCAGCACTTCCTCAAGCTCACAGGCACCATCACCTGCCCTATGTTTAGGGGACATTGTGTATGACACATATGACTTACTGCAGGTAATGAAAATATGACGTCTCAGTTCATCAACATATATTTCTGTAGACTATTGTCACCATTAAAGTTCAAAGTAAATGTTAAAATAAAAATTATGTAAGCATAAATTCAAAATGGGATGAAGGAAGGAACATTTCTGAGTGCAATGTACTTCAGTACTAAGAGGCTTTGCATCAACTTGTATTTAAGTTAAGTAATGGTACCACTACAGTAACAGAAAAAAAAAGCAAATGTACAAACAAATGGAGAGGTGGCATGTTGCAGACTGCAGTTTATAACACCATTAAGGGCCCATTCAGCATCCCAAGTGTCAAGTGAATAAAGCCACTGCTGACAGTTAAACAAAAGATAATTAAAAAAAGAAAAATCATCTATAAAAAAGGGGTGGAGGACAGGCAAAATTAAATATTGTGCACTTTTAAGATCCTAACACACAGATACTATAGTAAAACATGATTACAGGGGTAGCAGTCAACACTAGCAGTGTTGCCACTGTACCCATACTACTGTACAAATGATGATGCAAGGGTTGGTATCTGTGACATCATTTTATTTATTTATTTAACATTTGCTGACCAGAAAAGGCTGACTAGGATAGAGCCTATTTTCAGCAGAGGCCCGGGAAGAAACCTTCCAGACATATGTCTTTGTAATGTGGGAGGAAACCCATGCGAACGCTGGGAGGACATGCAGTCTTCACACAGAAGACAACCTAGTCGAGAATTGAACCTGAGAACCCCTAGCTGTGAGGTGACAACACTAACTGCTGCACTACTGCACCAGTACCTCAGTAGAGGGTATTCATTTATTTCTTATTTGTCAGAACTACAAGTGAAGAAACATTACATTATAAAAAAGAAATGTGATATATTTTCCTTTCCTGTCCGAGGTATCAGCTCATGAGAAGTGCAAGTTGCAGTACAGCACCAGCATAGAATTTCTTCCACCAGTTCAGTCAAGTGCTGGAACACCAGTTTTAAATTACTGAGCAGTGCAGCAGAAGCAGTATGCCCATACTTGACTTAGAGTCCCTAAAGAAAACAAATTCAGCAAAACTACAAAATGTACTTATTCTTTGCTTGATACCAATTCTACTCATGGCACAGACTTAAATGAACAGTCAGGCATACCTCTTAGAAACAGTAAGTATGTATAGTGTATCAGTAACTGTACTGCAAAAAATAAAAAGTATATATTTAACGATGAAAGGGGCTGTCTAATGAATAGTTACATTAGGCCATTAACCACACAGACAGCCCATACCTAGCACTGCATACATCATGTATACTCTTTTATAATGAGGAAACACTAACCTGAATGTCATGGTCCATAGCTCTGGACTAGACACCCCCTCTTTACCTGCAAATCTATGTACTGTGTATAAGCTTGCTGCTGAGGGTCCCTTACTACTGCTTCTGGCTGTCCACCACCACTATCATAGGTCATGGTAGGATCTGTACTGCGAACTGCAGTGACATCATTCACCACCAGACTAGCACATGATCATACTGTGCAGTATGCAACACACTATCCACATCCACATCTGCCTTGATGTAACAGGGACATACTGAAGGGCACCTCCAGACTCATGCAAACAACAGAAATGGGCCTTCAGGGGGCCATACACTCTCTCAAGGACAAAGTGAGTCTTGGACAGAGCGGTATATTAAACCTATTTCAAGCAGCTTTCCACTGGGTCATCACAGGTGTCATAAACCACGCCTCATTTGGATAGCCTTACACCAAAGAAGTGAGTGTGTGCAAGTAAGAAACACATGTATCTCTTAGATTATACAGTGTTCAGAGTCAGTAACAACAGATGTATTGCACACAACATCACTAGTTTGCATGTGTGTGTAAATTGGTATGGGCAAGTGAACATTTTTTTTGTGTGTGTCTTTATGGACACAATCAAGTAGTGTGCTAGCAGCGTCTTTATCAGCATTTCGAAAATTGAATAGTTCGAATCACTAAATGTCGAACTGACATGATTGAACTATCCAATTTTCGAATGCCGATAAAAAAAATAATAATAAAACCAAAAAAAACTAAATGGTGTAGGCAGGGGGTGGGGGCAAGCCCCCCTGCACCCCCCACACCCCCTGCTACTTAAATATACCATCTCCAAGACTGCACTACATTGAGGTAAATGGAAATCTCCCCTGATGGAGATTTCTGTTTACCCATTCGACGTTTGGCACTTTCGGCATTCTCGATGCGACAATATCAGATTCGATATTGTCAGCATTTGAGATACTGATAGGAACCCTGCTATCACTATGTCCTGGTGTTTCAGATAGGTGTGAGCCATGTATAGTAGAGCAGTCAATTCAGCGTTGTCAGCCATGAGAACCTCCTCTGCCAGAATTTGCACTGCTGTTTCCATGGCGCTCGTTAGAAGGCAGGGTGCTACCTGAATGTGAATGATATCTACTGGATAAGTTCTTCTCCCGACTTTGTCCAGGACCACAATCCTGTGGATACTATGTCTGTGTATGGATACCACAATCACTGATAGAGCAGTGGGTGTAGTGTCACTGCAAGAGCAGGATCTTGCATGGCCATGTCTTTAACGCCAGAAGATGTAGCAGTTCTCTGGCCATGTGAATGCCAAACCTCCTCCAACAGATGTTCCATCACAGACATTGCCTGATGCAGTGTGTCGTTCATCCTCTCCAAGGAGTTGTCTGCACTACTTAGGGAGTCACCCACATCAGAATGCATGAGGTTTAGTAGTCACAGCATCTCTTCTGAGGCCCTGGTGGAACATGCCCAAGCCTCCACTATGGTCTTTCACAGACATCTGGTAGCACCTAATGACACACCCGCATCAGGAGGACAGTGGACAGCAGGCCTCCTCCAAGCATCCCTACAACCCTCCCATGTGACACCATGCCCTCATGATGGCTACTGGGAAAAACAACCAGCTTTGCAACCTGAGTAATCACACTACACTGATTAACTGTGTCACCCTTAACCTGTTCTATATCAGAGGTCTTCCTGTCATGGATATGGATAAGCGTACTGACTGTGTCCAAAATATGGGCAGGGTATGTAGGAGCCACAACTCCAGTATCAGACTGACCCTCTGTCCCCCCAGACTGTGCCTCATCATCGCCACCATCATCATCTGAGGCTACCGATACTCTGACTTCAGGTGGAAGGAGTTCTACTCTTATGTAGACCTCAATCTACCATATAGATTACAATAATCAAATGTGTGCTTACCACATACTGGTGGGCTGGCAGCCTGCAATCCAGAAGAGCCTGTATGTGAGGACTAGAAAGAAGTAAGTTTGCTAAGTATCACAGTGCAAATGATACAAGAAAAAGAGAGCAATCCCCTTCACAGGTGCAGATTAAAAATATTCTTATACAAAAAAATATAGTGAACATTTGTACCCCCAAAAAAAACACTCTGCTATTTCTCTATGACTTTAGTGTGACACATAGTTATCTCTAATTTGGTCTCTCTCTGTCTATATTTATCTCTCTCTCTCTCTCTCTATATATATATATATATATATATATATGTATATGTATGTGTATATATATATATATATATATATATATATATATATATATATGTATATCAGACATCTAAGATATGCACATATAAAGATATAACAATGACACTTGGATTTTGCCTACCTGGAAAGTCTGCTTGTGACACTCTGGGTCTGTTGTCCACATCATCGCCAAAGTTAGGGATTCTGTCTGAACCCTCTGCCAAGCTATCTGAACCTCTGACAGACAGGACTGACAGAAACTCCTCAGTTTCAGTTAGTGGTGGTTTGGTAGCAGGACCACCCCCTATAGCCACCTATTACTGGGCAATTGCAGCTGCCCTACAGTGAGCAGAGGCTGTAAATACTTGCCCTGCAGCACAATAGACCATCATGTAAGTAAATTGAACCCACCCCCCCAACTATATATACCAACTTTGAGATCATACTGCAGTTGAGAAAAGGGCAAAGTTGTGTAGTAGACCAACTACTTCTTTGCCCTTGGTAAATTCAGTGAATCGCTGAAATGATTTTCGCTAAAATGTGGTTGATGTCTAGGTGTTAGCTGAAATCGCATTTGGGCGAACTAATATAGACCCATCATATCACTTGCCTGGTGCTGTATCTGGGAGTACGTTCTCTCATGCCCTCCAATAGCGTTAACGTCATCGAGCACCTGCTGCCATAGTCTGTCTCTGGAAAATTGGTCAAATCTACCTGTCTAACAGAAACGCTCCATGGTGATGTAAGGCCTGGATAATGACCTCATTTTCTGCATCAGTGTATGGTGGCTTGTGGGGTACAGATTTCTTCTTCTGTGCCATATCCTTGTTTGAGAAGAAATAGAAAACAGACACACGCAACTACATATATAATAGATAGACAGAATATGTGACTGCATACATCCAACATGCACACAACTATTTAAAATGACTACTTCCTATGACTACACACAAGTTAGGATATCTCCCCACCAAAAAAAAAAAACATTTTCTAAATCAAATACCATCAACAATCTATAACAATTCTGTAATGCAGATAACACTGGTTTAACTATGTAATACTGCGCAACACTAACAGTAACAGTTAATAATGCAGCATTGGAAATGTAAGTGCCAGGAGGGCAGTCAGGTAGAAATCCAGAAACACAACACATTTTCTTTTTCTACTAAAACAGGTAAAAATGCCAGACCTTCCTACAAAGTTATAATACAGTCATTTGCAATAAATTCTAACATCAAATGAAACACAAACTAAAAAATATGTCCTGTAGTATTCTGCAGCATACATTTTGTAATGCAGACATGACTATGCCAAAAGAAAGGAATAAAGAAAAAAAAACAATTAAGATGAAAAACATGCTTTTTCTTTTTGTTAATATATGTCTTTGCCTGTGGCAGCTGTGGGAAATACTCTTAAATGACTGCTCTCACTGTCCTTTTTGAGTGTTCATATCCATACATGCTCCTGTTACAAGATAGCAAAGTTGCTTAGACATGTGAAACACACATTTAAAGTATTTGATCAACAATATTTTTTTCCTTTTATCATTTGCATGCCATTTCACATTGTGCTCCCTTGACTGACAGTGGTCAATAGCAGTCAATGGCAGTTCACTGCCTGAGGAAACAACTGACATTTTTTTATTTGGATTGCCATCAATAGTGCAATGGAGACTGACATTGTTGCGCTTTCCTCAGCAGTCTGGTCTGTAATGAGTGAAGAAATCCAAGTTGCTACACTCCTCTCTCGGTGGCGTAATAGGTAAACTTGCTTAGAGAAACAGTACAGGTGATGCAGAGTTGAAACCTGTTAGATCAATTTACCAAGGGAGGTCATACTAAATATTTATATTCATTTTGGTGCATGTGTTGATTTGAGGAACTCAGGTAAGGCGAGTATGTATTAAAAATGACAAACGGGTAAGTCCTTCAAAATGATGTCAGTATTAACTGTGTGAGTGCTGTGTGAACAATTAAAACATTTCTGCTGTTCCCTGTACCTTTCTATGTTCCCATGGCATTCGCTAAAGTCCTGATATTGTGAAAGATGCATGATAATACTGGTGTGGCAAGGAGATGAAAGAAGGCTGGATGTATCTGTGTAATGCGGGTCTATATTAGAATGGACTTTGAAGTGTTTTTTTGTGAGATCGCAGTACAGTGAAGATCAGAATATTTGCCCTTTCCTCACTGTAGTGCGATCTCGGAGTTGGTATATATATTTAGCGGGGGGGGTCCAGCCCCCCCTACAATAACTAGTTTGAGGGTCTGTCATTTTTGCTCTTTAGAGCATTCGACATTTTCATTACTCGTTGTTCTAATATAGAGCCGTGTAATGCAGTAGTAGTGCTGCTCATTGCTAGATATATACTGCGATTCATTTCACGTGTCTTCAAGTTGTTATTCCCAAAAAGATGTTTGAGTGCTTCTGATAAATATTGCCATTTGCATTTGCACATCTCCTGGCAGTGAGAAATTAACTGTCATGGCTTAAGGAAAAAGTGAAAAAAATAGTTTAGGCTGTCTTATGTAGAACAAACCAGTAAGCGGTATTGTGCAGCTATCAGCATTCTGGATAGTTCTCAATGAAAAAATACACCTGTCAGGTAACTTACTATATGGCACAAGGTGCAAGTATAGTGAGCTTAGAGAAAAAGGACAGCTGAAATATAGATCAAATTCACTTAACTGATAATTTTACAGAGGGTGGTCTGAATACGTTTAATTACATTTCGTGATACCACTGTGTTGTTAAAAATGCAACTCTTGTCGCTGTTTTGAGCAACATGTAAGCTTTTTTCTCTCCACTTTTACATTGTTTGTCATTAACTACAAGTCCAATAATGTGCTCCACAAAGTACATTTATAACGTTGCAGTGAAAAGTGTGACGGATAAATGTGTCACTTCTTATTCTGGTCATTGCTACATTTACCCATTGATTGCGTTTAATTTACTGTCGGCTCTTTTTCTCTATCATATATTTTTTTCTAATGCTTTTTCCATTTTCTCTTTACTCAGCAGCATGTAAAAACAGTTTCCTGCCTAAGAAAAAAGTGAAAAGTTTAGTTTAGGCTGCCTTATATACCTGTTGTCATTGTGCGGCCCTTCACACCATGGGTAGTACTTACTGCAGAGTGGGCACCTGACAGATTCCCAGTCCTGTGACATAAGGTGTATCTGAAGTGAATTGAGAGAAAGAAGGCATATGAAGCATTGTTCAAATCCTGTTTAGATATCACATTGCAATTATTTACAATGTGTAATATATTTTTTATGTTTAGTCATTTTAATTTGCATTTCCTCTCTACTTGGCAGCATGCAAACATGGTTCATACCTAAGGAATAAACTGAAAAAAATAGTCTAGGCTGCCTTATGTAGAGCAAGTATGCCTTGCATCATTGTGTGGCCCTCCACACCATGGATAGTACTTACTGCAGAGAATGCACCTGACAGATGTCCATTTCTTTTTCACAAGGTGTAACTAAAGTGAATTGAGTGAAATAAAGCCAGGAGGCATCGTTCATATCCTGTGTCAAGATCACAGTGCACTTGTTCTCAATATGTATAATGTATTTTTTATAATTAGTTTTAATCTGCATTTGCTCTTCACTTGACAGCTCACAGATATGGTTCCCTACGTAAGAAAAAGAGTGAACAATTTAGTTTATTCAGCCTTTTGCAGCACAATCATGCCTGGAAATGGTGTGCTTTCTTCACCGCTCTGGACAGTACTGAGTGGAGAAATTCTACCTGCCACATACCTGTCTTCTGTGGCAGAAGGTGTAAGTGCAGTAAGTTTATATAAAGAACACAGGTGGTTAAGGGTTTGAATCCAGATAAAAAATGCTTTTACAATGGGTCTAAGAATCCCATTTGTCACAAAATTTTGATTAGGACTATAACAGTAAAGAAAAATGATACTGTTAAACATGCTTCATGTGAACAATGTATCAGTAATGCTTGCTTAAGTAAACTTACCTGTTTAGCATATATCATTATTGTTTCAGATATAGTCTCAAGCTAATGTGTGCCCAGTTTCTTAAACCTGACAATGACGCTATTTAAAATAAAATCACTTGGATATATATGATGAGCAGAGTAATTTAGTTTGAATCATCATCATGACTCGTCATATATCCAAACTATATTTCTAGGACAGTTACATCTTGTGAAATATGTGTGTAACATACCCCATCCTGTATTACTGTGCTCATTCAGCTGCATCCATTTTAATATATTTTCAAACAGAAATCATAACTTTTACATAGGAATGCATTCCCAGGACTAATTAAAATTACACACATTGAGGCCTCCCTGAAGTGCATCTCCATTCATTGCCAAATTAGTATAATTCTTATTTTCATGCGTAAAGGTTAGTTCTCTTGTGGCAATGTCAGTTAATAAACTAAGTTTCAGTTTTTGCATAGTTTATTCCTTGGGTTAGATTCCCAGGTGTTGTAACAATATTTTAACAATTTATAAACCCCAGCATCACAATATGTCACAATTAATCCTCTTTCTCCTTCTAAACTGTAAGGAGTAATAGCCATGCTATTAAGCATTCCATTGTTGGACATTGTGACTTGTGGCCATAGGTTGAGCCTCACACGTGACAAAGCTCAATGCTGTGTGATATAAGTAGTGCCAATGTGTCTGCCAAGGAGTCCATTTGCTTTCAGTTGTGCAAATGCAGTTGTCAAGGCTGTGTGTTTTTGAATGCAACCAGTTACCCTTGAGATCTGTATTGGGTGCCAATTTAAAACTATTTTATTAGCTTGACTTTTGCAGACATGGCTGACAAGGGAGAGAGTGATACTAAATTTAGAGCACAAAGTTGGGATGTTGAGGAGTCCACAATATTTGTGACACTCCCTGTGAGGCACTACAGCCATGAGCTGCTGCTTGAGGATTACACCAGGTCTCAGTATAAGGTTCAGGCTTGGAATAGCTTCGCCAAGACTATCTCCAATGCAACAGGCATTCCAAGCACTTTGGAACAACATTGTCACCACTATATTTATATTAAGAAACACAAGCAGGACCTCCTAAGCTGATTGGAGGCTGAATTTAGGACTGGGAACACCCCCTAGTTCTGTAACTATACTGACCTATAACCTGTACATAGTATGGCATTAATGATTTAGCCAGTCAAAGCAGGTACTCATTATGCTTTCATATATATTTTTATTTTGTACTGGAGAGCTGCAGATGAGATAGCTGCAGATTGTAAGGTGCACCAGGGGAGATTAAGTTACCTCAGAGAGGCATGGGGTAAGTATGACTCAAGTCCAAATTCAAGCCAGAAATGTATTTTCTTTCCTTCAGGCACTAGCATCTTGATCAGGCATACCTCAACCTTCGACACAAGCACACATGCATTCCCCAATAGCTATTGCTGCATGCATTTAGCAATGAGAACAGAAGCTTAACTGTGCATGGGTTCAGTACCCAGAAGCAGAAGTTGTTTTTTTTATTACTGGATAAATATTTGTAAAATATTAACATCAGTAATGTATTAGGAAGAATTAAATTATGGTAATTGCAATTATTAAATTTGAATTCATATTTCTTATCCATTAGAGGAAAATAAAGGCTGCTGTTTGTTATGTCATAGCAGTGAGGACTGTTTATTTTATGACACATAAATAGCTCATCATCCTATATAGGTGTGGTAAGGGTGTACAATAGTACATTATCATAATAGTTTATATATTGCCAAACAAGGTTATTGAAAAAGTACAGATTTGTGACATGCCATGTGCCTAATTATGTATTTTGTTTATCTCCCCCAGCCTTTCTCTCTCTCTCTTTCTCTTTTTATTTTATTGTGGGGGCTATTATTTATTAAAACTCTGCTGTTTCTATAGCATGCTGCTGAAAAATGAATGACCAACAGCACAGAGATGTACACCAGCCACTGCAGCACAGCCCACTATATCTCCACAAATAGGATAGCTATGCGCTGTCCCACAGCACTCCTGCAAAATTTTATATTCTTGCCCATATTCTACCCTTTGCTTGGCAACTCCATTTTCACAACTGTCCTAGCCATTCTTTTTTCACATATTTAATCTGGTCAAAAAATAGATTCATACATAACATGTATAGCCAGAAATGGCCCATGGAAAAGCCTTCACTTTATGTCCTTGGCATTTGCTTAGAGGTTAGCATAACACAACAGTGCTGAGTGATGTTGAACATGGTTTAAATTCCTATTGTAAAAGCTGATGATTTCAGTGTAATCTGCAGTTGCCAGGTTACTTTTGCACAATCTGTTTAAATCTGTTGCACTGTGAGAATACAGAGTAAAGGCTGACTAAAGGCAGTGTTGTGGAACAGTCAATGTAACAATTCTTAGGCTGCTGGACATAATAAAGTAGGAGCTCCTATGTGGCATGTTAAAACAATTACCCTGTTTGTAGCCTGATATTTTGCATAGTGTCATGTGTTCAATTACAGCCGTAGGTCAGTTTATTAATTCTTGCCATTTCATATATTTAACACCAAACATCTGTATTTCTCTCCATATAAAACATTTCCTTAACATACCACAGTGCATCATTTGCAAAAACATTGCAGCCCTAACAGGGAGAATATACTTCTCTGAAGTTGAGGCAACTGCAAAGGTCTCTTGCTGATGAATACAAGTTGGGAGCAATCATTGAATCCTCTAATTATGTAGATATCCTTCAGAAAGGCCTGACTCAGATAATTGGTGCCAGGGCCATGGCCTAAAACTAAATGCAAAGAAAATGCATAATCATACCCTTTGGGAAATCATATATCCCTGTAAGTTACAAATTTGTAAACACTTTTATTGAATTATCACTTGTGACATAGACACATTTACATTTATATAAAAATAATCAAGTTGTATTAACAAGTTCCCGTTTACAAAAATACTTCACGTGTATTGCTATATGTCATACAATCTAAGCAACATTATATACTTATTCAGTTCCTGCCTTTTTTTTTTTGAACAAGAAACATTTTCACTTATGACATAAGAAATCATATATTTATATAAATGAAAACAAACCACACCAACACAATCCTAGAAGCAAGCATTTTGCATCACAAACCATACTGACACACTTCCATTTGCAAATGTTATACATCACTTATAATCTACGCACTCATTTTCAGTCAGACATTAGATAGCTCATTTAAGTCCTGCCTTCTTTTAAACCTCATTTCTCCCATGTATGTATTATTCCCACAATTCCCATTTTTCCTATGTAGTTTGCAACTACCCTTTTCTGAATAGCTCAATTCCGTTTTTTTTCTCTGTTACTATATTCGCTACTTCTAGTATAGTTGATTTAGATTTCCATTTTCTAGTAATTGCTTTTTTGGCAGCCACCATAATTAGACACAATAAGGCCTTACCATGTCTAGGCTATTCTGATTCTGTATAATAGCTCAGAAAAATCATCTTCCTCATCACACCAATTTTCCCACCCAGCATATCCAACAGCGCTTCCCACAGCGAATCCTTAAAGTCCTCCAACTCACCACACTCCCAGAAAATATGTTCCCAATTACCTCATTCTTCCTCATCAAACCTAGTGTAAATTACAATATTAATAACACACTCCTAAGAGTAGACACAGCAGTGAGAGATCTAGGTACACAGATAGATGGTAGCTTAAACTTTGATTGCCATGTGTCCACAGTGGTGAGGAAGACCTTAGATTGCCATGTGTCCACAGTGGTGAGGAAGCCCTTCACTGTGGCACAGCTTATAAGTAAAGGTATGGCATCCAGATCCATGGAGGCTATAGTCCCACTGTACTCGGCCCTCATTAGACCATTAATTGAGTGCAATGCATCTTTTTGCATGTACTTGACTACAAAAGCTGGAGTGGCATCAGAGGTTCCTCACAATGAATATACATGGTGTAAACAATATGTCCTTTGCAGATAGACTGAAAGCCCTATTCATTTACTCTGTGCCCTACCAACTATTAAGGCGTGACCTATGCGTAACCTACAAGGCACTCCCAAATCCAGCCTTGTTGGAACTATTGCTCGTTCGCAAGATTAATAGCATGGGGGTCATCTGGACTAAGGATCTAAACCTGGTCTGTGACTCATACAAAACATGTTAGACAGACAGATGTGTGTCTCAGAGATTGCCCTTTCTCTGGAATAGGTTTCTTATTCATTTTAAGCAGAGCTGTTCTCTGGCCCTTTTCAAAATCATTTTTGATCAATGGATGGAATCTTAAATTCACTCCTGGGGTAGTGCCTGTGCCCCTTAAAGACAGGAGCACTCTGTAAAATAATCAAAGACATAAGCACAAACCTGAGACATCCTCTGGCCCCTAAAGATCATAAATTGAGTACAGTTCAGGTAATATTGACAAGGCTTGCAAGGGCTGTTAAGCTGTTGGGAATCTCCTTTGAACCTATGAACCTGTTAAGCGTCAAACTTCTCCTGTGGTTGTTTGTCTTTTCGGCTTTTCCCGGTTAGGGGTCGCCACAGCGGAACTCCGGTATGCTAATGATTGGCAGTAGATTTTTATGGTACCGAGTTGCCAGCCCAACACCCAACCTTCAGCGAAGGCACGCCCATTCACGCATGTCTTTCAGAGGCCACTCGACCGTGTGGAGGACATGAAGACTCCACTTCTCCTGTGGTGCTTGTGATTAATACAGTGCTTTCTACTTTGTGCAACTAGATAGGTAGGATGTTTAGTGATCAATGTGGATAAGCTGTGTGTGTGTGTGTGTGTGTGTGTGTGTGTGTGTGTGTGTTTGTGTGTGTGTGTCTTTGTGAGTGGAGGTGTGCTTAATCAACTTTTAGTCTGGATAAACATTTTAAACTGCTAGATGACTCACCCATCCCCTGATGCTCTTTTTCACAACCTCTACTTCTTTGCAAGACAAGGGTGTAGCTAGGCTTATTGTTTGTTTTTAACTGATTGCAATTTTCTGTACATCACTTAAAGAAACTATGGCTTATTGTTTGTTTTTAACTGATTGCAATTTTCTGTACATCACTTAAAGAAACTATGGCTTTTTAGGCCATACTGTGTCCAGAACTCTCTAAATTAATGTTTCCAATAGAAGTCTCATAGATAGAAAAATATGTATTTCATGTTTTTAGAGGGAAAGTGTTGCAAAAATTTGTTAAGTGGGGGTGCATTTCCATTTTTCAAATGACAGGTGGTTTGTAGAACAGCAGTAACAGAGCATGATTACAAAATTATGATGTTCTGTAGGGGTTCAGAGCCGATCCTTCAGCTCCGACTCGGCCGATTACAAAGCTCAAAGTCTCATAGTTGGCTCGTGCCAACGTAGGTATCCCATAGTTTACTAGTAAGAATCCCCAGATCTCGTTTGCCATATGTACAAGTTCAGAAGTGCTTCTTGCTTGGCCGTGGCTAAGTTGCATATTTTTCATTATTATTATAGTCTTATTGACATTTCTGCTTATAAGATAGCTTAGTTTACATAGTCTTAGTAATAGTTTTTCATAGGTAGTATATAGTAGTGTGTTTTGCTAAATTTACATAGTTATTACTTAGAACTTGTTGGCCATTCTAAGCCCATTTTGTTCTCTGAGTGGTATCCTTTCTGTGTGCTAGTTTTTGACAAAGTTCCTATTAGCATAGGTCTGCGTTGTGTTAGGACCTTGTTTTTTCTAGTTTTCAATAGAATAGTATATTGTGTGCAGTGTCGTTTACTATTATTGACTAGTTTTGCCTGATGTTTAAAATTTACAATTTGTAGTATTTTCTGACTTAGCTTCTTTCCTGTTTCCCGCAGCTAGGTCCATTTAAGTTAGAGGACCTTGTCCTTCATTTAACTTTCTGGTGTGTTTTCCTCAATAGGGCTAGGACCATTTAAGTTAGAGGACTTGGTCCTCTGTTGTTTGTTCATCTGTGTGTGAGTCATCTTAGCGGGGCTAGGCCCGTTTAGGTTAGAGGACCTAGTCCTCAGTTGTGCTTGGTGTGTAGTTTTTTCTTAAAGGGTGAGACCCGTTTAAGTTAGAGGATCTTGTCCTCTCTTCTGTCTTTATAGAACTTCTATTTGTACTAAGACATGTCGAAGGAGTCCAAAGATCATAAACCTTCGGGTTTTTAAAAAGTGCCTTAAGTACTCCCAAAAAATGTCAATTACTGATGGGCATAGTAATTGCATTTACTACTTCAGAGCCATTCACTTACAGGAAACTTGTTCTTTCTGTCACTTCTTCAGCTCCGGAGTTCTCCAAGAAAGGAAGAACAAATTAATACTGAAAGATCTCCTTAAGCCTTCCTTCGAGAAGGATTTAGCCAGCTCTTCATCATCCTCCAAGTCTCACTCCTCAAAGAAAGAGAAGGTCAAGCTGGCAAAGAGACATTCTCCTGCACAGACTATTTTGTCTGGACCTCCACAGAAAACTTCAAAATTGGATAAGCCTTCCAACTCTTCGGCTCCACTGTCCTCGGAGCCGGTCAAGGTTATCAATGTTGACATTGTAGTGTCGGCCCCAAGTTTTTTGGAGCTGACTACTGAGAAGTTGCATCGGAGCCGGTCTAGAGAGCTATTGCCAGTCTCTCCAACTTTACGATCTCCCATTTTACAGAGATATAGGTAGCCTACACTGTCATCCAGCTCCTCCAAGAGCCTTTCAGAAGAGGATGTAGAGAGGGTAGTGCTTAGACTTTTGAAGTTGTCTGCTTTGCCAAAATTGTTACTGGCCCCAACCCAGTCAGTTTCGGAGCCATCTAAGGCCTTTCTCCCTGTTACTGTTCCTCCTCTGAGCCGTGTTGGTCCTTCGAAGATGGAGATTTTGGTGCCACTTGTTGTGGAACCCTTGGTTCCAGCACTCCTTTTGGCTGTCTTGGAGCCGAGTTCCATTCCAACACCTTTGGTGCCGTCCTTGGTGTCTAGGAGCCGAAGCTCACCAGTCAGCCCCGACAGGGATGCTTGGAACCGAACTTCTTCGGGGCCAAGCCTACCTCTCGGTGCATCGGCTAAGTTGAGCTCAGACCCTACATCGATCTCGGAGCCAGTGGCTACCTCTGTTTCCTCGGAACTGGGGCTGTCCTCGGAGCCAAAGAAATCTGCATTCGAGATGATGAGGATCATGCTGTCTTGGTCGTCAGCTCCGCACAAGGGTAGCTATACTCTTCCCCCACAAGCACTGACCTCCGTCTGTGCAACATCTCTCTCTCTTTCTAGACAGCAGAGACCCGCAGCCTCAGGAGCCCTAGTTGGGTGGCCCCCAGTCTTCCGAGACCTCCCCAGAATACCCTTCTGAGGAGCCCCCTCAGAAGAGGACATGCAAGTGGAAGCATGTAGACTACCCAGATGAGTCCATCACTTGCGACACTGACCTCGAAGAGTCAGAAGGGTCCCCTAGGTCATCCTCTGATGATATCTCCTTTGTAGATATCTTAGAGATCCTAAAGCAAAGAGGCCGCTGGCCCACTGTCATCCCTTCTGATGAGGAGTCAGTGTATCTGAAGGCTTTCGGGTCTTAACCTTCAGCCTCTTGGGTGTCACCACCTTTTGATGAGCTCATGGACCTAGTTAGTCGAAAGGTGTGGGAAACTCCTGATGCCATGGAACCCCCAGAAGAACCAACAAATTTCTCTCAGCCCCCAAAGAGAAAGAATTCTTGACCAAAGGTGTGCTTGTAGATGCCATGGTGGTGGCGGCAGCCACAAAGAAGGAACTAGCGGAGACTTCTACATCTGTCCATCCACTGAACAAGGAGTCTCAAATGATGGATAGATCTGGGAAGCGTATCTTCTCTTCAGTGGCTTTTACTCTCAGATCACTGAATTATCTAACACATTGTACTAGGCTTCAAAGAGATCTCCTAAAGGAGCTAGGAGATACTCTCCAAGGTACATTAACTGAAGGAGTCCCTGAAAAAGTTACTGCTCAGTTGTCCACCTTAAACTCCATTGTTAACTCCTCCATGAGGCTGATCTCCTATGCAGCAGATGGAGACAGCAGGGCACTGGGTTCCAGAGTTTCCCATAGAAGACACTCCTGGATGCACTTATGTAATTTTGCGGAGCCCTTCAAATCTACCTTTACCAACACCCCCTTCGACGGTTCCTCTTGGTTTGGACCAAAGGTAAAAGATACACTCATCAGGTATGAACAGGAAGGGAAAATTCTCTGTGGGGGGGGTATTTTTTACTCTCCCTTCTAGACCATACCCTAAGGGTCAGAGAGGCGGAAAAATGTGGTTCAAAAATCCCAGAGATTTTTCCCAGACGCACAGGGTGAGTCCTCCTTCAGAGGCAGGGAAGGAAGAGCTAATGGTAGACATCACCCTAGAGGCGGTGGGGGGGTCCACAAATCCAGGGTGGCTGCGATTCCTTTCGTGGCCATCCCTATCAGTGCTCCTGATGTGATGCCCGGCTGCGCTTCTCTGGAGCCAGTCTGGGGTTGCTTATCTTTGTATCAAGAAGCGTGGCTTAACATCACCCAAGATAAGTGGGTACAAAGAATAATCACCAGAGGATACTCCATACCCTCCTTTCTTCCACCCTACATCCCCAAGAAGTTCCCAGATGTTCCACCCAATCACTGGAATCAAGCAACCATAGAAGTTCAAAAGTTGCTTTCAGAGAGAGTCATCCAAACTGCCCCCACAGACCAGATAGGATTTGGAACTTACTCCAGATTCTTTTTAGTGCCAAAATGAACAGGGGACCGGAGGCCTATTTTGGACCTCAGCAAACTAAATGAATCAGTAAAGAAGTCCAAGTTCCAAATGGTAACCCTGCAGTCTATCCTCCCTGTGTTAGGAAGAGACAATTGGATGTGCTCCATAGACCTCCAAGATGCATACTACTGCATCAAAATGGACAGAGTATCGAGGACTCATCTCTGCTTCTGTCTGAGAGCCAGTCATTACCAATTTTGTGCTCTGCCCTTTGGTCTCACCACAACCCCCAGGGTGTTCACCAAATGCATGGCGGCAGTGACAGGTCACTTGAGATGTTGTGGATTCCAAGTGTTTCCATACCTGGACGACTGGCTCCTGAGCACCACCACCAGACATCTACTCCCACAAGCCAGGAATTCAGCCATCCAGCTCTGTACCCAGCTAGGAATTACGATAAATTGGGAAAAGTCTGCCTTGCCACCCTCTCAATTTGTGATGGCTCATCATCTTGCAGACAGAATTCAAAATCTCAGACAACAGATATATAGCTTACTTTCTCAACAAAAAGTCAGGGCCAAAACAGTGTTAAAACTTTTAGGGACCATGGCTTCTTCATAAATCTAGTTCCGCTAGCCAGATTGCATATGCAAATTCTTCAATGGCTATTTTTTTCCCAGTGGCCTCTTTAACAACTGCCTCTGTCTCATCATATTCTCATAACGGAATCTTTCAAAAAGGACTTTCATTGGTGGATTCAGCTTGATCAACTAACAACAGGAACACCCTTCCTTTCTTGCCAACCCGTTGCTACTGTGACCACGGATGCCTCCCAGATAGGGTGGGGGGCATTATCTAGGCAGGACTGTCCAAGGCACATGGCAAGATCACGAGGCTCACTTGCATATCAGTGTTCTAGAGATGAGAGCAGTGCTTCTAGCATTGCAAGCACTTCATGACTTTCTTCCTCTAGAGACAATAGCAATCCAGTTGGACAATATGTTAGTGGTATGGTATCTAACCAAGCAAGGAGGAATCAGATCTTACTCCCTTTGTCGAGAGGCTCTTCATGTTTGGCAGTGGGCAGTATCTTCCCAGCGCTTTCTAGTAGCAACTCATATCCTGGAGACAATCAATATGATAGCCAACAAGCTCAGTAGGGAAATCTTGATGCTGCAGAAGTGGTTTTTGAATCAGAAAGTAGCGGAACAGATTTTCCACAAATGGAGACAGCCTTGCTGAGATCTTTTTGCCAGTCCAATCAACGCCAAATGAAGCAGCTACTTCTCCCTTATTTACTCTCTGGGGGAGTCACCAAGAGACGCACTTGTTCACAATTGGCCTCCGAGACTTGTTTATGCTTTTCCCCCATTTCTGCTCATATCGAAAGTGATCCAGAAAGCAAAGTCCTTGGGAAGCAAAATGATTCTGATCACTCCTTACTGGCCTCGTCAGATTTGGTTCCCCTTTCTCAGGCCTCATCTCTTAGATGATCTATGGACTCTGAACCCAGTTCCAGACCTTTTGACACACATGTCAGGCTCCCTTCACCCCTGCCTCCACACCCCCAACTTGACAGCATGGCTGCTCCACTTCCATCCCTAGTCAGGCTTTATGATTTTTCACATGCAGTAACCCATATCCTTACATCTTCCCACAAACCTTCCATGAGGAAGTTATATGCTAGCAAATGGAGAAGATTTTCTATCTGGGCAAAAGAGAAAAATGTAGATCCTTAAACTGCATCCATCCCCTTGGTGTTAGAATTCCTTATCAAACTTTTCCATCAGGGATCAGCTGCTGCTACAATTAAATTTCAACTGGCTGTAATATCAAATTTTCATTTGGGACAACATGAACCTAATCTGATGGCTCACATATTATGTAAAACCTTCCTTAATAGCACTACCTTGCTGAGACCTCCTTTTCAGGAACCTGTATCTTCTTGGGATCTAAATTTCATTCTATCCAAAATTACTACCCCGCCTTTTGAACCTGTACATCTGTGTGAACTGAAGTTTCTGGTCTTGGAAGACCATTTTTCTAGTAGCTATTACATCCGCTAGAAGGGTGTCAGAATGGCAAGCACCGTCAGTCAAACCTCCTTACTTGATTTTTCATAAAGACAGTTTCCCTTCATACTAACCCTTCCTTCATCCCTAAAGTTTGCTCTCAGGCTAATTTGAACCAAACTATCGAACTGCCTGTATGTTTTCCTAATCATTCAAACAGTGCAGAATATAAATTTCATCAACTTGATGTTCACAGACAGTTATGGTTCTACCTACATAGAACTAAGGAAATTAGAAAATCAGACCAATTGTTTGTATCCTTTTCTGAAACTAGGAAGCCAGTCTCTAAAGTAACTCTTCTATCGAATTGAATTTCCATCTGTATCTCCTTTATCTACTCTTCCAATGAAAAGAACCTTCTGTTTAAAATTAAGGCTCATTCCACAAGATCCCTATCCACATCTGCTGCCTTTCAAGCCAGAGTTCAAATTGACAGTATTTGTGCAGCAGCAACTTGTGCTACCCCTCATACCTTTATTACTCATTACAAATTGGATTTGACCTCAAGGGGTAGAGCCTCCTTTTGTTCCACAGTTCTTAGGAGTATATTCCCGTGAACTACCTGAGAAAAAGGTGCTAGAGACGCTGTCCCATATGTAAGGATGAAGGCGAGATAGGACTACAGAACATAAAAAAGTTATGTACTTACCATAACATTCCATGTTTGTAGTCCATATCACCCTTCATTCTTATGAACCCACCCACCTACCCCCATCCTCAGAGGGTCTGGAGACAGGATAGTATTGCCTTTGGTAGGGTGGAGACCTTTCATCTTTGTTGTTCATTGTGGATAACCTTTTCTTTCACTCTTTTAGTCAGCAGCAAACAAGATCTGGGGATTCTTACTAGTGCACTATGGGATACCTACCTTGCCACGAGCCAACTAAGAGACTTTGAGCTTTGTAATTGGCCGAATCCTTGGCTCCGAACCCCATATGTAAGAATGAAGGGTAAGATGGACTACAGACATGGAATGTTATGGTAAGTACATAACTTCTTTTTCTCTGCCTACATGCATGGAACACACTGATGAGGTCACTCTTTCTAAAGTGAACTGTTGCACTTTAAATCTAATTCTTCTCCTGTGGTGCTTGGATTTCTTACACTATTCTCTACAATGTGTAAACAGAGATGTAGGAGGTTCGAAAACAACAGTGCTTAACCTCTATAAGTGTGTTTGTGTGACTGCAAATTAATTCAGGATTGGTTTGCACACATTTGCACTGCCAACTTTTACATCCCCAGATGGCTGTAAAAGTAATTTTACCAGACACATCTCCTTGGCAATACACTGCTAATATTATCCCTACATTGATGATGTTTGCCTCACTTGTACACAGTATTCTCCTGTGAAGTTGGCTGCTGATAATGTGTGGTATAGATGGTGTAAGTGGATAGGTAGGTGGTTGAAGTCAATTACTACTTAAATAATGTGACTTTGATTACTGTTACATGTCATTGGCCACCTCATAACCACCTTTATGTATACTTCTACCTATGAGATGGATTTATAGTGGCACAGTGTTACCCTAGCAAATCCTAGCATCCCCACCGTGATTATATAATGTTACCATAACTACAGTATCTCACAGTTGGCAGTGCAAATTCCACTGTGTTCCATGACTTTAATACTGTGCATTGTACATGGTGTAACTACATATGTAGGATTTTTGAGGCCAGCTGTGACTGTTCCTTTCACTTTCATACTGTGAATTGTACTCTTCAAATCTATATATATATATATATATATATATATATATATATATATATATATATATATATATATATATATATATATATATATATATATATATATATATATATATATATATATATATATATATATATATATATATATGATGTGTAGCTGTAGTGTTATTGTGCACTTTGGCCATTTTTTAGCATAAATATCCATAGAATCATAGGAAGTTGCTAGGCTACTGGCCCTGAGGCCCTTACAAGCCTAGCCAAGAATTTAGCCCATGTTCTGACAAGTCAGCACCCGATACCCCTATCCAGCAGGGACACAGGTGGAATCCCAGGGGGTGTATCTTCTGTTCCCCATCCAGTTATCCAGGTTGACTTAAAAAGGGTTAATGAGGTACTTTGCTTGACATGGAGAGGGAGTCTATTCCACAGAAGGGGGAGTCTCTGTGACACAAATCTGTCCCGCCAACAAGTCCTACTGATGTCACAGACCAGTTTGAGGTTGTACGTGCAGGTTACTCGAGAGCTTGACTTGCAGATATGCAGCAATCCCATCAAGGCGGGGTCTAAGATTGCTATGTATGCTGACAGTGGTCACTTCTGAAGTCTGTATGAAACTGAGTAGAGGGACAGGACTTTTAGCTAGTCTGTGTAGGGTAGATGTTTGAGGCCCTGGATTTTTCTGGTAAGGAACCTCTGTGATGTCTCCAGCAGCTGCTTATACTTTGTGAAGTACATGCTGAAAGGGGCACTGTACTTATTAATGGGTCTTTTAAGGGAAGAGTACAGAGATGTTATGACATTCTTGTCCGTGGATGAGTTACCATTACTAATGAGGTGGGCCATGTAGAAAGCTTTCCGTACAAAGGAGGCAATATGGTGGTCAAAAGTCAGTTTGCTATCAACCTAGGTGCCCATGTCCCTCACAACTGATTGCATGCTTAAGGCCTTGTTATTGACATGTTAATTTGTGGAGACGTCACTCTCCCCAAAGGGGATGATGATGCATTTTTTGGCATTCAGTTTGAGACCATGTTTCTGGCACCAGTCATTTGTTTGGGTGAGGTCCTCTTGGAGGATGTCCATATCACTAGGAGAATTGATGACAGCACCCAGCTTGCAGTCATCTGCAAACTTGGTCAGCCAAAGCCCACTGGTTTTGGCCTGCACCTCAGAAAAGTATATCCCAAACAACAGAGGTCCCAAGACTGATCCTTGGGGTACACCACTCATTACAGGTCTACTACTTGAGTGGCTTCCCCTGTTTGGCTAGTTGGGTTCTATCAGTGAGCCAGTTTGCTACCCATCTGGTAACATATGGATTGATGCCTAGTTGAGAGAGTTTATCTATTATACCCGAATGGAGAATAGTATGGCCAAGTCAAGGTAGGTAGTATGCACCATCTTTCCCTCATCCATGGCTTTGTTGACTGTCTCAAGGAAGTTGACCAAGTTTAACAGGCATGACGTCCCCTTGATGAAACCAAGATGTGTGGGCTCAAGTGTTTGGAGGTTGCCAATGCCCTTGTTAATGAGTTCCAAGATAATCCATTCCATGGCCTTGCAGATCAGGCTAGTTAGACTGATGGGTCTGTAATTTCCTGGATCGATGGACGCTCCACCTTTGTGTAAAGGGATGACAGTGGCTGTCCTCCACTCGGCTGGGATGAAGCTGGTACTCAGACGTGGGTTGAATAGGGTGTCTAATGGTGCTGCATGTTCCTGGAAGCTGTATTTTTTTGCCTTTGCGAAGGCAGTGATGACTTGTTCTCTAGAGATAAAGGGAGGGGGCAGGTGCTGGGAATGTCCTGATTTACTGATGGGGGAACAAAGAGGTGAAGTTGTCATTGAACCTGTCTGCTAGCAGGTTGGCTATACCTACAGCGTTTGTGTATGTGGTGTCCTTGACCACCAGTTCTGAGCAGATCTGAGTGCTTCCTTTGAGATTGTGGACTTGTGTGAAGAAAGTCTTATGATTGTGTTTAGCAGATGTGGCCAGTTTGGACTCTATGTTTGCTTTGGAGGATTTCACTAGTGCTCTTATTAGCTTGTTCAGGCTAAGGCGAGATTGTTTCCAATTAGGCACTTGCCCCTTCTTGGTCCTGGACAGCAATTTTTTCCTTTTATTATAGAGTTTATTTATTGCAGTTGTCCATCAGACAGGTTTACTCGTCCTTGAGGAGGATGAGTTTGTCCTGTCAGTATTCCTGATTCCATGCAGCTATATAAATGCCCGTATAGTACTTTGTTGTAGGTTTGGACATATATGCCAGTTCCTATGGAGGGGGAGGGGGCTGTGAAGCTGTTTATACCATCCCTCAGGAGGTTGCAATTAGCTGTGGAGAATTTCTTTTGTTTGATGCTTGCTGGGGTGGGGTGGGGGGAGATGGTGACTTTGAAAGTGACCGCTTTGTGGTCGGCTCTTACCAGAGAGGGTGACACTGTAGGGATGCTGCAGTGGTTACTCATGTTGGTTAATACCGAGTCCAAGATATTATCATATCTTGTGGGGGTGTTGGCCAGCTGGTCCAAGGCATTTGCATTGATGAAATCAAGGAATCTCTGGGCATTTGTGTTTTAACATGAGTAGTTCTTCCAGTCTATGGTTGGATAGTTAAAGTCACCCAGGATCAGAGTAAAGGGTTGAATCTTGATAGATTTGAAGAGGTCCAGATAGGTGGAGTGGGTGTCTTGAGTCAAAGTTGGGGGCCTGTAGCTAGCTATGATTTGAATAGGGGTCTTGTCAGTGGTTAACTGCACCTGTAGTATCTCCTGTGTGTTATACTGTTTACCAGCCTGGAGGTGTATATATCTTTAATATATATTGCAACTCTTTTTGCTTTCCTGCCCATGTTTTGGGGTCTGAATGTATGATAGGGTAAGTAATCTGGTATGGCTGGAGTGCTCTCCGCAGCTTTCAACCAGGTTTCTTTGACTGCACAAATGTCAGCTTCTTCCAGGGTTAAAAATGCTTGCAATGCATGCAGTTTCATGTTTAGACTCCTAGTGTTTAGCAGCATGACCTTTAATTTGCTTTTTGATGAAATTTTAATGTTGGTAATTTTGACCTCATGGGATTGTCTAAAAAAACACTATGGAGGAGGCAAGAGCCTTTGCTAGAAGCCAGAAGCCTAAGGGAAACAGATGCAGGCCATCTCTGGCAAAGTGTCATGGTCTGTCGATCATGTCTTCCCAGGCTGTCAGGTACTGGATTCCCTTGGAATGATACCAGAAACTAAGCCAGTTATTAAACTTAATAATTTTCTGTTTGTATTGAGGGATCATTCTGGGTGATGGTAGAATGCTGTTTAAGGCTAGGAACATACCTGCCTGGGACACATATTCAGTGAGCTTGATCATGTCTCTCTTCATATAGTCCAGAGAGGTATGTCTCAAGTCATTCATGCCAGCATGGACTATGACAGAATCATAACAGTACCTGTTGTTGAGAGACTTGTGTGCATGGGTGATGTGGTGGATTCTGACACCTGACAAACAACTAACCGTGACTTTCTCCTTATCTAGCCTGGTGAGTGGCACATCTGTGTATCTCACAATGGAGTCTTCTACGACTAATATGTTGGGTTTATGTTTAGGCCTTAGTGGCTGTGAGACATAGATGTGTGGACTATGTGCAGTGTGTGGTATGGTGGACAGAGCAGTTTGTGTGTTTTTGCCTCGGAGGTCCCTTTTGTTTGGGTATGTTTTTGTTGAGGTCCTCCACATTTGTGGATGTGTTTTGAGAGGTGTGGGTGGTGTTTGAGGTCTGATGTTTGTGTTGACAACCTTCTCAGTGCAAGATATACTGGCTTGTGAAGGAGAGAGCATAGACTCTAGGTTCTTTGTTATTGCGTCTCTCACAAATTGTGTTCCTAGGTGGTAGTAGTAGAGAGTTGTCCGTGTACATGAGGCAGTTGCTACATTATCTCAGGATGCCCATATCAACCAGACTAGGTGGAGAAACCATAGGAAATTGTCCATCCATATTTTGTCAGAATCTGAGGTAGTGAGGCATGAGAAAGCTAAGGGGGTAAAGTGTGGGAGGTCCAAGAGAAGTACTACTAGATGGTCACACAAGTGCTGCTTAGGGAAAATTGGTGGATGAAATACCTCGCAATGGGTTAAAACAGTGCAGTTGCAGTGTGTGTGATGTACAGATAAGCCCAAACCAGCTGAAATACAGGGTTTAAATACCACAAAAAATAGAAGATTCAGGTAGCACAAAAATCTAGTCAATCCTGCTAGTCCCTGCTTTCTTTACTATAGTGTGCCAGACAAGGTCCAGGCAGCCCTGATGCTATTACTAGCAGAGGAGATAGGCCCCTACCAACACAATATGGCTGCCAGAAACACAGATGGCAAACACAAGATGGCTGCCAGAAACGCAGAAAGCAAAAAGAAATAGCTGTAGCTGCAGCAAACCTTGTATCCAGACTATGCTACTCAATTTAAGGGTAAGAACACAGTAAAACTTACAAAAAGCATATATTAACCACTTAACAGACAAAAGCAGAACTCACAGTATGACAAAATACAGTTAAACAGTAATGAAATGCAGTAAAATGCAATTAAACAGTAATAAATTCCAGCAGATAGCAATGAAATACAGCTAAACAAAAATGAAATGCAGTTAATCAGTAAATTGCTTTAAAACAGTGCAAATGTGATAAATTAGCTCACAATCACAACAATAAAAAAAGCTCAAATAAAGCAGCACTTCAGTAGAATACTGTCATCAATTTAATCAGGCTACCGACAAGCAGTATCAAATGCCGCAAACTAAATGCATTTGAACATCTTAGCACAAGCAGCAAAATGAAGTAGGAAGAGGCACAACATATCTTTCTTTTTTGTTAAGTAGAAAGTGAGAAGATAATTCAAGGTTAAGAAGCTAAAGGGGTGGGCCTTCACAACTGATCAGACTGTACTCAGTAGAATGAGCTGACGCAATGGGACTGGGAGGAGTGTCCAATATCAAATTTATAGTAGAGGTGGGCAACTCAAAAGCCACCAAGCTTTAAGACCACAACAACAGTTGGTCAGGTGGGTGGGGATACAAGATCAGAACAGAGGTAAGGATTCAATTCGCTAAGCCTAAAAAGCAGTTGCACAGTTTAAACAGATATGCAGCAAATAATATTTTAGTTAATCATAAGTGCAGAAAACAGTTGCAAATAAGCACTTATCTTATGTAGTCTGACAGCAGGGTTTTGGAAAACAGCAGAGCAAGGGCAAAGGGCCTAATTCACTGCAGCTTTGAGCAAACACACATAAACTGGTTTAAACACTGGCTATTTAAGGCAGAGAAACAGGAACCAGCTAAAGTTCAAATAATCCAATAAAAAACACCTTAAAACAGAGCCCTGTCAAGAAAGAATCATTATGTTTTTGGCATCAATTGATAGAACTAGGAAAAGTATTAACTAATGAACAAATAATCAATAAATAATATAAACAGTGATCTATGGTTACTCTTTCAAAACCTAAGACAATATCTTGCACATAAAATAGAACAAACGCAAGTATCAATCAGACATGTGGTTCCAAAATTCATTGAATATTTTATTGTAATCACAGCACCAAGATGGTGGTTACCTATCCAACACTTACAAAATTATAAAACAGACAAAAGTATATCAAGTAAAATCATACTGGGATTATTACACATCAGTTACTAACCACCCTCCAGCTGATGAAGAAAAAAAGATTGTCTTAAAATCCGCAAAACATTCAACGTTGTCACTTTTTTGGCAATTATTTACCCAGAGATACTGACACAGAAGCATTTATACACCACATAAATTAGCTATAATGTTTGCTAGTGAGGATCAATGTTGGAGATGTCAGACTAAAACAAAAGCTGACTGGCAGCATGTTTTCTGTGAATTAAAGTGTCTCACATTGTATTGGAATATTTTTTCCATATTGTCTTTAATGATAAATATCAGTTAACCAAATCAATGATTTTATTCAACTCTCCTATTCCTGACTGTGTTCCAAAAAAGATTTTAAAATCTTATGGTCATTACTGGTGGTAGCACTTAAAAACATTACCATTCACTGGAAAAGTATGGCCTCTCCTACGTTCAAGGAATTCAAAAACTTAGACTTAACCATGGGACATATGGACATATCAACAATGAAGAACAGAACTAACAGACCTACAACATATTACAACTCTAGGATGAAAATACTGGAAATAGTTGAGAAAATGGACAAAGACATATGATTTTATGTTTCAATCTTCACACAAGGTTCAAGCTTATTATTACCTGTATAGACACCAATGTATATAGTTATATAATGTTTTGAAGTTATTGAGTTTTAAGATTGTATATATGTTATCTATTTTTTATGTAATGTTTGTAAAAGATGGTATATTAAAATTAAAAAAAATATTTTGAGGAAAAAACAAAACAGAGCCCTGTAGCAGCAACTCTAGCCAGATCAGACCAAACTAAAACCCCCTCCCACAAAGCAATAGCTAGGCCTCTCTAGACAAGAGATTAACTGTATTTCATGCTCCAAAAGTCACAACCAGTACTAGATTCAGCTCTATGCTAGTGTCTTTCGAGTGCAGCAACAAGTAAAATGAATAGAACAAGCAGATAAAACAAAAGATCAGAACAGAGGTAAGGATGTAGCTAATAAACAGTAGTGATGTCATCCATTCAAATGTGCATTTTCACAGTTGTACCTCAGTCATCATGTTGTGTGGTGCTTGCAATTCATGCACTAATGTTTATTTAGCCATTACCGCTCAGACTATGTTGTGTCAGTGTTATTGTGAATGTACATGTTGCTAGCTCTGTTATTAGACACATCTGTTGTGTGCACATATAGATGTTGATTCTTGCTGCAAAAAGCTATGATAATTGCTCACATGGCAGTGCTTTTTTTCAGAGTAATGATGACGTGAATACATTTTCTTTACATAACATATGTAGGAAGCATTATCCTTTTGCACAAGTGACTGCAATGACATTGACTTAGTACAGCAATTACAGGCACACATATTCTTTGCAGAAAGAACATGATATAATGGCTTGACATACTGACATATCTCACAATTATAGTGACACTTCTTCTGTGTTGCATTCATCCTGTACAGTATCATGTATTTTGTATTGTGAAATGCTCATGTGTTTGACATCCACATTCACTGCTTGTTAACATTGTCTGCCCTTATACTGTAATGCAGGAATGGCATCAACCACAATTACAACATGTCCATTTACAGTGGGAGAGGCCTCCACCATCCCTCTTTATCTTAAAGAGATTGTTTACAACATATACATCGGATGAAGTAATTTAATGCTGGTGCAGTATCACAGTTGCGTTTAGACTTCCTCTGTGGAGACTGCAGTCTATCCATGTCATTACTGCAATATTGTCCTTGACATTAATTATCATTACATCAGTATTGCAGGATACCGCCTGCTCAGAGGCGATCTGTGCCTGACGTATAAAGCCATGTCCAACCCGGAATTAATGGACATGCTGCACCTCAGAAAATCCAAATCCCATCGAGCTACGCGCTCGAGAGACTTGAACCTCAGCACTGAAATAAATAGGACATGCTGGAGGGACAGATTCATAACCCAGAGGCTCCCTTCACTCTGGAATAAAATCCCAGTCCAGGTTAGGCAGAGTCCCTCATTGACTCTCTTCAAGAGGAATCTTGATGAGTGGATGGAAGATTGTAGGTTTACTCCGGGTATCACTTCTGTGTCACTGTTAGAGGCACAGTATACTAACCTCGAAAAAGGGCATAGCAAAATTAATTTAAAATGGGTGGCGAAAGCCAAACGCACTCTGGCTAGGCTTATAAATGCCCTAGGGCAGATAGCCTAGTATGAACCTATGAACCTATGAAATGCTTCTTTGACTCTTCAGCACATTTGCTTACATTATATGAGTATACTTTACACATTTCCACTTCCACATCAATTAATTATGCAGTATAAAACGATTATTATTTGTATACATTTTCCCCCATTGTGCTTCCTCCTCCTTCAGTATTCTTTCACTTTACTTGCCCTTAATGTTCCTGGGCTACAGTGTGCTCTTGTATCTGAGCTTTGCCTGTTTGCAAACCGTTTTGCTACATACTGTGCCTGTGTTTGTAAGCACCTTTCCATGACTATGAAGACTGTTGCTGGCTACAAAAAGGTGCTTGCAAACTTGTAATCAAAGAAGAGCAACATAGATATTCAATTACCGCTGTCATTCATCTCTCTAAGGCGCTTACATCGTGTAGGCTTAGCACTTAACAGGACTGTTGATGAATCTAAGGGATTATGTCACAGATAGTAAAATGCAAAGACATTACAGAAATTGACACTATATATATATGTGTGTATGCACGTATAGATTCTATGCAGATATATGTCAAAAAGGAAGATT
Source organism: Protopterus annectens (assembly GCF_019279795.1). NCBI lineage: Eukaryota > Metazoa > Chordata > Ceratodontiformes > Protopteridae > Protopterus > Protopterus annectens. The sequence goes on from NC_056741.1 coordinate 416,698,096, forward strand.
ACAAAAGACAGTACTACATATGGATCCATTTAGAGTTTTCTAAATGGGAATATCTGAATTCAGATTAGTTGTAAAGCAAGGAGACATAATTATTTAAAGTAATATACTTAAAATGTTTAACATCGTTGAGAGGTAAGATATAAATTACTGAATTAAATCTGTACTTATTTATAGACATATTCTAATGTCTGCCAAGTTATGCGTGCTCTTTAAAATGAATGCATATTCTGCTATACTACTCCACTTATATTTTTTATGCAAGAAAAAAAAACAAAGATTGAATTACTTCTACAAAATTTAATTTGAAATGGTATGAATAATGTTCATGGATTTAAACTGTATATGCAGTTTATATTGATTTCATTTATTGTAGCCATTTTGAAAAATGCCATCAGTGGTAAACCAGTATTACTATATGTTGTACGCATTTTGATGTTAAGGCATTGCCATTGATGCTCGTTGTTACAGCTGTACACACATTGCATATTTATGATTTCATTTATTTCATGTTTTATGTCAGCAGTTTGTTATGAGACACTGTATCGAAGGCTTTTGATAAGTGTAAAAATATTGCTGATACTAGCTTACCTTTAGTTCTAAGTTGACTGATGGCTTAAGTGAAGCTAATAAGGGCTGTGGTAGTACTATGGTAGGGGCAAAAGCCGAGCTGAGTATTTGTAAGTATTTTATTGTCTAGGAGATGGTTAAGTATTTGGGTGTGAACACACCTTTCAAGGATTTTTGATAGAGGGGATAGGATTGCTATGGGCCGATAGTTGGAGAAGTCAGTGGAGGGACCTCCTTTGTATAGGGGTACGATGTGAGCAATTTTCCAGAGAATGGAGATGCGTTGCTCAGATATGGAATGGTTAATTAGTAGGGAATACTTTTGTAATGAATGTAATGAATCATGGCAGCTGAAATGACAGTCTGAACAATGAATTGAGCATTTTTTTCTTGAACTCTGGTCTTGAGAGAGCATTAGAATGGGTATTGCTGAGGATACCAGACAGTATTATTATAGCTCTGTTTCCTACTAGTAAACATCACTATGATATAGCATGCTTTTAGTACACAGTTCAGGTACATATTATAGATCTCTCTGAATTGCATTAATGCTGTTATTCACGTTTTGTTGGTCTTTTACATGTGTTTAAAGTTCCAAAGAATGTCTTAATATGCACTAGCATATGATGCCTGTAGCATTACTCCTTTCTGTAGCTGACCTTTTTCTTTTTCATCACACTAGCTCGATGCAGACTAATCTGTGACCTTGAGTCTTGTAAAGTTTTTGAGCATTAAGCTAATAGACACTGGGGAAAGGTGTTTTCCTAGTTCTTTTACATCTGGAGTACCTTTTTGGTACATACCCATAGTTTAGTGTTGTCTCATGGCATTGTTTAAAGCTCACTTTCTTAACCAAGTAACTTAATTAATGGTGTGCCATTTGTAAAAGGGCAGGGTGAGACAAACAAAATGATAGTAATTTAATTTATCTAGCTTGCTTCACAAATGAGGTATTAATCATTGTTTGTCACCTGTTATGCAGATACCATATTTTCATTATGGTGTGAGCTGCATTCTGTTGACACAGTTTGAAATGTCATGGTAGGGAAAAAAAATAAGTTGTCAATGTTCAAGTATACTGCATTACACTGCAAATATTGCTGATTGTTTGTTATGCATTATGACATTGTGACCTTAAGCATTATTTCCATATTTACATTAATATTCCTAAACTAAGTAACAGACATGCTATTGCCTGTATCATCTGAAACTTTAAATAAGGAACTATAAATTTCACTATAACAGCTTGAGGGAGAGCTAGTGTTGCTTGCATCATCAATTTTGCAAATAGGTATTATTTTTAATATTTTGTAAATATCTCAGAAAGCCAGCACCCAGAAAATAATTGCATGCTATCATGTGAAAACTCTTAGTCTCACTGAAAAAAGCCTTTCTGATAATGTATGTTTAAGCTGCATTTTATCCAGGAAAAGTTGTTAGTGTGTGACTATTGTCATTAAAAATTTGAGCTTTTACTGAACAAGCTTGCTGTTGGTACTATTTTACAGACTGGGTTTGTAAATCTTCACCCTGATTGGAGAATGAATACTCTCCAACAGAGTGTTAATATAGAGGCAATGTCTAGTAAAAATAAATAAATTCAAAATAAAAGTCAACTGTCCCACTTCACAGTAGCGTATTAAGGTGCTGTGAGGCTTGAACAGAAAAAAAAGCATGCAGCATTTTTTACATTCATTAAATCCAGCTTTACTGTTTAGTTGTTGTGTCTTTCGGCTTTTTCCCGGTTAGGGGTCGCCACAGCGAAACTCCGGTCCGCTAATGATTGGTATTTGATTTTTACGTGCCGAGTTACCAGCCCTGATGCACAACCTTCAACGAAAGTACGCCCATTCATGCATGTCTCCACGCAGAAGACGCTATAGCTGAAAATTGAACCGGACAGCTTCTTACTGTGAGGCGACAACACTACCGCAGCACCACCACCGCGGATCCGGCTTTACTGTTTAGTAAGAGTAAAATTTTAAAAATGAAAATAAAGAAAAAAATAGTGTGTGTGTGTGCGCGCGTGCACACCTGTGTGTTTTTATATGCATGCATCTATGTCTGTGCATTTGCGAGACAAAGAAAAGAGAAACGAATAAGAGACAGTGGCAGTGCATACCAGCTTCGACTGCAACAGGCAATCCATCAATGCACATTGCCTAAACAATAAGAAGTATGCCCAATCCCTTTGAGCTACACGCTCTAGGGACCTAAACCTTGTCACCACAATAAACAGTACATGCTGGAGGGATAGAGTCCTGTCCCAGAGACTTCCCATACTTTGGAACAAGCTACCCATCTATGTCAAGCAAAATTCCTCTTTAGCACTCTTCAAGAAAAATCTTGATAAGTGGATGGGAAATAGGAAATAAACCCCGGGGATCACTTTGGTGGCCCTGTTCGACAGGGCCATAGGAAAATAACTTTCTTGGATGGCGTAAGCCAGGGAACCTTGTTGGCTAGGCTTATTTAGGCCCTTGGGCCGATAGCCCTTACCTACCTATGAACATATGAACCCATGAAACTGAAATGTCTAGCATTATTGACAATAATCCTTGAAAAATTAATTATCAAGGTGCTGCTTACTGTGATGGATCTGAAGTCTTCTTAAGACACTAAGATCTTGCTGGCTGGATTCTGATGAAAACAAAGTCTAGTTATAATTGCATTTACAGTCTATTGCCCACAGAAATTTGAAGAATATACACTGATGCAACAACAAACTATGTCACTTTAAAAGCACTAATTAATAAATAACGTTTTATAACAAACCACACGTACTACTGTTGCAGCTTTAGTTACACTGTACCACTTTTTACTTCTCGTTCAGCATAAGTGATAACTTCCCTGTACAAAATACCTCTCCTAACAATTTCATTTGCTATAGTCTCGTTATAGTGGTTTTGCATCCTGTTTTTCTCCTTGGTCTTTGTATGAAAACATCTGTTTGCTGGTGTTTGCAGAAAAATATGTTTTCATACTGTAGAGAAATAATGCTGGTATTGTCTTTTAAGGAACCATCTTGTGAAAATGCCGACTTGATGAAAGCTTATCCATTTAGACTTGCTTGCTTAACAGTGTCATATGATAGAAACACGTACAGATTGTTTTCCTTTTGTCCATTCTTTAAGGAAACACGTTAGCTTTCTTACTGACAATGTGAAATGCATACATCCTGTTTTTTGCATTTTTGCTAAGTCTGTAAGGGGTCAGCTTTCTTGCTAACAGTGTAAAATGGATATATTCTTACTAATTTTGTAGGAAAACATGTCCATTAAGCAAATTCCTTATTTTTCAAGCCACAGTCATTTAGTATGGATGCTAATCACATATTGCTAAACTCTATTTCTACATTTAAGCAAGCTTTATTTTATACTTTATTTATTTTGCATATTTGCAACAGAATTACTTTCAACCTTAATACCTTGTTGGGCATACTCTTACAATCCTCAGTGATTTGTCAGGAAATCAAGCACTCTATAAAGGACAGAGCAGAACTTCCCAGCAAAATCAGGGACAGTTAAGAGGCATGGGGGGAAGGATGCAGTGTCTAGCATTCTACACTTTTTTTTCATTCATTTGATCACACTGAGATGCCTGAGGTGTATTCGATCAACAAGTGAATATATCTGCTGTGTGTGTGTTTATATGTATACATATCTGACTCTACCTCTGCTTATGAATGTGTGTGGGTGTGTAGACATTAAATACTTTCATAACTCATCCAAAATATGAGTTATTAAATACTTTCATAACTCATATTTTGGATGTAAAATACTTCCTCCAGCACCAATTACATATAGTATAGCAAATTTTGAAACATTAGGCAAAGAAAATGTTTTACATCAAAGTATAAAAAGGTATATAATAATACAAAAAAAATTAAGACATGAGCCCATTTTCTGTGTACAATAATGCCCCACAGAGTAGGCATTATCAGGGGAATTAATGCCCTCCAAATGGTGGTTAGGTCCCCCACCTGCAGCATAGGGCCTCACAACACCCCTTGGCATGCATTAATTCCCTGTTAAAGCCTAATTGCTTGTTTAATATAATTTACTGTTCATAAGATATGTATATTGGTTTGGCATATGCTTTTTAACTTGATTTTTCAGAAAATGCTCTGGAATCTAAGAATATGTATAGGGTCTATATTAGAAGACCGGATGTTTAGGTGATCGAACACCTAAACATCGATCTTCTAATATCAAAAGCAAAAAATGGTGAACGGTCGATTTAACGCAGGGAAAGATTTCCCTTGGCCATTCACTGGAGTTTGCTAACTTCCGCAATGGTGCAGCAGTAGCGTTGTTGCCTCACAGCAAGAGGTTCTTCCATTCGATTCTCAGCTGGAGTGCAGGGAGTGCCTTCTGTGTGGAGTCTGCATGTCCTCCGTGCGGTTGGGTGGGCGTTCGAAAGACATGCATAAATGGGCGTGCCTTCATTGAAGGTTGAACGTTGCCTCGATGTTCGTGAAAATCTACTGCCAATCATTAACGGACCGGAGTTCCACTGTGGCGACCCCTAACCAGGATAAGCAGAAAGACAAACAAACATTCACCGGAGTTTGCTATTTCCCTACTGTTGAGCGATCTCAGAGTATCATATATAGTTGGGGGTGGGGGGCAAAGCCCCCCCACTTAATTTATATGTAAAGTAATGTTTTTTGTGTTGTGGCCGAGGGATGTGTTTCCCTGGGACGTTCGACATTGTGCGGTTCGATATTACAAGATCGATGTTTAGGTGTTAGATCACCTAAACAGTCGGTCTTCTAATATAGACCCTATGTATAGACTGGTATATTTATGGCATTCTACAATAAATTCATCTGAATTAAAACACTTTTCTATCGTGAAGTATGCTTTTCAATCATGACATTTAATTTCAGTTTGGTGAACACTTATGTATAGGAGACCTGAAATAAAGAATATATGTGAGGAAGCATATTATTGTGGCATTATTAGAAAACTATTGAAATACATGTCAAGCAAGCAGAAATATCTGACAAATACATTTTAACAGAAGAATAAAACAATACAGACTCTTAGAGATTATGTTTATAGTTCAAATCTCTGTGATTCTCTCAAGAAGTTGAGTAAACTGCTTATGATCCAAAGACAAAAGGTTTTCCATTACGCTTTTATGACGAAGGCTTTCTAGCTCCTTTCATTACAGACAGATCAATTGAAGACAAAGAAAATCTATTTGGAATCCATAGCAAATCAAACAAAACATTTAAGTCACTCAGATTGAGTGACTTAAATGTTGAAAGCAATACTGAGCTTTTCTTTTGAAAGAATAATGTATTTTGAAGTAAAAGCTGCGTTGGGAGACATAGGGCCAGATTCCAAAGAGTTGCTCTCAGTGTAGTAAGTCTGCTGTAATTCCAAAAGAGTTGTTCTCAGTGTAAGTGACTTATTTATTATTATATTTATTTAGTTATTTATTTATTTATTACAGTTTGATGACCGAGTAGTCCACTGGGCCTGGAAGAGCTTGTTTTCAGTGGAGGCCCAGGGAGAAAATCTCCACAGGATATAGACAATTTTACAACAGTTATACAAAAGTAAATAAAGTAGTAGAACAGTGACAAATACAGAGATAATATACAATTTGTTAAAAAAGTCATAATATTTCTAATCCTAGATAATGATTTACAAAAGTGAGATTCATGTAGTCTAAACATATTATAAGTACAGGCATTTCAGATGAAAAAACATGTAAGTTAAACATTTATGTACAGATAACAAGATTTTTTTTTTAAATGAGAAATATGAGGAGAAGGAGGTGAGGTGGGAGAGGTAAAAGGTGGTAATATAGTGGAGAAAGGGAGTAGGTTGGGGGAAGTTTATGAGGCATAGGGTGGGAAAGGAAGTAGAGGCAAAGGGTAAGACAGCACAGTGATAGAAGGTTGGGGTATATAGTGCATGGGAGATTGTGTTAAAGAGTTTATGTGGTAGGGGTACAGGAACATTCCCACTTTGAAAGGAGGTGAGATTGGAGAAGGATTTTGAAGTTTGAGTAGCTTTGAGTATTTCAAAGGGTGGTAGGGAGAGAATTCCAGAGTTAGGTTGGGGGCAGGATAATAGTAGGTGGCCAGGGGGTAGACGAGGCTTATATATGTTTAGAAGATTGTGATTTTCTGATCTTAGAGAGTGACTGGGAATGTAGGAGGTTAAAGAGATGGACAGAGAAGGACAACTAGAAGGTTTGAATATGAGCTTGTGAGCAGTAGTAAGTCTAAGGAGTTTGAGGTAGTTAGGAAGTTCAAGTCATTTCAGGGTGTGGAGAGAGAGAGAGACAGTGATGTGATGAGTTTCTGGAGTTGGTGGCAAATTTGGAGATTTTATTATAACAGGCTTCCAACTTGGCCTGTAAGCCTAGCTGAAGATTAGTGAATAGGGGGTGGGGGGGGGGGCGCCATACAAAAGTGAAGGAAGAAGGTAAGTAGAGGTAAGGGTGTGTCTGGTGGAGGGGGTAAGGTAATGATTGTGTCTATACAGCAGACTTAGTTTTTGGTGAATTTTTTTGATATTAGTTTGGATATGGATGTCAAATTTTAGATTTTCATCAGTTATTGTCACTGTAAAAGAGTTTTTGTCTATACTGGTGTTTTTGGATGGGGAGAAGATCATTAACTATGTCTTATTGGCATTTAAGCCAAGGTGATTACTATGCATTCATGATTCGGTATTAGAAAACGCTAACTGAGTTTTGAGAAGTAGGTCAGAGGGGGTGTCATTGTGTACAAATAATGGTCAAATTGTCAGCATATTGAATTAGTGTGGTATCGGACAGAGACTGGTGGAAGTTATTAATGAAGATGTTAAAGAGGAGGAGCCTAGGATGGAACCCTGGGGAACTCCGATAGGGGTGTGTAGAAAGGAAGAGAGTGAGTTTCTCCATTTGATAGCTTGCTGTCTTTCAGAGAGGCAGCTGGTGAACCAAGTGATGGTAGGGGGAGAGGTTGAGAGAGGAGAGTTGGGATAATAGTAAGGGGTGAGAAATGGTATCAAAGGCTTTGGACAGGTCAAGGAACAGAGTAGAGACTATTTTGCCAGAGTTGCGAGCAAGGTTTATGGAGTCTAGAAAGGAGAGGAGGGCAGTGATGGTACTATTCCCAGGACAGAAACCATGTTGTGTAGGGGTTAGTAGGTTGTTTTGGGTCATGCAGGACATCATTTGGGATTGAATACATTTCTCCATGATTTTTGATAGTGGGGATAGGATGGCTATGGGCCAAAAATTAAAAGTGTCAGTGTTTTTGCCTCCTTTATGGAGTGGAATGATAAAGGCGTGTCTCCATAGTGAGGGGACGTATGATTGGATCGGTTTATGAAGATAGAGATGGGATGGGCAATGCTGTCTGCAGACAATTTGAGGAACGTTGTGGGTAGGTTATCTGGGGCAGGGGAGCATGATTTGAGTTAAAGGAGGAGCCAGAATATGAACAAAAGATGATTGACTTTAATAATTAGCTTAGTTTCTGGTGTCATTCTAAGGGGGTGCAATATTTGTCAGATTGGAAGGAGATGGTCAACAGACCACACTGCTTTGCCAGGGTTGGTCTGCACCTCTCCCCTCTAGGCTTTCGAATATTAGCTAAAACATTGTCTTACCCCATAGTGCCTTTTTTAGGCAATGCCAAACTGAAAGTACTTCCGGCAGAAATTCAAACCCAAGAAAATCTAAAAGTATTACTGCTTAATGCTAGGAGCCTAAACAAAAAACTCTACTCCCTAGAAGTTCTCGTTACCCTAGAGAATGCTGATGTCTGTGCTGTCACTGAGACATGGTTTAAAGCCACAGAGAGCACACCAACGGTGCAAGGTTATAATGCCTTCGACACATTTAGACCAGCTACTTCACAGGCAGGGACTAAAGGTGGAGGTGTCTTTATTTACACCAAAAATAAATATACTTCAAGGCTGGTCAAACAGGACAATGCACTTGAGCTGCTCCATGTTCAAATCACCATAGGTAAAATCCAATACCACTTCTGTAAAATCCAATGCCACTTCCTTGCAAGCTATAGGTCCCCCTCTATGACCCAGGAAACTCATAGCATGTATTTAAACTTAACACAAACAGTTCGCCTCACATGGGGCAAAACTAACACTATTAAACACACTAAACCAAAAAATAAAAAAGAAGGAAATAACCGCACAATGGTGTAGCGAGGTTCAATGCTTTAATGGTGACTGAGCGCTTTCACCTCTCCATCATAGGCTTCATCAGAGTCACAGAAAAAATACATCACTTCCTATTTATACACAAAAATTCTCTCATGACATCACATTTAATAGGCCTAAATCAATTCATATTTGATTGAATATATAAATAAACATTTAAATTCATGTGCTATGCTTTCCAGAAAACCATTAAATATTAAAAACAATCAAACCAACTGAACCAATAAAACTGTAAAATCAGCCACTGTGCAAATTTATATATTTGTAGCTTTCAATTTTAAAAGAAGGGCAATAGAGATGTTGTCATTGATACCAGGAGAATTTTTTGCATTTAATCTAAGTTGCCATTTGGTCTCTCTTAATTCCAGTGCAACTTTAATATTGCCATCCCTGTTATTTTTTATACGTTGTGTATAATAAAAAATAAAAATCTCTTGAAATTGTGACATACAACCGATTGGTGAGAGAGGGCACTACTGACCTTCCTATTCTTAATATCTCTTACATGCTCGGCAATTCTATCGCTCAATGTGCATATAGTTTTGCCAACATAGAATGCCGAGCATGTAATACAGGTTGCAATATAGACCACATTCATTGTTGTACAAGTTCCTCTACCAGAGCACTCCAATGTGTGTGGATAACCATCCACCGCTACATAAGGCTCATCGTTAATAGATTTACAGTGGTTACAAGAACCACACTTGTACATTCTAGAAACATGCCTACTACCTTTAGACATCCCTTTTATTTCTAGGGCTTCTTTTATATTCCTTCCCCTACTATAAACAACTGTGGGTTTATCCCCTAATCTCTGTTTAAGTTCTTTGTCAAAGATTTTATCCCAAGCAGTGTTTAAAATGTTCACCAATCGGGGGCAATCATGATTGTATTTCAACACCATCACTTTATTGTTTGACACGAGTCTTCAAAGCATTAGTCATAACAGTCACTGAAAGTAAAATTGGACAATAGACTGTAAATCTTTTCATCCAGATCTCCTTCTTGGTCTTGAGTAACAATTTGAGTGGGTAGCCTCTGTTTATAAACATCCCTATAAGTGTGTACATTTCCCTACCAAAATCATCGTCCTGGCTAATCATCCTAGATAGCCTGCACATCTGGCCCTTCACAACTCCACGCTTTTGATGTGGGGGATGGAAACTATCATAATGTAACAAACAATTAGAATAAGTTGGTTTCCTAAAAATAGTGGAAACCAACCTGCCATCCCTTTTCTTCAAGAGTATATCCAAATAGTCAATCTCACTATTGCTATATCTATGAGTGAAAGACAAAAAATCAGTACTAGTGTTCAAAAATAAGACAAACTCTTCGATTTCTTCCTCAGGTCCAGTCCACAAAATCAAGATATCATCCAAAAATCTTAGATATTTATTGCTTTTGGACATAAACCTGGATTTGAACACAACTTCTTTCTCCCATTCAAGCAAAACAACATTTGCAAATACTGGAGCACTCTTCACGCCCATTGCAACACCAGTAGTTTGTCGATAGAATTCACCTTCAAAAAATAGGAAATTACTATTCAGTACGATTTCCATCAATCTGGTTAAAAAGTTAACCTTGTCATTAGGGAGAATGCCTAATCCAGATAAACATTTCTCAAATGCTTTCATCCCTTTGTCATGTGGGATGACGGAAAACAAATTGACCACATCAATAGCCAAAAAAAACACATTATTGACTAATGAAAAGTCTCGTAACATCTCTAAACAATGCCAAGAATCTCTCATAATGTGATCTGTTTTGTTGATGATGTGCTTGACGTGATAATCGATATAAGTAGCCAGGGCTCTATCTTTGAACCCCTAGCTGCTACAATTGGTCTAAATGGTGGGTCATGTACACATTTATGGATCTTGGGAATACAAAAGATCATCGGGATGACAGGGCTATCCACACTCAAAAAGTCCAACTCAGTGCCATTAATCAGATCCTATGAAAAAGCATCAAATAATTCAATATCAATTCTAGAATATACATAATTTATCTCATTGCAGGAAACCCTAGAATAAGTGGTGGGTCGTTGAGAATCTCATTTTCAAACTATAGTAAAATTTGACATCAAAACAACACCCCCACCCTTGTCTGGTTTCATAAACCTAGTCATTGTATCATTTCTAATCTTACGGAAAAATTTTCTTTCATGTGTATTGAGGTTATCACTCAATGCTTCATTGCCTTGAATCAAATTCCTAAATTCTAATTCACAAAAATATTCAAATAGCCCAATTTTACCGTGATAGGAGGGAATAGAGGTGCTACTTCTTTTAAGCACTGATATAAAAAAACCCTCATCCTGTGGAAACAGCAACTTTACATTAAGTTGCCAAGTATATAATGTAAAATTCAGTAATAAAGAGGCAACATCCGTTTTAAATCACAGAACAAATGAAAAACCTTTTTTCAAAAGGTCATAATGTGTGGACGTCAATGGTCTATTAGTAAAATTGTACAAAGTAAAATCACCATTCTTGAAAATCTTGACACCCTCCTGGCTTTCTCTGTCACTTAAGATGTCACCATTTAGCAAATCTACCTCATTGGACTTGTTCAATACTGGTAATTCTGTCTTATTAGAAACATTAACCATCCAACCCAATACCATATTCATGGGTGACTTTAATTCCCCCACTATTAACTGGGAATCCTATACAACATCAAACGTACATGCACAGAGATTCCTGGATTTTGAAAACACAAACTCTCTCGGCAAGATAGTCAATACACCAACCAGGGTGCAACCATATTGGATCTGGTTCTCACTAATATGGGATACTGTTGCACACCCCCTACTGTAATACCATCTCTGGTAAGGTCAGACCACAAAATGGTCTCTTTTGAAGTAAAAATAAAACCTGGACCCCCAGCTAAACCTAGAAAATTCAGGAATTCTAAGGCTAACCTCCTGCTATTAAGTGAGAACCTGGCAAAATTTCAAGCCCCCATAAACTCTGAGAACACTTCTGCCTATGAAGAACTGTTTACAGAAACCCTGTACAGGCATGTTAATAGCTGCTTAGAGGCAGCTGTACCCACCAGGAAGAAGTACAGAACTAACTCAAAAAACAAGACACCCTGGTGAAATCACAAAATCAGTCAGATGTATAAAAGGATGAAGAAAATCATACTTACTTCGGTGTAAGGCCTGTTTATAAACAGGCTTAATCCAGGGACCAGATTAGAAAAGACTTGCTCCCAGTGTAAGTGGTCACTTTCACTGAGAGTAAGTCTTTTGGAATTGGGCCAATTGTGTTTCACTTAAAAGAAAGGTGTACTGACTGGCTATGTCAGCTACTTGCAGCTTTAATTTGTTTTGCTTTTTCTTATCTGCCTAATTATTCAAGCTTGCTGTAGTATATGTAGGAGGAACAGATGAGAAACAGAATAATCCCATGAAAATGTGAGTGTAGCTGCTTTCTGTAAGTTTGGACTGAATGTACAGGAAACAGAATCCCTGCATTTACACATTGTCTTTTTTCACAGTTACCTGTTATAGGTGCTCCCGGTATCTTGCATTTACTGTTTAGAATACTGCAGTGTTCATTTTACAGTGCCAAGATGAAATGTCTTGCTGAAAGAAATGTTGACATTAAAAGAATAAATGTTGGCATTTCCAAAAATCTTGTGTTGAGGAAGACAAAGCTAACAAGCTGAAACTGTCTTTTCTCAGCTGGCTGTGTAGTTGATTTTACTGTGTTCATTGTGTGCCCTTTTGATATGATGCAGTTGATTAGTGCAAACTAAAAGTATTTTATAGCAGTTGTGCAGTTCATGCAACCGTCAGAATATTGAACCTGTACAGATAAGTGTGCATCTCGAGTCCTTAAGCAGCAAAGGATAGGGACAAGAACTTTTGGGAATCTTTGAGAAAAATTGGATTGCAAGAAATACCAAAAAATATGGAAAGGAAGAATGCCATGATTTGGAAGAGCCTTTCCATGCCTGTAACAGCTAATTCAAGCTTTTTTGTGTCAACATCCAGAACTTCCTTTTTATAACATAACCTATTAAAACAAGGTAGCATTAACACAGCTGGCTTCTGTTTGCCATCATTCTTTAGGTTAACAAAGAACCTTGAATAAAACATTTGCTGCTAGTTTTTTGATGTGCAATCCATTCCATTGCTTTCTTTTTGAAGTTGCTTAAAAGTTACATTGTACACTTCCTATGTGTGACTTGATGAGAGTTTATAGAAGTGGGCCCAGGATAGAGAGCTGCAAAAATTTTATTGCTTATCAATTGTAAATTAGCTGCTGACCCCCCCCCCCCCCAAAAAAAAAAAAAAAACATCAGCGGAAATATCCATCCATTGAGCTCCTCCTTGCTCGATAATGAAAAGCCCCTCTTTGCGATAACAGTCTTCAACCTAGCATTATGGACAGTTGGACCACCCTTGTTTCTCCTGCCACCCTTGGTGACTTGGGTCTCTTGAGGCATTGTAGCAGTTGCCTCATGTACACTGACAACCTTCTACTAATAACTCACTTTAATATAGAGTACAAGAGATGTATCTACACCAAGAATCTTGAATCCATGTGCTTGAAACACTAACACTAAAGAGTTTGTCAACTCATCCGCCACTACTCATGCACATAGTACCACTAGTCATACACATAGTACGCATCAAACACAAAAATCAACATACACAGAGGTTCTCTCAAAAAACTTACCAAAACAACAGAGACCTCCAAAACACAAGACTGCTACAACTAAAACAGTTCCCACAACACCCATGACACACCAGTGTCTCTCCTACCAAGCCCGTAAGGCGTAACACTCAAAAAACAAATTTATTTGTCATTGGAGACTCCATAGTGAGACACACGGATGTCCTGCTCCCCATGTTGGACAAGGAGAAAGTCATGGTCAGCTGCCTGTCCAGTACCAGGATTCATCAGATCATGCATGCACTCAGGTCTCTGAGCAACCAGTATCATTATGACTCTGTCATAGTTCATATTGGAATGAATGACCTGAGATGTACCTCATAGTCTGTATGAAGAGAGACATGATTGAGCTCTGAGTATGTGTTTCAGACATGTATGTCACTAGCTTTGAGCAGCATACTACCCTCAACTAGAATGATGCCACAGTATAAACAAAAAAATGATTGATTTCAATAATTGGCTTAGTTTTTGGTGTCATTGAATGGGGATCTAGTTCCTGTCAGCCTGGGAAGCCATGGCCAACAAACCTCACTGCTTAGCCAGAGATGGTTTGCACCCGGCACCACTAGGCTTCCAGCTGCTGGCACAGGCTGTTGTCTCTCCTATAGCACCTTTCTTATGCAAAGTCTCAAAAACAAATTTACCAACGTGGAATTTGCCAATCATAACAAAATAAGGGTCATACTGCTAAAAGCTAGGAGCTTAAACCAAAAATTGCACACACACTGGAAGCACTTCTGTCACTGGAAGATGTAGATGTCTGTGCAGTCACAGAAACCTACTTCAAGGCCTCAGAGAGTACCCCAGCCTTGCAAGGCTACAATGCCTTCCACACCTTCAGATGCAAAACGAACTTGTGAGAACCAAAGGAGGTGGTGTTTCTGTCTATATTAGAGATAAATTCACCTTCTGTCTAGTTAGACAGGACAACTCCATGGAGTTACTCCAAGTTCAGATTACAGTGGGTAAGAGCGCTCATTTAAGTCATAGCCAGTTATAAATCCCCCTCCATGGGTCATGACACACAGAAAGTCTACTTGACCAAACTGAAGTCAAATCTAAATACTACCAAACACTCTAGTTACTGGGGATTTCAATTATCCCACCATCAACTGGGAAACCTACACTAGCTCTTACTCGCTAACACAAAAGTTCCTTGACTTTGTTAAATCAAATGTCCTGGAACAAGTTGTTCATACCCTGACAAGAGGAACAAACATACTAGATCTGGTCCTCACTAACATGACAAACAGATGCACTGCCGCAACTGTCGCACACTCATTAGTTAAATCTGACCATAAATTAGTCACCTTCCAGCTGGCACTAACACCAGAACTCACAAAGGGCGAAATTAGACTAAAAAACTTCACCAAGGCAAACTGTACCCTCCTAGATGAAGGTATAAATGCATTACAAGCCCCACCTCCAGCTGGAAGTGGTAACTACACCGAAGTTTGCACTAAAGACCTGTACAATCACTTGTATAACTGTATTGACTCTGCTGTACCAGAAAGAATCAAAGCCAGAACCCCATGTAAAAACAAGCCACCGTAGTGTACATCCAGCATCAACAAACTTTACAATAAATGCAAAAAGATGTTGCCCAAGAAAGCAAAGGTGAGGCTCCAGCAATGGAAAAGCACCCACCTCAGCCTCAACTGGCAAGACAGCTTGTCAAACCCTAAAAGGTAGGACCCAAGCAACTGCAGAACTAGTGACATTATTATACACACTGACCCCAGAGAGATATCAAACCTGCTAGTGGACAGGTTTGGCAAAATTTTCACTCCCTTATCCCCAATAAAATGATCGCAAATCTTCTGCCAAACCCCCTCCCCTACCCTACATATCTGAAGAGCAGGTCATTAAAGCTTTGTCCAAGGCAAAAAATGCAGCCTCTTTGAGACCAGGCAGCATCTCAGGCTGTCTTCTAAACAGGCTAAAACATGAACTAGTATCACCATTAAGTACCCCTTTCAATCATAATATAACCACAAACTTTGTTCCTGCAGAATGGAGAACAGCAACAGTTATTTCCCTCCACAAAGATGACCTAGCAACAGACCTGGGGAATTGCAGACCCATAAGCCTGACCAGCTTCATCTACAAAGCCATGAAATGTATCATTATGGACCTTATAAATAAAGACATAGGTGAACTCCACACCCTGGATCCAACCCAATTCGGCTTTGTCAAGGGCAGATCCTGGCTGTTAAATCTGGTCGATTTCTTTGAAAATGTGATCAGGGCCATCGACGAGGGCAGATTTCTGCACACAGCATACCTCGTCTTGGCAAAGGCTTTTGACACAATCCCACACTCAAGCATTACCGATAAACTTAGCAAACTGAATGTAAACCCCTTTGTTGTAAGATGGGTTGCCAAATGGCCTGCAAAGTGGGTGACTCCACATCAACCAGCAGACCTGTCACCAGTGGGCTGTCACAAGGAGCTGTTCTGCACCCCCAACTGTTTGGTATATACTTCTCAGAAGTTCAGGTCAAAACTAAGGGGTTGCGGCTGACCAATTTTGGGGATGACTGCAAACTGGGTGCAATTATTGTATCCCCAAATGTTGTCAGTATATTCCAGGAGGGTCTTATGTAGACCAACTTCTGGTGTCTTAGTCATGGTCTCAAACTGAATGCAAAGAATTTCACCATCATTCCCTTCAGCAAAAACAGTATCCCTTCACACTATCAAACTAAAACAATACCCTAACTACCCACAAAGTGGTAAGGGATCTGGAATCACAAGTTGACTGGGAACTTAACTTCAACCACCATGTGTCTAAGGAAGGCTTTCTACGCATGGGCACTGGAACCTTAGAGCCAGGGGAGGGGGAGCCAGGGCCAAAAAGGAGCAGGTACCAAGTTGGAAGCAATCTCTGCTTTGTCTGAACAAGCAAATAAGGTCACTGGTGAAATCTTCTACGGGCTAACTTCGAGTCCAGATTGGCTACATCCACCAAGGACAATCACAAGACCTTCTTCACATATGTTTGCAATCTCAAAGGTAACAGCCAAGTCTGTCTGAACCGGTGGTCAATAACACCACATACACAAACGCCATAGATATAGCCAACATCCTGGCACACAGGTTCAGTGAAAACTTCACCCCCTGTCCCCCCATCAATAAACCAGGACATCTCCAGCACCTGCCCCCTCCCCTCATCACCAGGGAGGAGGTCCTTAATGCCCTCTCAAAGGCAAAAGCTACAGTCTCCATGGGACCTGATAACATCTCTGGCTGTATCCTATATGAACTCAGGCATGAGCTCTCAGCTCCATTCGACACCCTATTCAACCAAAGTCTGAGCACCAGCTGAATGGCGGACAGCCACTATCATCCCTCTACACAAAGGTGGAGCATCCACTGACTCAGGCAGTTATAGGCCCATTAGCCTAACTAGCCTGATCTGCAAGGCCGTGGAACGCATTATCATGGACCTTATAAACAAAGACATTGGCAACCTCCAAATGCTTGACCCCACACAGTTTGGTTTTGTCAAAGGGAGATCATGCCTGTTAAACTTGGTCGACTTCTTCAAAACAGTCACTAAAACCATGGACAAGGGAAGACAGTGCACACCACCTACCCTTGACCTAGCCAAAGTCTTTGACAGTATTCCTCACTTGGGCATAATAGATAAACTCTCCCAGCTAGGCATCAATCTGTATGTTACCACCTGGGTAGCTAACTGACTCACTGATAGAACCCACTCAGTCAAAGTAGGGCAAGCCACCTCTAGTAGTAGACCTGTAACGAGCAGTGTACCCCAAGGATCAGTCTTGGGGCCTCTACTGTTTGGGATATACTTTTCTGAGGTGCAAGCCACAACTTGTGGTCTGTGGCTGACCAAGTGTGGAGATGACTGCAAGCTGGCTGCTTTCTTAAATTCCCCTAGTGATGTGAACATCCTCCAAGAGGGCCTTAACTAAAGTAATGACTGGTGCCAGAAGCATGGCCTCAAACTGAATGCCAAGAAATGCATCATTATCTCCTTTAAGGAAAATGTCATCCCCACTAATTATGATACTAATAACAACTTACTAAGCATGCAGTCAGTCATGAGGGACCTGGGCACCCAGGTTGATAGCAACCTGACTTTTGACCACCACATTGCCTTTCTTGTACGGAAGGCTTTCTACATGGCTCACCTCATAAATAAGAGTATTTCATCCAGGAACAAGGAGGTCATAACATCCCTGTACTCCTCCCTTATCAGACCCATTATCGAGTACAATGCCCCCTTTGGCATGTACCTTACCAAGCACATGCAGCAGTTGAAGAGACTACAGAGGTTCCTGACCAGGACAATCCAGGGTCTCAAACACCTATTCTATACAGATAGGCTAAAAGCTCAGTCCCTCTACTCAGTCTCCTACAGACTGCTCAGAGGTGACCTATGTCTGGCATACAAGGCCATTTTAGACCCAGCCTCGATGGAGTTGCTGCATATCCGTAAGATAAATTCCACTCGTGCAACCCACATGCACAGCCTTAACCTGGTCTATGACATTAATAGAATTTGTTGACAGGATAGATTTGTGTCCCAAAGACTTTCCCGTCTGTGGAATAGACTCCCTCTCCATGTCAAGCAGAGTACCTCTCTAGCCCTCTTTAAGAGGAATCTGGACAACTGGATGGGAAACAGAAAATCCACACCTGGGATCCCACCTGTGTCCCTGCTGAACAGGGGAAACAGGTGCTGACTTTGAGGGAACATGGGCAAAATTCTTGGCTAGGCTTATAAGGGCCTCCAGGCCAATAGCCTAGTATCATCATATGAACCTATGAACCTATTACACTGGGATGAAATGGCTAGGCATAAAATGACATCCAGGTTGATAGCCTAGTAATCTCCTATGATCCTATTAGTAGTTTGGATTCATTCAGAAATGGCAAGAATTAGATGGGAAAAAAACGATAAAGTAGAGATGTCTAGGGACTTTGAAGGTGGTATGTGAACTGACACTTGGGAAAGTCTGTAGTACAACTAACCAGGATATTCACAGAGGGAAATGAGTCACATAGATTATGGTACATGCAAGTGTCATTATATTGTCAGTAGGGTAGTAGCTGAGGTAGCAAGGTGAGCTACAGGGTTGCCATGAAAGGTGCAAAGACTTTGGATGAACTGCAAAGTTTTCATTACTATTACATCTTCAGACAGCAGACTTAAGAAAGAGGATTAGAGAGTAGAACAGGATAAGGTAGTGGACTGTGGAGAAGGTGATTGGGAAAAAGTATAGAATAAGGGATAGTTTAAACTCCACCTCAACTGAGAAGAGACTGTCCTGATGAAATCTGGACTCATAAGGTACAGTTGTATGATTCGCAGAGCCAGATCATGGTCAAATAGGGTCCTATAATGGATCATCCCCCCACCCCACCTATTCCAGTGTCCCCTTACATGGATATTTCTCTCCACTTACCTTAAATATTGTTTAAACCTGTCAATTTCTGCTTTACTTCTACAGTGATTACAGATATTTGGATTTAATTTAAAAGCTTTATTTCAGATTTGATAGCACAAGCAGTGATAGCCATTTGCTAAACAAAACAATGGTCTCACAATGAAAACAGACTTGGCATGAACTCTAAACTTCTCTGCCTTTGAAACTCACATTCATTGAAACAGCATCAAAACCCACATTCAAAGAAAATGCATCTGGCAGTGGTGGATTAAGTTTATCTTTGGGATGCTTTCAAACCATAGTATCTTTGCACACATTTTAGGACCACGCATTGATTCACCTGCCAGATTGTATTAAATTATATTCCTTATATAATACAGCACCATGTTAGGGTTAAGCAGTGAAACAAAATGTATGACCCAATAATGAAAAATACTACTCATTTCAGAAGATTTCAGCCATAAAAGACCACTCAAACTTTTGTCAATACAGTCCACCAATATCAGTCAATATGCACAATCTCTGCAGAAGTAAAAGTCATCTGAATATTTCCTCATTAAAGAGATCTTTAACTAATGAAGAGGTTTCACTGTTTCATCTAAAAAAATCAGTGCCTGCTGCTCTTGAAGAATGAGTTGCTTATGTTACATAAAAAAAATGGTAAGCTGGTAATATTGCAACAGGGAATGGATGGCAAACCAACCACAGGTTCATATTTACTAGGCATCACATCCAATGGAGGACACACTCAGGTCTGTAGCACACTGTCCCCTTGTAAAGTACACCACAGTATCAGCAATCCATCTGCTTGTTGTTGGAACAGAGCCCACAGCCTTCTGCACCAAAGAAAAGAATGCTGCTAGTTGTACTATTAACACTGCTTTCAAATTCTGTAGCACAAACAGCGACAGCCATTTGGTAAGCAAAACAGTTGCACATTGAAAACAGACTTAGTGTGAACAGCACTAAACTTCTCTTCCTTGAAGCTCACAGTTCCTTGAAAGTGCACTGAAACTGACAATTCCTTGAAAGTGCAATGAAACTCATATTCTTTGAGTTGTCCGGTACTTGATGTAGAGGATTCAGGCTCTTGTCTCCTATAACCAAAGTACAGGGTTTCAGTCTGAGCAAATAACCAACCTGCCATCCCTAACTAGGAAAACAACAGGGTATAAAAAAGGAAGAGGTGAGGATGAAAGTGGGAAAAGGATGCAGTACACAGTAGTAAGCAAAAAAGAGGAAATAGGTAAATTACTAAAGTTTCAATTTGCATGGAAAGAGAACTAACAGTAACAGCCTGACAATGAGATTGTTTTAGGGATACAACAGAAAAGAGAGGGAGCAGAAATAATTAAGTTCTTCAATAAAGGAAGAAAAATGTAAAGGGAATAAAAAAGTACAGGGAACAAATTGAGGCCTGACATGGTTATGGGTGGGGGAAGAGACAAATTGGGAATGTGGTAGGAGATCCATGCCTGAAGCAGTGATACATAGAGCTATTGGCCTCCATAAGATAGGAATAGAGCTTATCAAAGATTTTTACCAAACTGAGGTGATGACAAGCCCACAGGATATAAGCTGCCCCAAAATATTGTAAGAAGTCTTCCAAAACCCCATGTAGATGAGCTTTGTGAATCACTTTCTCTAGTGAGAATAGCGAGTGAACTAGAAAAAGGTTATATGAAAGACCCATCCCTATAAGGCTACGAACGAATAATCAATCAGTTCTTTACCTACAGTTATGTCACTGAAGACTAGTTGATGAGATAGGCTCTACAAAAATGCATTTGCTTGAGGACACATCATTCCTTTCTTCGGCATTCGGTGTTCTTTGAGATGGATATTCTAAAGAAGGAATTGCAGAATTTCTTTAAGGTGTGGGGGCTTTGTCTCCACAGAAAACATTTTTTGTTTAGGAAATTTGTCCTTTGCCAAAGTGAAGTTTTTGTTGACTAGTTCATCTGAATGGTCTTGGTGAAAAGATCATCAAAAAGGTGACTTTTATCCATGAGCCTACTTTGACAAAAAGAAAATTAAAAACATTCTTCATTGAAAGACTAGTGGCATACTTGAAATACAGAAAAATCCCAGATTGGAATTTGTCTTTGAAGCCTAAAAGGCTATCAGTCTGACTTAATCAAGTTTGAGTTATAAAAATCTGGACAAGGAAGCCCAACTGAATATGGTGTATGTAGACTTCAGTAGGGCACTAATTGCATAACAAGAGGAGAGCTAGGATTTAATGTGGAGAAATGCAAGATGCTACCTGTGGGATATAATGACCCATGAATGAAATACAGTCTGGATTGTGGAGCTGATATAGGTAGACCAAGGGAAAAACCTGGAGTATGGATAACTGCATCACTTAACCATCAGGCACAAATGAAAAAGCATCAGTTATATCCTGAAAGGATTAAAATGCAATGTTACTGTAAGACCAAAGAGTAGAGGGACATGAAGAAAAAAAGGCGAGTGGGGAGACTGGTAGGGTTGAAGTGTCAAAGCATGAGAGGATCAGAAATAAATAAAGAAAAATAACTTAGGTCAGTTGATAAAGACATACGCCATAAAGTTCATACAAATTTGATAGTTTGTGTCTAGCAAAATAAGTGGTTTTATATAATCAGTGTTTTCTGAATCAATGAATGAGTAAAAGGTTTCCTTGCTCAGATATGGCATGTTACTGAGAATTAAGAACTTAATTCCATTTGCTTTACTTAGGTTCCTCTCTTTGGTGAAAAAAAATGCAAGTATAGGCCTTAAGACCTTAAACTTGATAACCACTTACAAGGACCATGGGGGCAAGTCCTGAACCATGACCTCAGGAGCCCCAGACAAATCTACCTGCTTTCTTTTCCCAAATGAACTGTAGTAAAGCAAAATTCAGCTGTTATTGATGAATCTTAGGTTTTCTGTGTATAATTGAAATTATCCGGCTATGAGCCAGCAATGAAACAACAAATGGACAAATGAAAGTGAATGCAGAAATTAATACTTTGAGTGCAGTGAACCAAACAGGCTGCTTATGGTTCCTGGCTAATCTACATGTTTCAAGAGGAATATGTGCATAATCTAAATTGTATGCATTTGCTTACAAGTGTTGCAAACAATATGATTTTGGAGATATTTTTTATGTCTATTACTAATGCAATCTCTGAAAAATCGAGACTGAACAATGTTGTTGGTGTATTTTATCAAGGCAGATTTTAATACAAAGAAGTGATAGACCGGTAATACTGAGAGTATTTTGGTAAGCATCTATTTTGGCAACCACAGCTTAGGTATTTTTACAGAAAGGGTGATTTATCAGTGTGGGTTTATTTTGGAGAAGCCACATTGCTGATAAGCTGTATACGTTACAAATTACATGTGATATACTGTAACAGTCCCATCTTATCTAGTCAGCTGTTATCATTTCAGTTTTTGATCTTGAAATATAGTGCTTCTTATTAGTACTAGTTTAAGTGCATGTGCATTATGAATATGACTATTTATGTGGCTTTTTTAAGATAAACTATTTGTAGATCTGAGGCACAGTGCATAGAGAAAGCTGCATACATCTTGCATTAGGACCTCAACATCTACTGAACAGATGTCAGAGACAGTTGCAAAGCAAGCAAGTATATGTATTCCTTGTCCTTTTATGCACTGAAAAGTGTTTTTCTCCATGTCTCACATTCATTTTATTCCTATCTGCATTTCAGTGCTAGCTTGCATTGCTTTTTTTCAGTAGATGCTTTTAGTCCATCTATGCCTTGTTTCAGGGACAGTTACAGCTCTGCCAAGTAGAGGCAAACCATTGAGAATTGGAAACAGTTGAAATTCATACCCGAGGCTACAGCTGCTGTTGCAGTTTTTTTCTTTTATAGTGCCTGTATTCGTAGTTTAGTTTGCAGAAGGCATGGTCTACAGTATTATTAGAAGTAGAAGTTTGCACATGGTTTGAACAAACTGGGCCTAGCTGGTGGTATGGCATCATAGGCTGTTGTGGTAAGCTACAAATGAGCATGTTGTGTGCTTGTGAGTAAGACATTTAACCAGTGAGCTGCCCCTAAGACACTCCTGAAAAAAGCATCTGTCTCTCTTTGGTAACATCAGATTAAAAACATATTTATATTAAAAAAAGTATTTCCATTATAGTTTTAGTTATGTGCAATGTATCTTTTTCCTATAATATTGCTACTACAAGAAATTATTTAATGCCATTTGTTTACTTATAAAAATAAATAAATAAATTGCATAAGTGAGTTTTGTGGTCTTGCACACATGCACAAGCATCCCCAGTGTTATACTAGAGTGATGGGGATTCTTGAGTTTTAAGTGTATTTCATGTGCTGATGTATTTCTGATCCTCTTCCATTTACTAATTAATCAGAGGTGAGAATTTTCAGGTAAGCTTGATAGAAACTTGAAACAGCCAGGCATATTAATCTGAAGTCAACACTTCAGAGATGACATTTTGAGATCCACAGCTTGCTTATTGCAGTACCTATTGAATAGTTGCAAACACAAATCACCAGTGAGTCCATTTTAATGGACTGTAACAAAAATTAAACCTCTGTCTCATAGCAGCTTTTTGGTGCTTATAGTGAAAATCTGGATACCCATTGTTCTCATTTTTATTAAAAAAAAAAACCTTAGTACATATTCCAATTTACTTAATCCTTATCAGCTGCACATTTACATTTTCCAGACTAATAAAATTAAATAAAATGTTGTTGAAGAAACTTGTCTTTGATATTTGCACTGTAAGCTGCACATCTTGAGAGATATCCACTATTAATTATTTTGCTAATGATATAATTAAGCATATGTTTTCATATTTCTGTACAATGGATATAAAAAGTGTACATACCCCTGTTAAAATGCCAGGTTTTTGTGATATAGAAAAATGAAACCACAATAAATCATTTCAAAACGTTTCCCTCCTTTAATGTGACCTATAACCTGTACAATTCAATTGAAAAACAAATAAATCTGTT
Source organism: Protopterus annectens (assembly GCF_019279795.1). Classification (NCBI taxonomy): domain Eukaryota; kingdom Metazoa; phylum Chordata; order Ceratodontiformes; family Protopteridae; genus Protopterus; species Protopterus annectens. The sequence continues at coordinate 416,721,954 of NC_056741.1, forward strand.
AGGGGGAAAATATAAAAAAAAAACACACACAATAAGCTGGTTGCATTAGTGTGCACACCCTTAAACTAATATTTTGTTGAAGTACCTTTTTATTTAATTACAGCATTCAGTCTTCTTGGGTAGGAGTCTTATCAGCATGGCACATCTTGACTTGGCAATATTTGGCCACTCTTCCTTGCAAACGCACTTCAAATCTGTCAGATTGCAAGGGAATCTCTCATGCACAGCCTTCTTCAGGTCATGCCACAGATTTTCTATAGGATTTAGGTCTGAGCTCTGGCTGGGTCATTCCAAAAATTTAATTTTCTTCTGTTGAAGCCATTCTTTTGTTGATTTGGATGTATGCTTGGGTTTATTATCATGTTGAAAGGTGAAATTCCTCTTCATCTTTCTAGCAGACACCTGAAGGTTTTGGAACAAAAGTGACTAGTATTTGGAACTGTTTATAATTCCCTCCACCTTGACTAAAGCCCCAGTTCCAGCTGAAGAAAAGCAACCCCAAAGCATAATACTGCCACCACCATGATTCACTGTGGGGATGGTGTTCTTTTGGTGATGCAAAGTGTTGTTTTTGTGCCAAACATACCTTTTGGAATTGTGGCCAAAAGGTTCAACCTTGGTCTCATCAGACCATAACACATTTTCCCATATGCTTTTGGAAGACTTGATGTATTGTTTTGCAAATTTTAGCTGGGCCTGGGTGTTTTTCTGTGTAAGAAAAGGCTTCTGTCTTGCAACCCTACCCCATAGTCCAGACATATGAAGAATATGGGAGATTGTTGTCACATGTAGTACACAACCAATACTTGCCAGAAATTCCTGCAGCTCCCGTCAGTTTTGCTCTAGGTCTCTTGGTTGGCTCCCTGACTAGTTTTCTTCTTGTCTTTTCATCAGTTTTGGAGGGACGTCCAGTTTTTTCCTACGTCACTGTTGTCCCATATTTTCTCCACTTTTTGATGACTGTCTTTACTGTGTTTCATGGTATATCCAATACTGTGGAAATTTTTTTGTACCCTTCTCCTGACTGATACCTTTCAACAATGAGATCCCTTTGATGCTTTGTAAGCTTTTGGCAAGCCATGGCTTTTGCTGTAGCAGGCAACTGAGTACATGTCAGAAAAATCCTACTAGGACAGCTGAACTTTATTTGGGGTTAATCAGAGTCTCTTTAATTGATGGCAGGTGCATACCCAAGAACACTGAATGCTGTAATTAAATCAAAAGGTGCTTCAACAAAGTATTAGTTTAAGGGTGTGCAAACTTGTGCAACCAGCTTATTGTACGTTTTTTTATTTTTTATATTTTCCCCTAACAGATTTGTTTGTTTTTCAATTCATTTGTACAGGTTATAGGTCACATTAAAGGTGGGAAAAGTTTTGAAATGATTTGTTGTGGTCTCATTTTTTATATCACAAAATCTCAATAAACGTACATTTATAGACAAATTTCTTGTTGTCAAGTGAAAGCTTATGTTTGGTTACAAAAAATATTCAAAAAATATATATCTAGTTTGTACAGTTTTCAAGATATGAAAATTTTGTTTGAGAAAGTTTACAAAACTATAATTTGGGGTTTGTGCACATTATAATATGTTACAGTATTTATGAAAAAGACTATGATTGCGCCATTATCATATTTCTTACTAATAACTTTGCTGTTTGTACAGTTGTAATAGCTTTTATTGTCCACAAAATATTTATATTTGTTTATCTTATGCTTTTTACGTTTACTTTTCAGAAAATGCTCTGGAATGCAAGATGTATGTATAGGCTGCTAGAGAGGTGTAAATTGCTGCTTGTACAGTTGTAATAGCTTGTAATAGCTTTTATTGCTCACAACATATTTACATTTGTTTATCTTATGCTTTTTAAGTCTATTTTTCAGAAAATGCTCTGGAATGCAAGATGTATGTATAGGCTGCTAGAGATGTGTACGTAGGCTGCTAGAGGTGCGGCATTCCATACCACATAGGTGTTAATGAGTTAATAGTCTGTTAGTTACTGAGATGAAGATTACTTTATTTCAAAGACTGAATAGAAAAGATCACAGTACATCTAGCCTAGCAGTTGCAGCAGGTATCCATGCATAACAGACATTCACTGTTAATGTAATACAGGGTTTTTTAACTGAATTAAAAGAAAAAAAGTGTAAAAAATGCATTGTGTGCAACAGCATGAGACATGTACATCCTGAATAAGCTAAATCATGTACTGCGTTTTGATCATGCTTTTCTGGGTGCAGAAAATGAGACCTCATCCAGTAGTATGCTACTGTCTGTTCTTTTTCAAACTGCTATGTGGAGATACCATTCGTAAACATAACAACTTGTTTGGCACGGAAAGTTGTTAATTTTCATTCCAGGTCTGTACAGAGAGTGTTACTGGCTGCTTATTTTACTAAAATATTTTTGTTAAACTTATTTATGAATTGTTGTTTAGTTGCAGTCATCATACTGAATGCCTTACAGTACATATCCTTACCTTGGTTTCATTCTCATGAAGGAAAATTTGCACTAACAATAAAACTGAAGTCATACGAAGTACTTTCTAAGAAAACGTAATACATTTTTGGCATTTAGGGATTTAAGCAGTTTTGCCTTATAAAAGGGTACAGGCAATGCACTTAATTTCCTCTGACCATACCTCTAAACCTCTTAGAGGAAGGAATATGGACAAAGCCATAAATAAAAGTGAGACAAAGGCCCAAAAATAGGGACTTTTTAAAAATATTGCTCTTACAAATTTAGTTGATAGGTTTTGCATTAGCATGAATTTTCTGAAGGGTATGAAGTTTGAAACTCAAATGTCTGTCATTATTTTCTAACTTTAATCTTTAATGATTTACTACCAATTTGCCAGAAAAACACAATTTTATGAAAAATGTTCTAAGATTCCACAACTCCACATTTTCTTGAAAATATTTTAGCCATTACTCTGCTCAACACTTACAAAGAATATTAAGATTGTAACTTAAAAAAAGAAAAGAAAGCAAAAAAGAAACACCATGAACCAGTAATCTTAATTTCACTGCAAATGTGGTTCCAGATAAGGAGAGAAAAGAAATTAGAGGAAGTAGAAGAGTTCTTACTTACATTTCTAGGAGAGGAGCACTTCTCACTGGATATAACAAGTTGACCCTTGGCATGAAGATAAATCATAACCAACAGGTAGGGCAAATCTATTCTCCCTGATACACCTGCAGCAAATGTACAAACCCTCATTATGCTGCGCCCTTTACCAGAAAAAAACAACTCACTGCCTTTTCATTCCTACTTAGAGTTAGTACAAGGTTCATCCCCAATGCAGATTCATGTCAATGCTGTCATAATTGAATAATTGAATCATAAGGTACTGTTGAGAGATAAAAGAGGATTAGAAGCAGTGCGGATCTCAATACACCGAGAGAACATGAAATCATCCATTGCACCCCCCCCCCAAAAAAAAAACAAAAAGGCCTCAAACCAGCAGGAAGTGTGAAATGGAAAATCTGATTAAAATTGGGAATGACTGGGTATAGGTTTCTTAACTCCACATAGCTTAACTAGATGTGCATGAGAAATAAATGTCCATTAATGTGAAGTCGTGTATAGCAAAAAATGAGACTTAAAGTAGGCAATTGGGTCACAGGGGGCATTTCTGATTATAGAATACTAAGTTATGATGGGAAAATGAAGAGAGTCATCACAAATTAACATAACGTTGCTTGAACAGTATTGTAATTTTCTAGAAGGACAGGTATGCAAGTGATACTTTCTGGACATATATCAGTGTCAAATTGCAAAAGAGAACAGAAGAAACCAAATGAATGTTGGAAAAACCAGGAATGCATAGAGATCCATAATGAAGAAGCGATTAGAGAATTTCTTAAATTCACATAAATAATCATGAGATAAATTCTGGGGTTTAACAAAATATGGTAAAGTGTTTGAGCATAAAACATGCCGTTTTGCTGTCCTTAACTGGTAGTATTGCTTAGTACTCAAAAGAGAGAATGAAGGTAATGAGATGCAGACAGGTGATAATATCATACAGCTGGAGCTTGATATAATATAGCAGGAATTAAAAAGCAACAAACACAGCATTTAACATCAACACACTGTTATATCCAGATTTTATAAGCCTGAAGTGCACAGGGGACTGCATTCCATGTCACACTAATATTCTGCAATGTCCATGGACTAGGGTGACAGGTCAATGGCTGGAAGCCCACAAGTTTGCTCTAGGATAAATACTTTATTACACAGTTTGTGCCATGGAAGCACTTCACTCCTTGTTCGGCAACATCCACACAAGCAATATTTCAAACTACAATTCCCAGTCATCTCAAATACTCAAGAAGCACATTGCAAAGGCATAAACAAACAAGTGATATGGCCGGAAGGAGTTAAATACTCTTCCCAGCATTGCTGTAATCAGAAGCAGTGCCTTCAACAATAAAAATGAGTAGTGAATGAAATAAGAAATGTGAAAATATTAAAATTTAATGTAACATTTAATAACATGTATCTGTGCTCAAGACATATGACGTAACAGTAATAAAACTCATATCAGTACTATTTATAGCTTAGTTTCAGTAAACATTTTAGACTTAAAAAAACAAATGTATGCATAGGTTGTCATCACTTTGCTAAAATGTTGCTAAAGTTGTGTATTTTTGTATTTTTACTCACTGCTAATGTCAGGATGGTGTATCACAGTTAGGCTGGGCTGAAAATTTCTGGATGGACAACTGTTTTACCCAGGGGTAACAAATAAATACAGTCAGATAAAAGTTCACACTTCTGTGCTGTCATGGCAGTACCTCAAGAGTTCTCTCCCAGAAACTCAAAAGCAAAAAGCTGTCAACCAGTTCAAATTGAGGAAAAGATCAGCAGTGGAATTTGAATTACTTACAAAAGCTTTATCAATGAATCTGGCTCAGCAGTTCAAACAAGATATGAGTTAATGACTGTTCTTAACTGATTAATATACAATGAATGTTCATTAGTTTGATAAAAAAAAACAACTGAATGAGGCATTTCAGAAAATTTTTGAGTAAACTATAATGTAAATGTAACCTATTAACTACATATTTAAAGTATTTTATAAATAGTATATAATGTTATTTACTGAAATGTGAAAGGATTTAATGACTCACCTTAGCATTTATAAGAACATGGGACAATATTAGGCAAGCAATCACCGGAATCATAAGATGCCTAACCATATGCATCCTTAAACAGACACACTTGACAGGCACATAGTACTCACTTTCCAAGTCAAGCAGAGCCATACATGATAACCTTGTTGAAAGTTTGTGTCTACTATTCAAAAGTTATGCAGTCCTTCATTCTCTCCATTTCCACAAGTGAAATATTTTCAAAGACAATAGTTCAAACCTCCAGCATTTGTTATTTACCTGAGAAAAAAATATCTGACTAATAGCATTAAATGTAGTAAAGCCTTACTGTATCTGGCCAATTCAGATCCTGTATAGCTCAAAAGAATCATTTCCTTAGTTACAGTCATTTGCTCACGCATTTCTGACAAGTGCACTAGAAAATTCTTAAAAGCGGGAAGTAAATAGTGTGGAAAGAAATAGCCAGGGAATTGTTATGGCTAGGCTTGTATAGGCCCTAGGGCTGATAGCCTAGTACCAATCTATGAACCTTTGAAGTGTATTTGGGGTACACAAATGTTAGTGCAAACACTACTGGACCTTAGTGTATGTTTGGGAGCCATGCAGATGTCTTTTCATTGTTCCTTGGTATATTGCCTTTCCAGCGACTCTTGACAATCTTTTCTAACCTCCTTTGGTGGATTTGTATGGTTATGTAATATTTTATAAGCCCTATTAATTATCCCCTTTTAACAGCTACTTCTGTTTTACACTCAACTAAAACCTCTACTGTAGATGACCTTTCACTTAACACTCTCATATCCCTTACTCTTTGCCCATATTTTGTTGTCTGTCTCTGGTATGAAAGGCAGTCCCTATCCTGCATTACAGATTTCTGCTTAGCCTCAACCCACTCTGTTAACTTTCTCTCCCTAGTTATTTTCTCCCAAAACCTCTGTTCATTTGCAAAATTTATTCAGTAAATTTCAGCTCTATCCTATTTTCTGTATTCTTCCCACAGTCATCCATATTGGTAAAATCTCTTTTTCTCCATTCCCATGTTGGATTACTTCACAGAATACTTCCTCCTACTTTATGAACGTAATGTTCTGTAAGGTTGGTATTATTCTCCTTAAGGACATGCATTAAAATGTTACTCCCTACTTATTTATTGAACCCCCTCCCCTCCATACAATTTCATCATCACCCCTTCCACTTTGATGTATAACCTTCTGCTTATGTTATGGATATGAGCCTTCACTGCATAGCTCTAGAGTATCCCTTCAAATGAGGTAATCCTAAACCACTATGTTCTATGGAGAGATACAGTGTGTCCCACGTAACTCTTGTCCTCTTCCTCTCTCAGATAATATCTTTCAACTCTGTATTAATTAACAGCCACAACCTTTCCTTTGGTTTATAAAAAAATATGCCTGAAATGTATATAAAACTAAAGGGACTAAAAATATTTTCACTGCTTATGTATTACTATCCATATTCATATTTCTTTATGCATAGTTGATGTGAATTTCACAATTATTAGACCGGGAGGTAATGCAGGATTCAATGAAGCTTTGACTAGTGAACTGTTCTTTCTTTATTTCTATGTATGAATATTTTGTTAAGCTAGAACCTTGGGAATCTAAGTTATCAACAAATTCATAATGATGTTCCTCTCCATCTTCTCTGATATTCCAGAAAGTATCTTATTGTGTTCCTCTCAATTCTTTTGTCTAAGTCTCCAAACTTCTCAATCAGAATAGTACTTCACTTTGACAAAATATCTACATGAATCTCTTTATCATTCAGTGTTTCATCTGTGCTATTGGAGATGCTTTCATATCACTTTATCTGCTTGCCCTCATTGTTGAAACTTGTTTTATGAATTTGTGTTGAGTAAAACTCTTATGCAGGTTACCCATCTTAATTTGAAAGCCTTCCTTGTTTCAATTTCTTTTATTGAGGAAGCAACATATTACATTTATTTCAGTAACAAATCAGACCTTAAAATTCTCAATTAATTAATCATTGAGTATTTGTATAAACCATCAAGAACACTGAAGAGATAAAGGAATTGAAGAATTGTTCTTTTTCAAAGTAAACAATTGTTAATCCTTCCTTTTATGTTAGCAAATAGATATCAAATACCAGTTACTTAAAGGGAAAGAGAAGGAAGGATAATTTATTTTCCTTTCAAAGGAGACTTCTCCTTTAGGAGCTTCTGTCAACAAATGCTACTCAGCTGTCTCCTTGAGTAGAACTTCCATGATGATAATTTTCTTGGCGAAAGTGAGGTGCATTCTAGGAACCTGATTTTTGTAAACTGTGTTTAACAGAGTTTTGAAATAATTTAGTATCCAAAATATGTAAAACAAAAGACTTAAACGGTGTCACATCTTAACAAAGAAATTGAAGAGTATTAAAATCAGCAGTGTGTATAAAGGCCTGTAGTTACAGGGTCAGACCGGGGTACTAATCTCTGAGTATTAATTAGCACAGTGTGCTAAGTAAATTTAATTATTCATAGATTCTGATGCATTTTTCTATGCAAAATTGTATTTATTTATTTTACATTTGTTTACTGGGAATGTCCATCTGGGCCAGGAGACCATTTTCAGAGGGAGGCCTGGGGAGAAAAGCTCCGTGACAAACATTTAAAGATTAACAGATGAGTACAGATACAAAATCAACACGAGTGCTATAATAGGAGTCACACAGGTGATAAAAAGGGGACAAATCAAAATAGCAACATCATCTGTACTTTAGCAAAAAATAAAATCACCACTTGGGAAACAGCAAGTTGATGAACTGGTTGAGTTATGAAATGGCGTGTTTTTTAACTCAAAATGTGCAATGTCTGTATGCAATAACACTGTATGGTGATGAGGTTAAAACAGTCAGAAGGATATATCATGCATTTTACAATAGCCTACTAAATAAATCAATAACATCTGCTTATTTTTAAGGGTAATACTGCATCTGCCTAATAATATATTTGGTTTTCAACATAAATACTACAAACAGCTGCTAGGATCAGGAGTGTGTGGCATTACAATGTTAGATTTGAGCTCAGGGCTTAATTAAGACCATATAAGAGCCTTTCTTCCAGTAGACCATGAAATGCCTCAACCAAAAGCAATAAAAACATTAATACCCAATTTGAATTCTTTTATAGAATTTGATCAAATTTGTATTGGTATGATATTCTATAACCTTGCTAACCAAACAAAAAAGAAATTACCCTTGATGTAAGCATTGAGATCCTAGTTTTCAGACACCTCCCATTCCTTGTATCTACTGCATGTTCCAAGAACCTAAGATCTAAATTTACCCTAAGAATGTCATTTTTTTAAGTTACTGAATGTCCCAATTTAATCAGCAGGAAGTATTTAATAGTAGACATAGTACTTTTCATTTCCTGATGCTTCACTTTAACTCTGATGATGGACTTGAGTTTAGTGTCTGGAATAATATCTGTGAAAGTGCTAAAAGTTTCTTTTTATTAACTTTTGTATATGAACAAAAACAAGAGCAGTCCTCTGTATTTTTATTAGGAATTTGTACTGTGGTACTGATACTTCTTTATTCCTAGAGGTAATAGCCTATTTGTGTAATATGAACTTTGGACTACTGTTTTAGTATTACTACAAGATTTTATAATAGTGACATCTTTTTATGCTGACTGCACTACACAGAATATTATACATTTTGCTTTTTGTGTAAAGTGTTTTGTGTTTTATGCAGGTAAAATGAACGGGCTTTTTAAAGACAGAATTTTAGAGCATATGAATGATATTAAAAACAAGAAACGGAGTAATGCTTTAGCACAACACATTTCTGATAATTGTCAGGAACACATCTGAAATTCATGGCTTTAGTTTTAAGGCAGGTGTGCTTATTATTTACTCATTTAAATACACTCCGTGGGTAGTTTGTTAAACCCTAATGCTCCTCAAGTGAACAAATCAGAGTAGCTACTTTAGCATTATCTGCAATTTTTTTCAATCAACACTGATTTGGATTCCTCTGTGGTTGTTGTAAAAACATTGCACAGTCTCGCCACTTCACAACAAATTGATTGAATATTCTCCATTGCATTTATGTATTTAATACAGAGCAGTGAAGAGTAGACTCAAAAGCTTTAACTAGGCCTAAGAGAACTATATCCATGGCAACCTTTTAATGTAATGCCTCTTCTACTGGAGTAGAAGAAATCTGGGTTTAGTAGAGCAGGATCTTCTTTTGTAAAACCATGTTGATTTATTTCTGCGGTTCATAGTATTGGCTGTGGAGACCCTGGAGAGGTGGACATATGCTTTAGAAAGGAGAGGAATGAAAGTCAGCAGGGCTAAAATAGAATATATGTGTGTAAATGTGAGGGAGGGTAAAGGAATGGTGAGGATGCAGGGAGTAGAGTTGGCAAAGGTGGATGAGTTTAAGTACTTGGGATCAACAGTTCATAATGATGGTGAGTGTGGAAGAGAGGAGAAGAAGAGAGTACAGGCAGGGTGGAATGGGTGGAGAAGAGTGTCAGGAGTCATTTGTGACAGACGAGTACCAGTAAGAGTGAAAGGGAAGGTCTACAACAGGGTTGTGAGACCAGCTATGTTATATAGGTTGGAGACTGTAACTTTGACGAAAAGGCAGGAGTCAGAGCTGGATGTGGCAGAGTTAAAGATTTGCACTGGGTTTGACTAGGATGGACAGGATTAGGAATCAGTATATCAGAGGGTCAGCTCAGGTTGGACAGTTTGGAGACAAAGCAAGAGAGGCGAGATTGCATTGGTTTCAACATGTGCTGACGAGGGATGCTGGGTATATTGGGAAAAGGATGCTAAGGATGGAGCTGCCAGGTAAGAGGAAAAGAGGAAGGCCTAAGATAAGGTTTATGGATGTGGTGAGAGAGGACATGCTGGTGGTTGGTGTGACAGTGCAAGATGCAGAGGACAGGAAGAAATGGAAACAGATGATCCACTGTGGCGACCCCTAACGGGAACAGCCGAAAGATGATAGTATTGGCTGCTGGGCTGCAGTCCCCCTCCCCCTTAAAAAAAGGGAAAAGGAATCATAAAATATTCAGGAAGTTGATTCATTTTAAAGTAAAAATAATTGTTTTGGGGGTTTGTTTTGTTTTTTTTTTTTTACTTTTTGTTTTTTCCAGGTGCTTGGAACTCTGTTCATGTGCATGAGCAAAGTTCTGAGGATATCTAAAGCAAAACAAAACAAAAATAAAAATAAAATAAAATCCTCCTAATTCACTTGCCAGGCTGTGTTCATAGATTCATAAGTTGGTACTAGGCTATCGGCCCAAGGGCTTATACAAGCCTACCCATAACAATTCCCTGGATATTTTTCCCACATTATTTACTTCCCTGGACCCCTGTCTAGCAGGGCGACTGATGTGATCCCTGGGGTGAATTTCCTATCTCCCATCCAATTGTCAAGGTTCCTTTTGAAGAGGGTCAAGGAGGCGCTCTGTTTGACATGTATGGGCAGTCTATTCCAGAGTATGGGGAGTCTCTGGGTCAGGAACCTATCCCTCCAGCATGTTTTGTTCATTGTGATGACAAGGTTTAGATCCCTGGAGCGTGTGGCTCTGAGGGATTGGGATTTCTTTAAGTGGAGCATGTCTAACAGCTCAGGGTTTGACATGGCCTTGTATGTTAAGCAGAGATCACCTCTGAGTAGACGATATGCCACAGAGTATAGCTGGAGTTTTTTTAGACGGTCAGCATAGGGCATTTGCTTTAGGCCTGTGATTCTTTTAGTGAGGTATTTCTGTGACCTTTCCAGCTGTTGCAGATGTCTTGTGAGGTACATACCAAATGGGGCATTGTACTCTATAATGGGTCTAATGAGGGATGATTACAGTGGGACAATGACCTCCTTTTTTCTGGATGAAAAGCCCTTAGTGATGAGGTGTGGCACATAGAAGGATTTCCTGACTATTGTGGCGATGTGGTTATTGAAGGTGAGACCACTGTCCACGTGTCCCTAAGTTTCTCATCACACTTTCGGTGTTTAGTGTACTGCCACCTATGTGGTAATTCATGGGTACATGTTTTTTTTCCCAAAGGGGATAACTATACATTTATTGGCATTAAGCTTGAGCCAATGGCTCTGGCACCAAGCATCTGTTTCTGTAAGACCCTTTTGTAGAATATCCCCATCATTTAGGTATTCAATAATGGCTCCCAGTTTGCAGTCATCAGTCAACTTTGTTAGCCAGAGTCCCTTAGTGTTGGCCCTGTACTTCAGAGAAGTAGATGCCAAATAAGAGTGGTCCCAGGACTGAACCCTGAGGTACTCCACTTGTCAATTGTCTGGAGCTGGATTTGAAGTTGGCTACTTTTATAGTCTGGGTTCTGCCAGTAAGCCAGTTGGCAACCCATCGAGTGATGTAGGGATTTATGCCCAGCTTAGTAAGTTTATCTATGATTCCAGAGTGGAGGATGGTGTTGAAGCCCTTGGCGAGGTCCATATAGGCTGTGTGGACTGCCTTACCCTCGTCCTCAGCTCTGGAAACTGATTCAAAGAAGTCAATCAGGTTCAGGAGACAAGATCGGTCCTTCACTAACCCACACTGGGTGGGGTCCAGTGTTTGAAGGTTGCCAGTGTCTTTTTTTATAAGTTCCATGATAATGCATTCCATGCCCTTGCAGATCAGGCTCGTCAGACTGATGGGACAGTAGTTCCCGGGATCCAAGGTGGATCCCCTCTTGTGAAGTGGGATAACTATAGCTGTGCACCACACAGTGGGCACGAAGCTTGAGGTGAGGCTATGATTAAACATGACACTTAGTTGAGGTGCCAGTTCATTTTGTAGTTCATGTAGTACACAGCCCGGGATGTCATCTGGTCCCATGGATGCTGTATTCTTAGCTTTGGAGAGTGCAGTTTCTACCTGGGTGGCCGTGATTACCAGAATTTGGCAATCTTTTGGTATTGAGATGGGCCCTTTAGGGGGTGAAGTTGGCACTAAACTGATCTGCCAGGATATTGGCGATATCCTTGGGATCAGTATATTTAATGCCATTCTACTGTAACTCAGAGGAGATCTGAGCATTGCCATTTAGATTCTTGACATAACTATAGAATACCTTGTGGTTGTCTTTGGAATCTTTGGCAATTTTATTTTCATAACTAGCTTTGGAGGATTTTATGAGGTATCTCAGCTTCTTACTGAGGCTGGTAAGAGAGTTTTTTGCATCCTGGGATTTTCCTCTTTTCTGCAACAGTTTCTTCCTTCTATTCTATAGCTTGTTTATGGCAGGGGACCACCAGTTTGGCTTCCTTTTTTTGGAGGATAGGGTCCTGGTTCTATTTGGGATGGCACGATTCATGCATGAGTGGATGTGCTCGTACAGTGCCTTAGTGTAGGATTCGGAAGTTGAACTTTTAACTCCCGTCTGCATGGGTGTCATGAAATTTGTCACTTCTGACTTGAGTAGCATGAAGTTGGCTTTGGAGAAGTTTTTTACGGAGGTTTCCTTACTGGGGGGTGGGATGTGGATGTCAAGGGTGATTTGCTTATGGTCAGGCCTAACCAATGAGGGGGTGACCACTGGTGTGGAGCATCTATCTCCCATGTTGGTAATGACCAGGTCTGGGATAGTGGAGCCCCTGGTGGGACAATGGATTAGTTAATCCAGGGTGTTGGAATTTATGAATTCCAAGAGCTGTTGGGAAAAGGTGTTGGTACCGAGTAGTTTTCCCCAGTTAATGGCAGGGTAGTTGAACTCACCCAGTATTAAGGTGTTTGGTTGTATCTTAATATTTTCCAGTATGTTTAGAAAGGTGTAGTGAGAATCTTGGGGCATGGTGAGGGATCCATAGAAAGCTGCAATTTGGATTGCAGTCTTACCTAATGTTAGTTGCACCTGGAGAATTTCAGATGCATTGTGTTGGGCAACTAGCCTGGAGGTGTGAACATCCTTGGTGAATATGGACACTCCTCCACCTTTAGTGTTTTGGTCTTAGTTTGGTGGCCGAAAAGTGTGGTAAGAGTTGTAGCCTGGTATTGCAGGGGTGCTCTCTGGAGCCTTGAACCAGGTCTCAGTTACTGCACAGATACAAAAAAGCAAAAAAGTATCCTGCTACCCAAAGGTCCATTTTTAGAGCCTGGTGGTCCTGCCTTGTGTCTTTACCTTACTGCACAGATATCGATGTTCTCCATTTGTAGGAGTGCCTCGAGAGAGTGCACTTTGAGGTTTAGACTTCTAGCATTGCCTTCAGATTTTGCATGCTTGTATCTGTTATGGTGGTGGTTTTGTCCTTTGAACCTTGCCTGAAAAAGGCACTATAGGGGTGGCAAGAGCTTTAGCCTGTAACCTGAATCTCAGGGGTGACAGGTGCAAACTGTCTCTGGCAAAGCATTGTGGTTTCTCGATTATGTCATCCCAGGCAGACAGATACTGGATCCCCTTTGAATGACACCATAAGCTTAGCCAGTTGTTGAAGTCAATCATTTTGTCCTTATACTGTGGTATCATTCTGGGCGAAGGCAGGATGCTACTCAGGGCTAGGGTCATACCTGCCTGGGCCACATGATCGGAGAGCTCTTCCATGCCTCTTTTCATGTAGTCCAGGGAGGTATGTCTCAAGTCATTCACTCCAACATGGACAATGACAGAGTCGTATTTGTACTTGTTGTGGAGTGCCTTGAGTGCATACGTTATATGGCAGATCCTGGCACCCGACAGGCAGCTAACTGTAATTTTCTCCTTGTTCAGCCTGGTGAGTGGGACATCAGTGTGCCTGACTATAGAGTCACCTATGACTAAAATGTTGGATACGTTGTCTTGCCTTAGGGGCTGTTATTGGGTGGCATACTGGTGTTGTGGGCTATGTGTCACTTTGGTTGTGACTGATGTTTGTGTTTCGGCTTCGGAGGTCCTTGTTGCTTGGGCAGGTTAATGTTAAGGGCCTCCGCATATGTGGGTTTAGTGTTGCTATGTGTGGGTGTTGATGGTGTGGGTTTTGAAGGGATATGTGTTGGTTGAGGTGTAGTGCAAGTGTAAACCTTCTCCTCTTGACTGTCTTGCACAGTCTTGGCTGGAGAGAGCTTTGCTTCCAGTTTGGCTATGTAAGTGCATCTCTTGCAGGTTGTAGTGTTGGGTGGTAGCAGGAGAGGGTTGTCTGTGTACATGAGGCAGTTGCTGCATTGCCCCAGTATGCCGATATTCACCAGGTAGACAGGAGAAATTACCAGAAGCTGACCCTTGGACATGCCTGTTTAGGTGCTTTTTTGTAAAGTACAGGAGCTGTTTTCCCTTACAAGGTACTTTGTAATTGTAGGCTGTTTAGTGCCTATGATTAATTTCTCCTTATTAACAAGGAGAGTTGAGTGTTTGTATCAGTTTAAGGCTTCCTAGTGCTTTCCAGCAGGGTCTAGAGCAAATGCTAGTCACAGGGGTTCAGATTTTAGTGCTACTACTGAGACACCAGCTAGTTATAAGGGAAAATTAGAAGAGCAGACTTTCTGGCACCTAGAATAGTTTAACTATAGCCCCACAGTGCTGCATGATGCAAAAAATGCGCAAACACACGCGTTTTTAAGCCAGAAAGTTGAAAGGGATAGAAATCAGCCCAAAATGGCAAATAAAATTACAATTTCTGAGCTGGAAACCACTCCTCTAGTGTTACACAGGCAGTATAATGCTCACCACTCCCACTGGTAAAGCAGTAGGACTTCCCTCTACCACAGCAAGGTCTGGATAGCTCTGAACACAGAAAATAAAGTCCTGAAACCAACAAAGCCTGGGATTTGGACTATACTAGCTATAAAGGTGGGAAACGAGCGAACAAACAAGGTAGCATTTTTTTTTTGTTAAAACATGCAAAAACAATACAATAATACAGTAAATAAACACAGAAAAGGCTAACACACTTGAGTGTGTAGCCCTAAACAGTAAATGCAATTAAAACTCTACAAAATTAGCAATTTAAAACTTTTTAAATGAAACAAGGCAAGTGCACAACTGAAAAATGATTTAAGAGGCAGTAATATAAGTAGCTAATCTACATATACAGGAAAGTCTATATATTCAGAAAAACAGCTAAAACACATTAAAACAATTCAGATGCAGTGCAACCTAGAGCACTTGAGTTGTAGCAATATTAAGGCAAATACAGTGTTAATAAATGCACTAAAATATACTCTATATTTTCAAAATGTTTGAGAAGTACAGTCAGCACACAAGGAGATTCAGGCAATTTAAGGGGGAAAGGAGGAACAGAAGGAAAGAAGATACTTAGGTTGGCCTTCTCAGATGTTCTCTCTGTATTAGGTAGAATGAGCTAATGGCACTAGACTGGGAGGAGTGTCCAAGATCAAATTTAGAGTAGGGGCAGACAACTGCAACCAGACCATTACAGCTACTACCTAAACTATTTTAGGCAGAAAACACTACAGACATGTTTAACACAGCAGAAAACCAGCAGTGAGCCAATAGCTATGAAATACAGTACAAGTATGCAGTATACAATAAAATTGCTACAAATATCTAGAATAAGCAGTAACTACTACAAATGAGCAAAAAAAAAAAAAAAAAAAAACAAGCTACTTATTGCTATATATCACAGATCAGGTGCTCCTCCTCAGACAGCTGTGTGTAATGGCTGAAACACTCAAGTTAACTTCATAAGTAACAGAAAGTTGAAACCTGAAACAACTTTAAAAAAAACTCAAAGGAACCAATGAGGTGCTTTCTCCAAGCCGTAGACCTGGAAACCCAACCAGACAATGACCATAAACACTAAACTCTCACTGAAGTGGGGGATGGTCTTTGCTAACTAAGATGGCCTCTCAGAAAACAGCCCCTAACAAATAACTAGGCCCACAACACATTCAGGAATATGGAGAATATTACAGCTACTACCTAAATTATTTTGGGCAGAAAACACTACAGAAATGTTTAACACAGCAGAAAACCAGCAGTGAGCCAATAGCTATGAGGTACAGTACAAGTATGCAGTGTACAATAAGCAAAAAAAAAAAAAAAACTGGTTACTTATTGCTGTATATCACAGATCAGGTGCTCCTCCTCAGACAGCTCTGTGTGTAATGGCCGAAACAGAAAGTTGAACCATGAAACAAATTTAAAAAAAGCTCAAGGGAACCAATGAAGTGCTTTCTCCAAGCCGTAGACCTGGCAACCCAAATAGACAATGACCATAAACACTAAACTCTCACTGAAGTGGTCTTTGCTAAGATGGTCTGGACAATGAGCTCAGAAAATGCCTGTAACAAACAACTAGGCCCACACCACAGTCAGGAATATGGAGAATATTACAGCTACTACCTAAACTATTTTAGGCAGAAAACATTACAGAAATGTTTAACACAGCAGAAAACTAGCAGTGAGACAGTAGCTATGAAATACAGCATAAGTATGCAGTATGCAATAAAATTGCTATAAATATCTAGAATAAGCAATAACTACTACAAATAAGCCAAAATAAAATAGGCTACTTATTGCTATATATCTCAGATCAGGTGCTCCTCCTCAGACAGCTCTGTGTGTTTAGTGCAGCCCACAATGTACTTTTCATTAGGTTTACTTTACAAATCAGCAGAGCTCTTGACGATATCCAAAACGTCACTCAATGAGCATCTCACTGGGGTGCTGTGTGAAGCAGTGGGGAGTTCTTCTTATCGAATTAGGATGCCATAGACGAGTGAGGCAACCTAATTTCCTGCTACTATCATTATTATGTAGGATGTACATACTTAATTTAAGTTTGTGTGTGTGTGTGTGTGTGTGTGTGTGTGTGTGTGTGTGTATGATTATATATATTTTATGATTATATATATTTTTATATATATATATATATATATATATATATATATATATGTATATATATCATACACATACACACACACACACACACGTATATATCAAATATATACATAGAGAGAGAGATATGGGTTACTGCCAAGTTGTTGATTGACAATATGTCAAACTTAGAAAACCGCTGACGTAGCTGGTTTTCGCTGAGCGAAAGTGCCAGCAGTTCATCTGTGAAAGAATGTGGTACAGTGAGGATCAGGGAATTTGCCTTTTCTCATTGTAGTGTGATCTCGTAATTTTTAAATATAATTAGCATGGAGTATATGGGACGTGGTGATGTTGGAGCTTGCCCTCTGGAAAAAAAAAATCTTTTCTTTTGAGTTTTTCAATCAGCTGCTGATCAACAAGTTGTGTTCAGTCAGTTGCTGTTCAATGGATTTCATTTTTGATTAGTTGTTGAAAATATATATATTTAAGTGTGTGTGTGTTTGTGTCTATATATATATATATATATATATATATATATATATATATATATATATATATATATATATATATATATATATATATATATATATATATATATATATATATATATATGTAGATGCATTTATATATGTCTGTGTATGTTAGTGTGTGCGTGTGCATGCGGTGGTGGAAGTAGATGCCCTGAACTATCCCTGATTTCTGGGGAATATCTCTGATCTTTGTTTCATATTTTGGACTATTCTTTGTAATGTTTGTAGTTTACCTAGCAAATTAATGACAATTGCAATCAGTAAATAATAATGACAGACATTTGAGTTTAGTTTTTGTGTATATAAAGCTAATAGTTGTCCCCAGCTTTCCTTGTGTATGTGCTAAAAATTGGCATTAACATCCCCACCCCTTCCAAAATAGCAATCCATGTACTCTAATGACCACTTACTGAGTTGGCCACTGTCCTTTCTCTTGACCAGTAGTTTACGCTGTATGTGCCAGTTACCTAGTATTCATGGCTAACAGGTTTCTGCATTCAGGAAATGAAATAAAACCTGCTCTACTTTGTACCTCCCTGTTATCTGCTTTGTATTGGCCGTAAACTGATTATTGTCTGTTATAATTTGACTTGAGGGTGAAAGCCTGCTGTATTCAGCTTAGCTTTCCTTGCCTACCTACCAGATCCCACCCAACCCCTCTTATTCTACTTTTATGTTTCCTGTATACACATTTCACTTGTGACTCCTATTACCTAACCCTCCTAAGCAACCTTACTGCGGTTGTACAAACACTCCTGTTTCTTTTTACCTAATTCTCAACTTCCATGTAGTCTTTTAGCACCACTCCAAACTACCTTACTCCCTCCCATACTGCTTTGCGTTATATTCATTCATAGTCACACTTCTCCCTAACAGCACCTATCTATTGTACATCTATTGTATATCATCTACTTTTCCCCAAAAAAAACACATTTCTTCCTATTTTAACTATGTTCTCGTACTCTAGCCTTTTATATCCCCTCTATTCCTTACATTCCAGAGAAGAAACTAATACAACCTAACTCTTTTCCTTCAAAGAAAATATTTCTTTACTACCTACCCTCTATAAGCTGTCAAACTCCACCATCACTAGATGTCCTTCTACCCTGCAACTTCTTTTTCCTTCCTGATCCCTACTTCCCCACTAACTGCTGACAGTAACATACAGATCCCTTTACTTAATCATGCTACTTGTCAGCTTATCCGATATTCTTCTCCTCCTGCTGGACCATCTCTCATCCTACCATGACTCTATAATAGCTCTTAACATATCTCCAACTCTGTCCCAATCACCTATTTATACTTCCCCTATACACTTTCCACATGTCACACCAAAACTGTTTAATGATACCTGTCATCTTTACCCCAATATAGACTAATTAACTCCATTTCAATTCAAACACACATAAGTGGAAAAATACTCTCCAAAAAACAAGTATCAGCAATTCCCCAATATACTAAAATCCTTCTAGGAGGAGACTTTCATCCTAATCCTAACCACGCCTGTCACAGTGAATATCAAGATAATTCTTTTCCATACACTACTCTAACCCTATAGTGGTCAACTCTCAACCACAGTAATCTTAACTTTTGCAGCCATAAATGTTAGAAGCATAAGAAATAAAACTGCTGAACTACTTGCCTGGATTACTCAAAATAAGCCTGTTATTCTCACCGTAACTGAAACTCGGCTTACACCCAGCAGTAATGGCTCTGAAATTATACCTCTCAGTTATAACATCACCCATATTCACTGTATAAAGAGGAAAGGTGGCAATATTGCTTTAATATTTGCCACATTTCCCCATACAACAAACTAATGCCAAAATTCAATTCAGCAGAGTGTCTTATAACTTCCCCGAAATTAAACAATTATAAATAGATATGTATTACTGTTCTTTACATCCCTTCTGGCAACAGTACAGCTATAGTGGAATATCTGCTGCATTGGATATCTGTAACAATTCTACAAGAAGAAATACTACTAGGTACTATAAATATCAATTGGTTGGACATAAAATCTAACTCCTCCACATCTAGTGTGAAATTAATTGGTTTCATACATCTAATTAATAGTCCATCATCTAATCCCAACCCTGTCCAAGAGCCGCATATTACCACATACACTTTCACTTTCAAACCCATGCCCACACGCTACAAAAAAAAGCTACTCTTAAACTTAAACCATGCTCTACTTCAGATTATGACCTTTTAAGTGAGTACCTTAAAATAGCAGCTGATAGCATTGCCTACACTGTCTCCATCCTTATAAATAGGTCAGCCCAGGAATCCCGTGTTCCTTCTCTCTGGGAAAAGTCACACATTATCCCTCTGCACAGAGGAGGAAATTCAACAGACATTACTAACTTTGGACCTATAATATCTTATCCTCCTCTCCAAAATACATGAAAAATGTATTAAAAAACAATTGCTAAACTATAGCCTGTTGGAAGAACCCCTACACAGATAGTACTAGCACTGCCCTTCTAACCTATTGTCAATAAAGCTAGGGATAATGGCATACCAGTCTCTTCCTTATCTCTACACTTGTCTAAAGCCATCACCATAGTTTGTCACAGAAAACTTCTACTTCGAATGTCCTTATTAGGTCACCCTCAGCCCACCCTTCTGTGGTTCAAAAGCTACCTATTAAATAGGTATCAGTCAGTAAAATGGCACTCCACCCTCTGTCCACCCCATTAACTCCCATTCACCACCAGCATACCACAAGACTGTATCCTTGGTTCCATTCTCTTTAACATTCTCACCAACACCCTTCCCACATCCACACAGCAAGGCTTCCTAATACAGTATGCAGATGACTCCACACCCATTTGCACCACTGACAACATGGTACACCTCCATTACTGAGGAAGCTTTAACAGCTATTGAAACATGACTTTGTAACTCACAATTCATGCCTAACCCTAAAAAAAATCAGACTACTACTTTTTTCCCCAAATCCCTCTCCCGTGAAAAAACTAAATTTAAAGTCCTCTCTCTTGATAACACAACCACTAAGGTAATTTCTTATAGTAAATTAGTAGGGATGACAGCACGTGATAATCTTACATTCGACCTGCATATATAAAATTGCATAGGAAAAACTCATCAAAAGCTAGGGATGTGTTATAGAGCCAACAACTTACTTACCAACACAGTTAAAGCTATCTTTGCTACTCTTGCCACTACCTATCTCTTCCCCACACATCTTTATGGAGCTCCCACCTTTACTACCCTTCAGGCACCAGAAAAATCAAAACTTGAGAACAATACTGTAACAAAGTTGCTAAATTTGCAGCAAATACCCCTTTCAGAACCTGCCACTATATAGCACTAAAAAGCCTAAATTGGTTAGAACTGCCCCATCAGTTAACATTTACACAGCCCCTGGGATTCAGTAATGCCTATACTAAGTGTACACCATTCTGAGTGAACAGACAACAGAAGCATAACTCACACCTTCTTCCTCCTAATTTTAGTTTTCTTACTGATTTTCTTGCAGCTTTAAACACTGAGAGGGATTCATAAAGGTTACCACAATGTGTAGACTAAATGTACACTTAGTATAATATGAGTGGCTAGAAAGCACACACAATGTGGTAGGGATGTTCTTGAATACCAATAGTGTACACTCAGTGTAGGTGTTATTGAAACTGGCCCAGCTTCCTACCAGCTATAAAATTATCCAGAATTCATCTGCTTGTCCAGCACTAAACAGCATTTTACACAACTATGTTCCTATTTGGTCATTACGGTTCAAAGACCAAAATCTCCTGGTTGTTCACAAGCCTATCAAATCTGCAGGGCATTGTGTGTATTCATGCCATGTTGCTAAATCCTGGAACTCTTTCTTTATATTTCAGGTCAATCCCTCCCCTCCCATCATTCAAAACCATGCTGAAAGACTCCTTATCCAAAAATGGCTCTGTTATTGCTCAACACCAGGATAAACTGTGTCCCTTAATGCCATGTCCCAGAGAGAGGGAACATGCCATTCATATTTTACATCTCCTCACTCTCCCTTCTTCACTCACTTCCTTACTTCTATCAATTTCTCTCTCATGGCTTTCTTTGTAAATATACCATGGACCTGCATTTCTCTAACTTTGTATTGCAATTCCTGTTTGTATTATACTAACTTACCTTTAATTTCTGTATAAAGTGACTAAAAGTTCTCTAACTATTAAATCATTATCATATAACTTGTATATGTTCTTAACCAATGTCTTCACATTGTGTCTAATTTGTTATAGTATTTAATAATTATTTGTTTTTCTTCTATTTTTAAAGATTGTAAAATTATTGTTCTTAAAATGTTTTGTAATACTTTGGAGCTTTTCTCCATTGGCCTCTGCTGAAAATGGACTCCTACTCACTAAGACTTTGCTGGTAAAAAATGTCAATAAATATCTAAATAAATAAATAATTAATCTAAATTAAAGTAAATAATAAAATCACCACCCATTATTTCTGGCTTTTCCCTACTTCTTGAGACAAGAGATTGCAGCATATGGGGTGTAAAGGGGTGCACACTGTATTGTGACTGCAATGAGCTGAGAACACAGATTCCTGTATGTCTAAAAGCATCACTATGACCATATTTTTTCTATTTCCATCATAGTCAGACATCAGCATTGTACTCAATAAGTGGGTGTCTCTGGTGGCCTGGGTAGGGTATTTGCTGTTGCAGTTGATCATTAGCAGAGTGTTGCATCTAGTTTTGTTGCCATCTAACAGTGTTTGGTTCTCTGATTGAATTTTTGACTTTGATTCCTTCTGTGTGGAATCTGAGTTTTATCCATGTGCATTTTTTTTCTTTCCCAGACCCACAGCTGTGTAAAACATGCTTCTGGCCTTTGTACTTAAACTTTTGTCCCAATTAAACAGCAGTGGGTAACAGAAGGTAACTTTGTCCCTCTTTATAGGGTCAGGAAGGCAGGCCCTATTCTCAGGTAGAATTTATATATCTTTGCATTTGTCATCTCATTTTTGGGGGTAATTATTGTTTTGTTAGCTTTGAATGTTAAACTTTAAATGCAACTTATTCTCCCTTGAATGAAAAAAAAATAAAACTAAGTGTCTTTCCTTACTTGTGATTTTTGGTTCAGGCCATCATTAAATTAAAAAAGCTCTAAGATGCACTTCAGAGCATTGAGAATTCTATGGCTCCTGAGGCCCCTAGATCCACAGCTTAATTCACTTACAGTTTTTAGACTTAGAATTTTGGCCAGTTAGGATGAGTTTAAAATATGAGGGAGAGACACTGGAGAAGTACAGAGAAGACTAGCGCAGTGGGAACCCTCAGAGTCCTTTGTGCAATGCTCAATTTCACCAAGAGCTGGCCTTGCTAATTGTAGTTAGACATCTGATGTGTATATTTACTTAGTAAAATGACTATAATGAGTGGGTGCATACTGAAACAGTGTATGGATGAAAATTAATGATAACGTCTGTGTGATCACAAGTAAAGATCATTGACCTGCTGTAATTCCAGTTGACCCAACCCATTCATTTGCTTCCTGCTCTCCCTCTTACTTTAAAGTCATCAGCTGCTACTGTTTATTTCCAAGGTTTACCCAGATGATGCTCTTAAAACACGTAAACACATCCTTTCAAAGCACTTTCCAGCTGTGCTTGTTAGACTTGCATCTCTGCCCTTAAATATTGGTGATAGACAGATTTTACCTTATTAGGGTAACATAACCATACTACAGTTTCCAGGAATGAATACAATGAACAGGGTCACAACGTGTCCTTAACTTTTGATAAAAAAGTGGATTAATTTCATTAGAATCTGTAAGAATTGCTAACACTGTACTGTACTGTAATTAGATGAAAACACTGTAATAAGACTGAGTAACGAAAGTCTTTTTTGTGTTAATTACCCAAACTCGTGCTGAACAGGTGCCAGTCTCCCCTTTATGGACCAAGTCTTGTGCACTTTTTAGAATGAATTCTCCAAGCACTGTAGTTCATTTGATAAGGCTTTATTAGTTGTTCACAATATCTGAATACTGTCTTCATTAACAGTATTGATAAACAATTGGTGTTCAGCGTTGCTGCACATCATATTCTGATTGTCCTGCACAACATAAAATAACATAGTCTTTATATGACCTCTCTTCTGTACTCAGGCTTGCGTGTCTGCCATCTTCTGTGAGGCAGCAGGTCGAACAAACTTACAAATTTTAACTGAACTGCATTGCTTCAGTCCAGTAATTTTCGTTATTTACTTTTTCTAACCTTGGTCTCAGGCTTTCTGTTGTATGTGCAACATTCCATTAAAGAACATTCTGTAGGTAGCAAGATTGTCTCTTTCCCTTGAGAAAAGAACATTCTGTCTGCACACTGTATGCTCATTTGTTCTTATTAATAAACTGTCTTTCATGCTTAATCAGCAAGGTTATTTTTCTTTCTGCTTAACTGTCTTTTATGCATAAATGAAACAGAATTTATTTTACCCTTTAGCCTGTCTAATGTCTAATAACTACTTTAAAATGGAAGTCCCTAATGTAACAGTTGCCTCTGAGGTCCCTGATGAAAGTCCGCTTGGACCTACTTCTGTAGTTACTTTACATTTATATTGCTAACTACTGTATACAGCTTTATGCTACCTGACTCATAATTTGAAAATAAAAAAAAAATCTATTTAGTAAACATGTAATTTTAATTCTGACCACTAGGTGTCACTTCAGCATTTACGGCCTGTTTGGCTTGATATATCTTAACGTTATGATTTGATTTTTATATTACCTAGATTTATAGTCTTTGGAGTCTTTAAGCCTACGTTTTGATGTATGAGTGATATATTTAAAACTTGTACATTATTTAACCCCCTTTTGCTGGAGGAAGAGGTCCTGCAAAATGTATCTGTATATTGTACCATGCTTTTCCTGAAACTGGCACTCTCTGCAACTGAGGATTGTACACTCTTGCTGATTGTTTTTACATAGTTTTTTTTAGTTGAGGATTTTAAAACTTATACTTTATGACAGGTCAAGTTTTCTGAAAACCTACATGACCTAGTAGCTAATGGTTATACTTGATTAGCTACTTAGCCGATCATTTTGGTATATAGGGCAAAAGTGACCCTTGTTCTGTTTTGTACACGTGCAAACTTTATCCCAGGGATGGACTGGCAACTTTGCATTCTGCCCTTTATCAGCATCCCCCTGCATGTCTTGGATCTTTGCCAGATTTACCTCAACCATTGAGCCCACTTGGCTCACCTCTGTTATACCTTTCACCTTAATCTCCTTCCACTTCATTGGATATAGAGGAATGCTCTCCTTGGCAGCTTTTTTTTGTTGCTGCATATTATATAGCCTGTCAAGCATGATTGCTATTTTCTGAAGAGTAATTGAAAACTGCACTACAAAGATCTTGAAGCATAATTACTGTATTCTGTGTTAACTTATGCTATGAATATTTATGAGCTATAATAGTTTACTAAAACCTATACTGTCTGTATTTTAAATCTATACCTTAGCATTGTTTGTGTCCTTAATTTCTGAGTAATGTACAATAATTATGTAAAGTGCACTGTAATCTGTAAACTAATCAACAAATTAAGCCTGCCCTGTTATGCTTTGAGTGCCCTGAATAACTATTACTACCTATTCTTTAGATAACTTATCTTAATGGTTTACCAAATGTATGCTTTCTGTATTTTAGATCTATACCTTTGCATTTTATGTAATGCACAATAATTATGTAAAGTGCACTATAATTAGTAAATTAATTAACAAATTAATCCTGCCATGTTATACCATGAGTATACTGAATAACTATTACTATCTATTATTTAAATAACTTATTTTAATAAGCCTGTAAAAAATATTTTTTTTACTTTACCCTTAACTAATGACCTGATAATGTGAAGTATTTTGAGATTTGACTGTAATGTCCTGTACTGAACACATAACTTAATATGAATGTCATATACTGAAACTTGACTGAAATTTACATTAACATATACAGAATATTTAAAAATAGCTGTGTATATTCTGGAAACTAACTAAATTAAAAGAATATTTTAGTTTATTTAGTGTGCCAGATTTTTCTGCAGGAAATAAAGATACATTTTTCTGCATGAAATAAACATTTGCTGCTAATAAACTCTTGCAAGTCTGTAGACAAACTGATTTTTTTTTACAATATCTTGTTATTAAAATCTAACACACCTAATTTTGACATAATGTCCATTTCTAAAATGGTACTGTTACACTGGGAATGTAAACAGATTTTTGCTGTTATTTTCTTTTCAGGGTGATTTACTTTATTTAAAAAATCTAATCTCCAAAGGCTTGTTGCTGACTGTAGCTACCTTTGCCCCTTCAAACTCTGATAGCGTGAGAACTGTACTCAGATCCTCTGGCAGAGGTCTGTTTGTAACTAAAACTGAAGCCCCTGTATCAAGTAACACACTGTGCCACATTTCCTTTCCCATGAGTAATGATGTATGGTCTGCCATCCTTCCCAACCTGGAATGAAGTCAAATACACCAACTTATTCAGTGCTGAACTATTATAGCCTTTAAACATATTCTGAAAATCTGGTATGTCACTGGCAACATTAACCTGAGCTATAGAATACTTTTGATTATTCCTTAGATTCAAACTTTGTACATCACTTACATCATTTGCCCAGTTGTTAACTATAGTGGGCTGTCTTGTATCTGAAAAGCTAACAGTATTTCCTGTCTCTACCCGTGCACTATGTCCACTCCCTTCAGAAAACAATAAATAAACTTTACTGGGAGCAGGAGGTGTAAACTGTCCAAACAAGGATACACTGAATAACCTGTCTAGCTTTATTAGTTTTTTTTACATGCCCAAGCTTTTTTAACTGCTGTGACTGGTGAAGTCTGTTTTACTGCTGCAATATTAGTATATACAGAAAAAAAATCTTATTACTGGCATCTGATACCTGCAAAATCTGTTTGTGTCTAACCACTAAATAGATAGCTTTCTCTAAGATCTTGGGTGTAGCAGTTACATTTAACTTAATAGCTGTATCATGTTCCTGAACTAATTTTAAATGAAACTCAAAGTAGTAATGTAACACTGTGCATTTATGCACATATATAAAGTTAAATTTAACTGTTGAACTTTTTGCATTTCATCTCATGACCCTTAGACATTAACATACTGTTCTGTGAATGAAACTCCACCCACGATCTCACCATAACTGATTTTTAGCATTCACTACTATCTTTCCAGTAGTACTGAATTCTGCAAGAATTTACTATTACTGTCTACATTTTTTGGGATAAATAATAAACCTGCAAATGCATTAAATAGATAGCACTGTCTTTAATTCAGCTTGCTGAGCTGGCTGTAATCTGAGCTGATGTGCTTGGCAAACTGCCATCTCCATACGAAACATATACAGTCTTAAACTGATTACATAATGTACTCTTTTATACATGGGATCTGAATTTTTAACTTTGCTGTCACTTTTACAATGTAACATTTTGTGTAACATTCTGTAAACTAGAAAACATTATTTTGTCTCTGTCTATATTATGATATTGTTTATACATTGCAACACTTTAATACAAAGTTCTTAACTAATGACTGCTAAACAAAACAATAATACAAAAAATTCATTTGCCAAACTGCAACTGCAAACCCTTTATTCTGGTAATTAATTTAACTGTTAATTCTAGTATACCTTACAAGACATAGATGTATACAGTTACCTTTTTTTTCTAACTGACCACACACAATATGTCTTTCTGAGCACTTTAGCTGTGTCAGCTGAACTGGAATTTATTTCATCTTTAACCCATAAATCTGCATGTTTCTGTCATTAGCAATTCTTTAAAATATATACATTTGCACAGATCTCTGTACTGAAGTCTATAACAGTATATACAGAGCTGTTACACTTTGAACTGTTAGCTGCTGTAAACTTTGACCTTTTAAATCCTGACACAACTGCAGTTGTGTCTTTTCTATATGTAACTGAAATTGATTAATGCTCTGATCTTTACAGATAGCTATGGAATGCATTTTTTACTTAACACTGAAGTATGTTCTTCAGTTATGTTGCAATTTACTCTACAAAAAAATTGCACTCTGATTTCTGTTATCTCCCTTCAGTGCAAACATTGCACTTGATTCTGAAAATAAGAAACTAGATGAAGTAATATGAACTTGAGACATTGCCTGCATGTTATGTACATTGACTGTGTTGACATTTGTATGTTTAATACTGCAACATACATCTGTATTTTGAATTGTATGTGCTGAAGCATTTACACAAGAATTAAGTCTAAACCCATAATGCCAAAACCTGACTCATAAGCTGGCCTAACCCTTTTGCATTTAGAAATGTTTAACATTTTTGAACTAATAACCTTTAACTTTAAGAGAACATTTTAAAACTTAAACCAAAGATTTACTGACATTTTAACTACTTGACATGTTTACATGCAAATGACTGTAACTGATTAATTTAAACATTTTTGAGCTGTTAAGTAAAAGGTGCATATAAAGTCTTACATAACTTTGTGGTCTTGGAAGAATGTGAGCCATCGTCTGTAGCTTATTAAACTTTTTCTTGCTTCTTGGCTGTGTGATGTCACGCTGGAAACATGAAAGTTTGTGGAGATAGCTGTTAACTAGATAACATCTTTTATGTTCTGAAGAAACACTGCTTTGATTTAATACTTCTCTGCTGAAGTTGTATGAAGCTTTTCTGAAGTAAACACTGGTGCTGGTCACTTTGGTTAGAGGTCCTATGCTGTGTCCATTTTCTGCATGAAGTAATGCTGTCTTAATGAGAAACTTCTCTCAGTATACTAGCAGGAATCAGAGATTATCATCCATAGGACACAAAGTTTTCACCAAACGCCAACTTTAATAAACGAAGCTTTCGGGTACTCTACCCTTCATCAGCATATACAACCATATTTTAAAAACACATTTAAATAGAGGCTCAGTTAATGTCACATGCTTACACCAGCCACTAAAAACACTAATAAAATTTGCATAAGTCTACTTAATTTTAAAACCATAGTATACATTATATTATATGTCCATATATTTAAAACTATATTCACATATATTATAAATCTAATATAGAAATATAAATAGTATACACACATATATATTAACCATACATTCATATATATATATATATATATACATGTGTACTTATAAAAAAGTCCATCTGATGTTGTTCATCATAGATTATCATACTGTCGTTTTACTAATATCGGCTTCACACTAATGGCATTATTAAGGCCAGGACTCACATCAGCCTGTAGTCTTATTATCCATTGTAGTTCCCTGATTTCCAAAGCATTATTTAAATCCCCACCCCTTATACCCAAGTCAACTGTATCTATACATCTAAATTTGAATCTATGTGTCGTTTCCTCCATAATATGTTTATATAGAGCATTAGTTTGAATTTTTCTATTAATCTCTGACTTATGCTCGACCATACGGTCTTTCAACCTTCTTGTTGTTTTACCCACATAGAATTTTTCACAACTAGTACAGGTGGCAAGATATACTAGTTGGGATGTATTACATGTTGCCCTACATTTAAATATATAGCTAACATTACTCACTGGGTGTCTAAAGGGTTCATTGGATTCTACAATATCAGCACAACAGCTACAATTGTAGCATTTATAAGTTCCTAGCTTAGTTTGTGTTGTATGCACTTGCCTATAAAAATCCTTATAACATAAAATGTTTTTTAAGGATTGTTGATTTCTATAGGCAAAACTGGGTTTAGACCCTGCTATTTTCTGTATTTCAGGCATTGCCATTAGAATCGGCCAATTTTTCTCTATTATTTTACACATTACTGGGCTATATCCATTATAAGTGGTTACATACCTAACATAATCATTTTCTATCATTTTTTGTACTACAGATGAATTTGATTCCACACGTACCATAGAGTTGAATATTGGTTTATATTCTTGACCTCTACCTTTATTTATTTCCTCAATACATTTCTCTATCATAACATTTGAGTATCCCCCACTCTTGAATTCCTCTTTCATTTCTTGTATTTCTTTCCTATATAGTTCATCCTCAGTTGTTAATCTACTTACTCTTATAAGTTGTGACTTTACTACACCCCTATAAATATGTATCGGATGCATACTGGTTCTTTTTAAATATCGCATCACCTGTATATCTTTTTTATATATCATAGTTTCTAGTTTTTGATTTTTTATATAAATCCTTACATCTAGATACGTTATGCTCTGACTTGAATAGCTCATTTTAAATTTAAAAAATGACGTAGTGCTATTCAAATAAATCAAATAACTATTTAGTTCATACTCAGTCCCTTCCCAGACAAAGAAACAGTCGCCCACAAATCTTGCATAGCATTTCACATGCTTATTTAAATCATTCAAATCATTCAATATATAGTTCTTTTCCCAGTAGTAAAGGACAATATTTGCAAATGTGTTAGCCACAGATGTCCCCATGGCTACACCAGTAAGTTGCTTGTATGGTATACCATCAAATATAAAAACATTTTTTGTTAGTACTAGATCCAACAATGTACACAAATTTTCAATATCATTAGGTTGAACCACAGAATACATCAACAGTAACATCCTCACAGCTTCTATTCCATAGTCTATGGGTATTACTGTAAATAAAGATTCAACATCTAGTGTTACAAATATACTATTCTCTTTAGCATTGATGTACCATTCACTTAATTTATGTAAGAAGTGTGTAGTGTCCTTTACAACGGTAACACAATGGGGTAACAATTTTGATAACTCTTTTTGCAGATACTTTGAAATAGATTCTGTTACCCATCCTTTTCCAGACACAATCGGTCTAAGAGGAGGGTTAGATAATGACTTATGTATCTTTGGTATGCCATAGATTTGTGGTATCCTAGGGCATGGGATCGAAAAATAGTTAAATAATTCCAATGATATTTGCTCATTTAACTGCATCTCATATATCTGCATATTCACCTGCATTATCTGGTTTTTCACCTCTATAAAAGAAATTCTTTGAAATGTTGTTTCATCTGAAAGAAATGCATTAAACACACTCATATAGTGTGCTCGTTCCATTATCACAGTTGCCCCACCCTTATCAGCCTGCTTAATAATAATCTCATTGTCATTCTTTATAGATGTCAGGGCCTTATATTCATTATAAGTTAAATTATATCTCCTTTCGCATTTATCAGAACACATTGCCCTTAATTCTACCTCCACAATATTCATAAATGCTATTATTACTGGCGACAACTGTGGGACAAATACACTTAGTTTCTTGTAACAATTATTATTACTAATAGTATTGGGGAACAAAAGTTTCAACATCAAACTTCTAGCAAACAATTTCAAATCTATTATCATATTCACTAGACTGTCTGTAGTGAACGGGATAAATTTTAACCCGTTGTTCAATAAATTGTAGTATTCCTCAGGGAGGTTCCTTCTAGATAAATTCACAGTACCTTTGATTAAAATCGGATCCGCATTATTCATCTGCGTGGTGTCTTGGATTAAAATCGGATCCGCATGAAAATGTATTGAGGAAATAAATAAAGGTAGAGGTCAAGAATATAAACCAATATTCAACTCTATGGTACGTGTGGAATCAAATTCATCTGTAGTACAAAAAATGATAGAAAATGATTATGTTAGGTATGTAACCACTTATAATGGATATAGCCCAGTAATGTGTAAAATAATAGAGAAAAATTGGCCGATTCTAATGGCAATGCCTGAAATACAGAAAATAGCAGGGTCTAAACCCAGTTTTGCCTATAGAAATCAACAATCCTTAAAAAACATTTTATGTTATAAGGATTTTTATAGGCAAGTGCATACAACACAAACTAAGCTAGGAACTTATAAATGCTACAATTGTAGCTGTTGTGCTGATATTGTAGAATCCAATGAACCCTTTAGACACCCAGTGAGTAATGTTAGCTATATATTTAAATGTAGGGCAACATGTAATACATCCCAACTAGTATATCTTGCCACCTGTACTAGTTGTGAAAAATTCTATGTGGGTAAAACAACAAGAAGGTTGAAAGACCGTATGGTCGAGCATAAGTTAGAGATTAATAGAAAAATTCAAACTAATGCTCTATATAAACATATTATGGAGGAAACGACACATAGATTCAAATTTAGATGTATAGATACAGTTGACTTGGGTATAAGGGGTGGGGATTTAAATAATGCTTTGGAAATCAGGGAACTACAATGGATAATAAGACTACAGGCTGATGTGAGTCCTGGCCTTAATAATGCCATTAGTGTGAAGCCGATATTAGTAAAACGACAGTATGATAATCTATGATGAACAACATCAGATGGACTTTTTTATAAGTACACATGTATATATATATATATATATATATGAATGTATGGTTAATATATATGTGTGTATACTATTTATATTTCTATATTAGATTTATAATATATGTGAATATAGTTTTAAATATATGGACATATAATATAATGTATACTATGGTTTTAAAATTAAGTAGCCTTATGCAAATTTTATTAGTGTTTTTAGTGGCTGGTGTAAGCATGTGACATTAACTGAGCCTCTATTTAAATGTGTTTTTAAAATATGGTTGTATATGCTGATGAAGGGTAGAGTACCCGAAAGCTTCGTTTATTAAAGTTGGCGTTTGGTGAAAACTTTGTGTCCTATGGATGATAATCTCTGATTCCTGCTAGTATACTGAGAGAACAACGAACCTTATCACACTTGGCGTCATTAGGAGGTGACTACACTAGCCTTGTTTGTTCTGCATTACCTATACTGAACTTTTTACCTTCGTTATCAGGTGATAACTTGGAATATCCATATACTTCTACCAAAAAAAGTGAAAGAATGGCTTCTACTATCAAACGGATGCTAACCAAATCTAGCAACCCGTTGCTGGAGCTTCATAAAGAGCCAGTAAAGTCCGTTAGTTTAATAGCGTCTAACGAGCTTGATGAACTGCATAAATTGCTAAATGCGTTTGAAAAGAAAATTACCACCTACAAACAATTGCAATGGCAAAGGTTCAGTTTCATGGCTTATCTTGATATGGGTATAGCACCTCGAGGACTACGGGTGCTGAAAATGCCGTCGTATGGCAATACATATGAAGAATTACTAACGAAATGGCAACAACTTAATCTGGAACTAAGCGCTAACTACATGCGCTTAATGAATGAATTCTTTGAAAATATTGAACAATCACTACTAGAAGAAATCATTACATTAGAAACTAAAATTCTTGAAATTTTAAAAGGGGACAATGAGAATGACAATTATCAGACACTTTTGGAGAAAATCCGTTCACTGGATGGTAGATTAGAAGTACAAAAAAAGCTCAAATTACTTAGAGACATTGATGATTACAAAAATGGCCATATTTTTTCTTGGCCGAAAGCTGAGTATAATCGACCCAATGTATACAGCAATTCACTACGTGAAACTGAGGGTAATAATAACAACAACAAAAAAAGAAAAACTCAGCTGCTAGATAAACTAGATACGTTTGAAGTTCCCTCTACACCCACTGAGCAATTGACGAATCAGCATAAAGAATTACAACAAGACGTGCAATCGACGTCTGAACGTCATGTAGAGCAGCGAGGAGCAGGGGAAACCTCCATGGTAACATCTAATACATGTAATAAAGGCGCGACTGCTACCAACGCCGTATGTACGGCGTTACAACAAGCAGATCCACACAAGAAGAAACAAACGGATATATCGTTTTTTTTACCATTTCGGCTGAAATGTCCGGAAAAGATACCAGCGTACAAAATGAGAACAGAAAGAACTCCAATGCAGAAAACGACTCAGCAAACACCTCAGGGAGCGAAAAGGAAGAACGACAGTCCGAAGAAAACAAACAAGACACCACGCAGATGAATAATGCGGATCTGATTTTCTCTGAGATAACAGGTCGAACGAACTTGCAAACCTTAACTGAACTGCTATCCTGAACACAACATATTATATTGCTTCAGTCCAGTAATTTTCCTTATTTACCTTTTCTAACCTTGGTCTCAGGCTTTGTTTTGTATGTGTAATTTTCCATTAAAGAACATTCTGTAGCTAGCAAGATTGTAACTTTCCCTTGAGAAAAGAACATTGCACACTTTATGCTTATCTGTTCTTTCTAATAAGCTGTCTCTCATGCTTGACCAGCAAGGTTATTTTTCTTTCTGCTTAACTGTCTTTTATGCATAAATGAAACACAATTTATTTTACCCTTTAGGCTGTCTAATTTCTAATAACTACTTTAAAATGGAAGTCCCTAATCTAACAGGATATGCAGCACAATTAGACCTCCTTTACCCCTTTTGAATATAATTAATCAGCAAATAGTATACAAATACAAGACAGATGATTTAAATGTGTTTGGGAAATACTTAACAAATGTCTCTGCCCTGACCCATCAGTATTTGCTTTCTATCATCCAGCAATATAGTGTTTTTGTGGTCATCCTCTTTGAAGCTTTTAATATACATATAAAAATATATTTTACTTGTTGCCAACTTTAGTTTATAATTCTCCTTGATTTTCATGCATCCATTCTAAATAACCTGTAGGTATTTATATAATTAATGTTAGCAATCCTTTTAAGTAGCTCCCTATAATGCAACCATGAGTATTTATTTGTCTGGACAACTTCTTAAGGTGCCTGCCCAGCAGGGAAAAATACTTTTTTCTTTAATTGCCTCTCAGTCACTCAGTAACTAATGGGATGTGATTTTGTGCAACTAAACCCATATTCATAGAAAATATCTTAGGCCTCATCCATGGTATAATTTTTTCATAGTATTTCCCCAATCCCAGGTATAAGTTTGACTGGATATTGTCAAAGCTGACATTATGATATTTCCTATCATCAGATTTTAAGCTCTGTTTTAGAACAGCATATTATATAATGATCAGTGGTGCTGAAATAGAAGATATGTGTGATATCTTTCTATCTGCTCTGTTAATATAGTGTGAAGTATTATACTTTAAATTGTACCAAATCTGACATTTAGTCTATAGCTGTGTCAGATGCAGAGTTATAAAGGTGACAGCCCAACTTTTTTGAAGCTGTAAATATACCTCAGCAGGTAACCATTTATAAATCCAAGAGTCATTAATGTAAGTCCCAGAATAGCAAAGCCGAGTAAATAAAAATGCAAACTTGCATACACTAAGCCTGAGCTGTACCCTTTTCTCTGAGGTATTGAGATCTCAGAGTTAGTATACATAAGTAGATAAGTAGTAGGATTGTGGGATTGCAGCCTACCACATTGGAGGGACCAGAGATGTTTTTACATTTATTATTCTATATTTCTATATATTTTTTCATAATCGTGACACTTGAAATTAATTATGAGTGTCAGAATTATAATAGGAAATTGTCCCTGCATAACTGTGATGCACTGAGGTCACCACATCATATTGTTGGAGTAATAGTGATTTTGGCATGGAAGTCAGATAACAAAATAAACCACTCAGAAGTAAAATCTGGAACCTTCTAAACAACCAGTTACAGTTGAGTTATACTTTCTATGGTAATACTTTATTGTAAAAGAAGATCAGTTTCCCCCTGACCATGTATAGAAACTTCACCCTCAGCTTTGTTTTCCCACATATTGTGGTACCCAATGTACCACGGAATGTACAGTAAAGGGTTTCTGTTGTTATAATAGGCTTGTGTCCTTTCTTGAAGAATGTTGTGCGGGTCAAGGAATTTACTGTTGACACTTTTTACATTTCCGTTTTTAAGCATACACTTTTTCTCCCTACTGTCACCAACTCCTTTCCTCATTCCATCTACCAGACATGCTTTATCATGCCAGAGGACATCCCTACCCATGGTCGGGTCCAGTGAGGAGATTCTGCTGCCAGAAAATGTGCCCTAACTCCTGCCATCCCAGAACAGCCTTGCAAACTTTGTGATCATTATCTTCAGGAGGTGCATGCCCACTTCTATACACATGCAGCCTCCAAACTAAGTGGCACACCACCTGCGAAGCACCACTCTCACCAGGCACATAATACTGCTTTATTATTTAATGCTTCTTGTGAAGCACCACTCTCACCAGGCACATAATACTGCTTTATTATTTAATGCTTCTGTGAAGCACCACTCTCATCAGGCTCATAATACTGCTTTATTACTTGATGCTTCTGTGAAGCACAACTCTCACCAGGCTCATAATACTGCTTTATTACTTAATACCGCTTTACTGATGCCCAGTGAGCCTAGGCTGTCTTCCATCCCCCAGGACTGACAAGCCAACATTGGCCTCTTACTCCTGTCCTTCCCCTGTGGCACCCCCTATCATCCATATCACTAATCAAGCATGGACCGTCTGGGGCACCATGAGGGCTTTATCCCTCTGTGCCATGACACCTCTTTTCTAAGTACAGATGTTAACAAATTCCTACTTTTTCAAACATTCAAAATGGATTTTTTTACCTAGAATCATGTTTCTGGTATAACTTAGATGTACTCTGTCCTGGTAAAGGTTTCTTGAATTAAAATACTTCATATGTATGTATATATATATATATATATATGTATATATATATATATATATATATATATATATATATATATATATATACACACACAGACACATGTATACTATAGTATAGTATGGTTCCCCTTCACAATCCTGAATTACCGAATGCTCGAAATTCAGTAACTCAAGACTATAAAGTTGAAAATGCAGAAGTGTGAATCTGCATAAGGGCAAATTCAAATATCTCGAATTCGGGCTTATGCATGTCAGCTACAGGACGGGAAGTATGTGAGTTGGGATGTTTTACAGAAGTGAAGATAAGTGAGTGTATGTGTGTGTTTTGTAAGTTGTGCGTGTGGGTTAGGGTAGGGAGGTGGGAGTGTGAGTGTTGGATGTGTCTGTGTATGTGTGATGTGTTTGTGTGTGTGTGCGAGGCAGTTTAAAATGTCTGTGTGGTGGGGTTTTTTTTGTGTGTTAGTGCGATCTCGGAGTTAGAATATATAAGTAGGGGGGGTGGGGGTGCAGGGAGGATTGCCACCCTGCGTACATGTAGTGTAGGGCTTGTAGTTTATGTTATGTGGGTTGTATGGTGTGCATGTTGTGTGGTGTATGTTCTGTATGTTCAGGGTTTTTTGTTTTCGTGCTTGTGGGTTTCGGGATTTTTGTTGGTTCGACTTTATAATTTCGAGTTATTGACTTTCGAGCATTCAGTAATTCGATATTGTGAAGGGGAACCACATATATATATATATATATATATATATATATATATATATATATATATATAGTTGGATAGTCGGCGTTATGTTTCACTATTAGCTTCCTGAATGCTCTCATTAAGCTACTAGCAAATTTTCTGTTCATTGAATTATGCTTGGATATGGGGAACAAGAGTCAAAACGTGATCCTAAAGCTCTTAACTTTATTAAAATTAAGTCATCAGCATCATCACATGTAACGAAAATGCTAATGTGCACTTAAATTTTATTGATGATGTTTTTATGATATGTTTGTGTCTATTACTAGATTTTTGTGTTATCTAAATAATGCTGCTACTGAGTTATAATTCACGTGTATTGTACATTTCAATTTTGTTGATTTTTTTTATTTATTACCAATTAAATCTTTTTGATGCAAATGTTTTAGGTACTAAAATATAATACAAATCTGTTAAGTGTACGTTATATGATCAAGCTTCTAGTGTGTGCTCCTATGTCATTTAGAGAAATAAAATTAAATGCCAGTCTAGAAGGAATGCCAGCAAAAGTGACATTTAGTAAGATTTTATTACATGTTTTGAAATGCTAAGTTATAAATTTGGATGTAGGGGATAAAATGTTTATACTGTTGACAGTTTTAGATTTTAAAGGTAGGTAGCTATATTAGTTGTAAGCCTTATTTCTGTAAAACTGTAGTGATGTGCAGTGTAGTCATTTAATATACACTTATGAATTCTTTAAATATTGGTAGTATTTAATATACTGCTATTAGCAAATAACACAAATTACACATTTCAGAATTAGTTGGCAAAACAATTGGCGTGCACTTTGTTACAAAAAAGGTAACAATATAGGTAATGCCACTGAAAGATATTTGACTTCCAATATTCAAAGAAGAGTTTATGAGATGGATTCATTTCCATGTAGCAACTGTGTATGTTGTTCATGCAATAAGAAAATTGCAGATTTCTGCATCCCAGAGCAGTGTTTTTTCATATTATTTTAAACCATTCTCTGACCATAATGGTGAACATCTATGCTATACTGCTGCATTTGCATGACATTTTATATTGGGGAATCAATGCAGAAGCATAAACAGAATTTGTAAGCATATGTTTATTATAAAAATAAGAATCAAGAAAACGCAGTTCCCCTAAACATGTTTTAGGTGAAATTGCTCAAGCTTCAGTAGCTCGCAGGAAAAATAAAATAACACCAAACATTTTTTCTCACAGGAAACCATTGCCAGTGTGATTTCTAATTGTGCTCCAGCAGTGATTCAATTCTTTAGGGAGATTTCTTCCTTCTTCAAGTTGATGCAACCATGGAGTTTGTATATCTAAGTTTAGGGGTGTCGAGTGACTCCCTCTTTAAAAAAACGAGTAAAAAATAATTTTTTGCTCTGTTGGATTTTGGGCTTATTTTTTGGGGAATGTTGACTTTCAGGAAGTCAGTGTTTCATCATAGAACCTGATAATGTACCATATAACATATTGTTAGCTGTAAAAATGATCATGGATTTGCATTAAGTTTTGAGAATTCTGCCTTCAAGATTGATAAATATTGCAAATGAAGCTGAGTTACAGGAGTATTACTTGCAAACAAAGTTAAATGCCACATGCTCCTGGATTTAATGCTAGAAGTAGCCTGGAAAACATTTTATCTATAAACAAAGTAGCCAGGGACCATTTCTTTTCAAATGAGCTGAGATGATAGGAAAATTCTAATACATATATTTCTATTTTGTCACCTTTATCTGAAATTCTAGAATCAGTTGTTTATTATCAGGTTATGGTCTACTACAAAACAAATGGGCTTCTGGCCAGTGCACAGCATGGGTTTAAAGTACTTAGTAGTACAAAAAAAATGCTATTTATTCAGTTAATTAATTTCTGTTTTAGAAAAATAGAAAAAAAAAATCTGTTTTCTGCTGTCATCTCTGTGGACTTACAAAGGCCTTTAAAACCACCAAATACTCCCTTCTCTTTTCAGGACAAAAATCATTGGAGAAGGGTTCCTGTCAGTGATTCAGCAAAATTACTTGAAAAAAAATCTTAAATTCCAGATTAGAATTAGAATTGCAATTGCTTGCTTACTGAAAACAAGGCTAAGTATAAGTTAGGTTTATCAGGGCATAGTGTGAAGAAAGGCATTTTTTATTTTTTTACCACTGATCATCATCTTTCACTTACTAAGTCACATTTAATTCTTTCTGCGGATGAATTTCTTTGCTCAGTTGAAGCCAACATGTCTTCTGTAGTCTACAAGATCATCTATAGCATAATTTAACCAAGGCTGGACCTGGCTTACTTCAAACATTTTAATACTAAATTCCAAAACAAAAATTTTTTTGCAATGCCAAGTATTGCCTTACATATCATTGGCAATATTTTGTTAATGTGTGATGGCAGGGAATAGTCCAGGGGGTATTTTGACTTAACCTGGGCTCTTAATAATGTTGTAGTTAATTTAAACATGAAAAAGAGTAGAATTTGATTAAAGACCAGTGTAGGGGAATAACTAAAAATAAAGGCAAAGCTAAGGCACTAATCCTTTTCTATGGTTTGCACAGCTGAATTGGTAGCACGTTAGATTCTGTTTAATGCTAGAGTAGAAAGACCTACATTTTCTGGGTGCCTGATGTTGTACTTTAAGAAAAAATGCCAGGATGATCCTGCTGAAGAAAGAACAAATAGAAAATGCAGTGCACTTAATAAGAGATAAATGTGACTGAATAAGTCAGCAAAAGCACTGTATTCACTTTTAATGTTGAATGCCATTCTGTATTTCAGAAGCCACAAAAGAATTGTAGAGTATTAGATTCTGTTTTATAATTACCACTTCTTACTGTACTTTGTGTGACTAAAAAATAGTAATACATTGGCATACTTATTTGAAATATAAAATAGTAGCACATTGGTCTTGTCTGTAAAAAAAAAAAAAAGAAGAAGAATTTGGATTCAACAGCAGAATGGTTCTACTAAAGAATAAAATAACATATTTTTACAAAAGAAAAAAAAGAAGAAGTCAGACAAAGCACCAAATTCAATTTTATGCTGCCATACAAGCTGAATGCAGTGCTTTGATTTCATGTTTGTAATACTGCTTGCCGGCATATGTGTGATGATAGAAGAGTGAGATAACTGGACATCCTGGTATGGGACAGAAGTAGAACGAACACTAGGGCATACGTGGGTAATATTCTTTAAATTATTAGTTCTACTACACTGTGGATGTTCTTCACAGTTCTGCATCCTGAGTGCTGCACACATACTAGGAATTATGTAGTTTAGAGCACTCTAAACTATGCATTAACATAAACTGACTGTAGCAAACATTCCATGATGAGGAATTAGAAGTAGGTAGAAATTATTAGGGCTAGGAGTTGTTAAAGAGATGCTTCCTGTAGTCCCCATCCTCAATTTTCCAACTGTCTGAGTCACTTAACCATATAATACTACTGGATAACTCTTTAAAAGGAGCATTAGTGTTCAGTGGGCTTACCAGGTGTGTGTGTGTGTGTGTGTGTGTGTGTGTGTGTGTGTGTGTGTGTGTGTGTGTGTGTGTGTGTGTGTGTGTGTGTTACTGTGGATATAAAAAGTTTACACACCCCTGTTAAAATGCCAGGTTTTGGGGATATAAAAAATGACACCACAATTAATCATTTCAAAACTTTTCTCACATTTAATGTGATCTATAACCTGTACAATTTAATTGAAAAACAAACAAGTCTGTTAGGGGGAATATATAAAAAATAAAAAACGTATAGTACACTGGTTGCACACCCTTAAACTAATACTTTGTTGTGTGTGCACACACTTAAAATAATACTTCGTTGAAGAAATTTCCAATCTTATGTGCAGTCCAAATTGTAGCTTGCTAGAGATCCCCCACCATGCAACAAGATTCTCACTATACCTTTCTAAACATACCGGAAAATATTAAGATACAACCAAACACACTAATACTGGGTGATTTCAACTACCCCGCCATTAACTGGGAAAACTACTCATGTACCAACACCTTTGCCCAACAGTTCTTGGAATTCATAAATTCCAACACCCTGGATAACTAATCCATAGTCCCACCAAGGGCTCCAATATCCTAGACCTGGTAAAACATGGGAAATTGATGCTCACCACCTATGGTCAACCCCTCGTTGGTCAGGTCAGACCATAAGCTAATCACCCATAACATCCATATCCCACCCCCACTCCACAGTAAGGAAACCTCCATAATAAACTTCTTGAAAGCCAACTTCATGCTACTCAAGTCAGAAGTGACAAACTTCATGACACCCATGCAGATGGGAACTGAAAGTTCGACTGCTGAGTCCTACACTAAGGCACTGTACGAGCACATCCACTCATGCATGAATCGTGCCATCCCAAATAGAACCAAGATGTTCTCCTCCAAAAAAGGAAGCCAATCTGGTGGTCCCCTGCCATAAACAAACTTTACAACAAAAGGAAGAAACTGTTGCAAAAAAGAGGAAAATCCCACAATGCAAAAAATTCCCTTACCAGCCTCAGTAAGAAGCTGAGATCCCTCGTAAAATCCTCCAAAGCTAGTTACGAAAATAAAATTGCCAAAGATTCCAAAGACAACCACAAGGCATTCTATAACTATGTCAAGAATCTAAATGACAATGCTCAGATCTGCTCTGAGTTACAACAGAATGGCATTAAATATACTGATCCGAAGTATATTGCCAATATCCTGGCAGATTGATTCAGTGCCAGCTTCACCCCTCTCTCACCCCCTAAACAGCCCATCTCAATACTGGAAGATTGCCAAATTCCAGTAATAACGGTCACAGAGGTAAAAAAACACACCCTCCAAAGTTAAAAATACAGCATCCATGGGACCGGATGACATCCATGGCTGCATATTACATGAACTATAAAATGAACTGGCACCTCACCTAAGTGTCATGTTTAATCATACCCTCACCTCAGACTTCATGCCCACTGAGTGGCGCACAGCTACAGTTATCCCGCTCCACAAGGGAGATCCACCTTGGATCCCGGGAACTACTGCCCCATCAGTCTGATGAGCCTGATCTTCAAGGCCTGGGAACGTATTATCATGGCACTTATAAACAAAGATATTGGCAACCTTCAAACAATGGACCCCACCCAGTTTGGGTTTGTGAAGGGCCAATCTTGTCTCCTGAACATGACTGACTTCTTCGAATCAGTCTCCAGAGCCGTGGATGAGGGTAAGGTAGTCCACACAGCCTATCTAGACCTCGCCAAGGCCTTAAACACTATCCCCCACTCTGGAATCATAGATAAACTTACTAAGCTGGGCATTAATTCCTACGTCACTCGATGGGTTGCCAACTGGCTTACTGACAGAACCCACACTGTAAAAGTAGCTGACTCCAAATCCAACTCCAGACAAGTGACAAGTGGAGTACCTCAGGGTTCAGTCCTGGGACCGCTCCTGTTTGGCATCTACTTCTCATCAAAACGTGGAGAAAATATGGGACAACAGTGACATTGCAAAGAACTGGACGTTCTATAAAATTGATGAAAGACAAGATGAAAGCTGGTCAGGGAGGTTGCCAAGAGGCTGAAGGAGTGGCAGAAATTTCTGGCATGTGCTGGTTGTGTACTACATGTGACAACAATCTCTTGTATTCTCCATATGTCTGGATTATGTGGTAGGTTTGCAAGATGGAAGCCTTTTCTTACACAGAAAAACATCCAGGCCTGGCTAAAATTTGCAAAACAATGCATCATGTCTCCCAAAACCATGTGGGAAAATGTGTTATGGTCTGATGAGACCAAGGTTGAACTTTTTGGCCACAATTCCAAAAGGTACGTTTGGCGCAAAAACAACACTTTGCATCACTAAAAGAACACCATCTCCACGGTGAAGCATGGTGGTGGCAGTATCATGCTTTGCGGTTGCTTTTCTTCAGCTGGAATTGGGGCTTTAGTCACGGTGGAGGGAATTATGAACAGTTCCAAATACCTGTCACTTTTGGCACAAAACATTCAGGCATCTGCTATAAAGCTGAAGATGAAGAGGAATTTCATGTTTCAACACAACAATGACCTCAAGCATGCATCCAAATCAACAAAAAGGGTGGCTTCACTAGAAGAAAATTAACATTTTGGAATGGCCCAGCCAGACCCCAGACGTAAATCCAGTAGAAAATCTGTGGGGTGGCCTGAAGAGGGCGGTGCACAAGAGATGCCCCCACAGTCTGACAGATTTGGAGCTCTTTTGCAAGGAAGGGTGGGCAAATATTGCCAAGTCAAGATGTGTCATGCTGACAGACTCCTACCCAAGAAGACTGAATACTGTAATTAAATCAAAAGGTGCTTCAACCAAGTATTAGTTTAAGGGTATGCACACACAACAAAGTATTAGTTTAAGGGTGTGCACACTTATGCAACCAGTGTATCGTACGTTTTTTATTTATTATATTTTTTTCCTGTAACAGATTTGTTTGTTTTTCAATTGGATTATACAGGTTATAGGTCACATTAAAGATGGGAAAAGTTTTGAAATTATTTATTGTGGTCTAATTTTTTTATATCACAAAACCCTGGCATTTTAACAGTGGTATGTAAACTTTTTATATCCACTATATATATATATATATATATATATATATATATATATATATGCACACACACGAGTATATCTACATTTGGCCATCCCAGTTTTGCACAAATGCCATACCTCATTTTGATAGCAAACCATATCTATATATACATATATATATATATATATATATATATATATATATATATATATATATATATATGTGTGTGTGTGTGTGTGTGTGTGTGTGTGTGTGTGTGTGGTGTGTGTGTATATATATATATATATATATATATATATATTTATATATATATATATATATATATATATATATATATGTACGTATAAAAAATATATGGCTCTACCATAAATAAATTAAGGGGTGAAAATATCAAATAAAGTCTAAAAACTTGTTTAGTGGCCACAAAATAATTCTAAAGAGCGTTAAATCAGATGATTTAGAAATGGAAAAGTTCATTGTCATGCATGTACAAAGCAGCAGTAAAATATCAAAATGTGTGACAGGATGTTAAAAATGTGTGGTTATTAATTTAAGAAGGGGTGGTAGGATGGTAATGTCAATGATCAATTGTAGTCTTAAGCTGGTATTCATAGCCCAGGGCTTGGCAAATGAGTTATAGATATAAGCAAATAGCGGCACTACACAGATAAGCAAATAAGGTCCGCAAAAGGCAATTGTGACAAATGCAGAAAATTGAAGCATTTTTAAATATATGCCCACTTTTCACAAAAGAGCAAGTTATATAATGTTTAACATTATGAATTTATGAATTACTTCAGAAAATCATTAGTGTTACTCTTGGTTTTGTTTCATCACATTGTGAGCAGCTGAGTGCAGTCACACTCAAATTGTTTTTAGGAAAGCTGCAGACTGTGCAGCAGCTAAGATTGATTTTTTTTAAAAAAGGAAAGGGTTTTATAATTTTTGTATATAGGGGTATCCTTTTTGTGGACACCCTGATGGTTTCATTAAGGAATAGAAAGGGAGTGATAGGAAAGACTGAAAAAGGGGAGACTAGACAAAGAGGGGAACAAAAAAGGGGAAACAACAAGAGGGTTTCTGCTGGGTTAGATCCCCCCAGTTTTTCGTTTTTTTCTTATGAGAACATGATGTGTTGGGCAATAGGGAAAATGGGGAAGGAGAAAGGGTAAGGGAAAGGGTAAGGGAAAGGGTGAGGGTAAGGGTGAGGGTAAGGGTGAGGGTGAGGGTAAGGGAAAGGGTAAGGGTGAGGGTAAGTGTAAGGGTGAGGGTAAGGGAAATGGTAAGGGTGAGGGTGAGGGTAAGGGTGAGGGTGAGGGTAAGGGAAAGGGTAAGGGTGAGGGTGAGGGTAAGTGTAAGGGTGAGGGTAAGGGAAATGGTAAGGGTGAGGGTAAGGGTGAGGGTGAGGGTAAGGGAAAGGGTAAGGGAAAGGGTAAGGGAAGAAGGGATGAGGAATTGCCAGCTGAAATCC
This sequence comes from Protopterus annectens, assembly GCF_019279795.1. Lineage (NCBI taxonomy): Eukaryota > Metazoa > Chordata > Ceratodontiformes > Protopteridae > Protopterus > Protopterus annectens. Next base: position 416,766,627 of record NC_056741.1, read on the forward strand.
CAGTCCACAAAGCCTCAAACATGTCCACTGCCAGATAATCTTACAGTGGAGGAGGAGGTAGAGGTCTGTGATGGTGCCGGTGGTTGGCACCAACTGGGAGAGCATGTCTTCTACATGCTGAAGTGAGGCTTCAGCTATCTGAATTCTTCTGTCCACTGCCTCCACCAGTACGTACTCAACCAAACTCTGAAACCCCTTTTCTATAAGGTTTGCCAGACTGCTTGTAAGACGGATACCTCCACTCTAACCCTGCAATGACATCACAGGACAGGCAGAGGGTGTGTTCGCTAGCCTGGAAGGTATGTGCCTGATCTGCTCCTGAATGATTTGAACCTGTAAAAAAAAGAAAAGAAATTGGAGAGAAAAAAAAAAACAAAATGGAGAAAGGAATTCATGAGCGTCTTCTACGTGCTGATGTGAGGCCTCGCCTGGCTGTATTCTCCTGTCCACTACCTCCTCCAGTACGTACTGAAGCCCCCTTTCTGTGAGGCTTGCAGGCTGCCATGTGCCAGAGTACCTGCAGGACTGGCACCTCCACTTTGACCCTGCAAGGACATCCCTGGATAGGCAGAGAGTGAGTGTTTCCTAGCCTGAGAGGTATGTGATTTGAACCTGTAAAAAAAAAAAAAGAAAAGAAATGGGAGAGAAACAAAACAAAAAAAGGAGAAAGGAATGCCTAAGCATCTTCTACATCCTGAAGTGAGGCTTTGACTGGCTGAATTCTCCTGTCCACTACCTCCACCAGTATGTACTCAACCAAACTGTGAAACCCCCTTTCTATGAGGTTTGCTAGGCTGACATGTGCTGGAGTACCTTCAGGACTAGCACCTCCACTCTGACCCTGCAAGGACGTCCCTGGAGAAAGGAATGCTTAAGCCAATTATGAAAAAAAGGTGTGGCGAGACAAAAAAGAAAAAGCAAATTAAGTACACACAGCAGTTTACATACCATTTAATATAATATTGAAATATTATAGCAAAAAACAGCAATTATCACAGTTAATCAGATTAAAAATCAGGTTATAAAACATCTTTTTTGATCTGTTTAAGTCTTCAGTTGCATTTTTATCTGCAAAGCTGTAACAATATGTTCTTAGGAGTACTACAAAAATCACTTCTAATAACATTGTTTCACTTTTATTGTTACCATTATATTAGTATAAAAATCTGTTATACATACTATGAACAAGTAAGTAAGACAAAAATATCCTCTTGGACATATGCTATACATACCAGAAGATTTCACTAATCGCTCTAATCTTCTCTTTTGTTAATGGCTGTTGTATCTAATTTCTTCCTCAGCTATGATTAAAAGAGAGAAGACCAATCTTATTTACCTGTATTTGAATTTTTTTCTGTATACAGATATATATATATATATATATATTACTGTATTGCTGTCTAAACATTAATTCCTTATTTATTCTTTTTTTTCACTTGCATATGCATACCTGTATGAATCAGTACATTACTGTACTGATATTCCCTTTCATTCAAAAGGATACTATTAAATCTGAAATGTGTCTCTAGTATTGTTTTCAGAATGTGTACAACACTTTTTGTGTCTTTTGGCTTTTCCCGGTTAGGGGTCGCCCCAGCGGAACTAAGGTCCGCTAATGATTGGTAGTTGATTTTTACATGCCGAGTTACCAGCCCTGACGCACAACCTTCAACGAAGGTATGCCCATTCACGCATGTCTCCACGCAGATGATGCTCTAGAGAATCGAACCGGACAGTGTCTTACTGTGAGGCGACAATGCTACCGCAGCACCACCACAGCAGATAGAATGTGTACAATACTATGTTCTGCTATAACTACAAATACTGAACTGTATCAATTCATGGAAGTGTGCATTTCCTTTTCTGCAAAAATATGTACGATTTAATAAGTAATACTGAAATAAAACAGCATGTTCTCAGAAAATTTTGTGCTGGTCATTCACTTTTTACAGCAAAAACCACAAAAACCACCGCCCTCCTCCAACCTGTAGTCTAAGTACAGCGTGGTGTGTGAGATTTCAGCCATGTTGTACATACAGCTAGAAATACTTCTGAATGAACAACTGTGTTAAGCAGTTATATTTATGTAGACTACACATAACTGACTTCATGTAATGTTATATATTGCAACTTTTCCCCTACATTTGTAAAAAATTGTAAGTGTTTAATTGCAATTCTTATTTCATAACTTGTAAAGAAGTACGATTCACACAGTTACATATACAGATTATTATTATTGTAACTCACTTATCTGACATCTCCATTTATTAATTTACTCAACACATTAGTAGCATTCCTCTTTTTATCAAAAGATGTATGTATGATTGCTAACATGCTCCGGATTTCCTATGCATTTAATAATAGCAGTACAACTAATATTTTCTGGTACACAAATCTGTATGCTATTACCTGTATTTATGCAAATTTGTTAACCCTATACAGTGGGTTTAAAAACTGTACACACCCCAGTTAAAATGCTAGAAAAAAAATGAGACTACGAAAAATCATTTCAAATCTTTTCTCACTTTTTATGAAACCTATAACCTGTACAATTCAATTGAAAAACAAACAAATCTGTTAGGGGAAAAATATAAAATATAAAAAAATACTTTGTTGAAGCACCTTTGCATTTAATTACAGCATTCAGTCTTCTTGGGTACACACCTGCCATCAATTAGAGACTCTGATTAACCCCAAATAAAGTTCAGCTGTCCTAGTAGGATTTTCCTGACATTTACTCAGTTGCTTGCTGCAGCAAAAGCCGTAGTTCACAGAGAACTTACAAAGCATCAAAGGGATCTCATTGTTGAAAGGTATCAGTCAGGACAAGGGTAGAAAAAAATTTCCACAGCACTGGATATACCCTCGAACACAGTGAAAAGACAGTCATCAAAAAGTGGAGAAAATATGGGACGCATGTTCCTCCAAAACTGATGAAAAGACAAGACAAAAACTGGTCAGGGAGGCTACCAAGAGACCTACAGCAACACTGAAGGAGCTGCAGGAATTTCTGGCAAGTGGTGGTTGTGTACTACATGTGACCACAATCTCTCGTATTCTCCATATGTCTAGACTATGGGGTAGGGCTGCAAGAGGGAAGCTTTTTTTTACACAGACAGACATCCAGGCCCAGCTGAAATTGGCAAAACAATACATCGTCTCCCAAAAGCATGTGCAAAAATGAGTTATGGTCAGATGAGACCAAGGATGAACCTTTTGGCCACAATTCCAATAGGTACGTTTGGCGCAAAAACAACACTTCACATCACCAAAAGAACTCCATCCCCATGGTGTAGCATGGTGATGGCAGGATCATGCTTTGAGGTTGCTTTTCTTCAGCTGGAACTGGGGCTTTAGTCAAGGTGGAGGGAATTATGAACCGTTCCAAATACCAGTCACTTTTGGCACAAAACCTTCAGGTGTGTGCTAGAAAGATGAAGATGAAGAGGAATTTCACCTTTCAACATGACAATGACTCCAAGCATACATCCAAATCAACAAAAGAATGGCTTCACCAGAAGATAATTAAAGTTTTGGAATGTCCCAGCCAAAGCCTAGACCTAAATCCAATAGAAAATCTATGGGATGACCTGTAGAGGGATGTGCACAATAGATCCCCTTGCAATCTGACAGATTTGGAGCACTTTTGTAAGGAAGAGTAGAGAAATATGGCCCAGTCAAGATGTGCCATGCTGATAGACTCCTACCCAAGAGGACTGAATGCTGTAATTAAATCAAAAGGTGCTTTAACAAAGTATTAGTTTAAGGGTGTGCACACTTATGCAACCAGCTTAGTGTACTTTTTATATTTTTTCCCCTAACATATTTGTTTGTTTGTCAATTGAATTGCACAGGTTATATGTCACACTAAAGGTGGGAAAAGTTCTGAAATGATTTATTGTGGTCTCATTTTTTTATATCAGAAAAACCATTTTAACTGGGGTGTGTGAACTTTTTACATCCATTGTGTATATATAAATATATATATATATATGTATATATATATATATATATATATATATATATATATATATATATATGAGACTCAGTAGAGAAACCATATATTTTACTTAATATAAAATCCTGGGCTTCTCAACATAACCTGGTCTAACCCCTCAGACAACTGCTAAGCCCTACACTTTTGCAAGTCTTCGTACCTGTGACAGCATTGTTGACCAGAGCTGGTGGTCACCCAGTTCTTGACAGATGTTGATATTTTTTCATCTGCTATGCGTTGTTCAAACCTCGATCTTCTCCAGTCATGAATAATGCAAAAGGTAAAGCATGATGAAAGTCTCTTTATCAGACCAGCTATGAGCACAGCATTGTGCATTCACAGGAATTGCCATCTTTCGAAGAGCAAGAACAAGAATTAGTAAAGTATGGTGACGGATGTTAGGACCACCCGCTGTCGGGTGTGACATCACCTTAACCAAACCCTTTTTGCTTGCATGATCATTACAGCAGGTACTGATATTGTTGGCAAGTTTAGTATAACCAAAACTGCTTTGTCATATACTGATTTATCTTAATGGAAAACACTTTATCTTTCCTTTCCATGTGTCATAAAACATTTAAATATATGGTGATAATTTGCATTAGTAATGTTTATTGATAAGAGTTTTTTGTTTCATACCCTAACATAAGTAAGTGTCTTGTAGTAAAGTAGAAATGTTATTTATTTATTTATTTTTTTGGGGGTGGGAAGGGGTATAAATCTCAATATGAATGTGATTTCTTACTTTTATGATTTGTTTAAGTTGCTAGGGTGTGACACAGTGTTGTTTGGGCAGTGATTAACCTTCAGATTGCTAGATGACTCCCATTTTTTTTTTTAAACTACATTCTTCTTTTGGCTATTCTAGGGCCATTCATGCATCCCTGTGGAGAGCTTGGGATAATTGCAGAGTGCTATGGGCTTCATAAACATCTGCAGTTTGTCCATGTCTTTCTGAAATAAGTTCATATAATACTGGAATCACTGAAATGCAGAGTATCACTGATGTACCTCTTGGCACATTTGTGTACTTCTGTGATTCATAGAGAAGCATATAAATTAGCCTAATTTGCATATAACACATGTCAATGGCCCTGAATTTTCACCAATAAGGTGAGCATTGCTATATTAATTTACGAATAAGATGGGTGGCAAATGTATTTGGATACTGCAGACATAGTAAAATAAGGAAAACGTTTAGAAATTATTATTATTTTGCAAGACCATTTTAATATTGCTTTAAAGTTTACCTGCAATGAACTTTGATGTATACTCTGCATGTGTTGATAGTATTGCTTAAGTGGTAATTTTCTTTGTCAGTTTGAAGTTCGTAGGTGTTTACTAGGCTAAGGACCATAAGGACATTTTTAAGCATAGCCATGCATCCCAAATCTTTGACAAGTTCTGATACCCTTGGTATGTGTAAGTAGGGACTTGGGACATGAAACATTTACAGGGAGGGGCCTGAGAGATGAACCATTTACAGGTTACCTGTGTTCATTAAAAGAATATTTCCCAATCCAGGAATGAATTTCCTATTCGCCATCCAGTTGTCCAAGTTACACTTGAATTGGGTTAGGGAGTAACTCTGCTTCACATGGCTTAGGAGCCTGTTCCAGGGACAGGGTAGTTTCAGGGATACATACCTGTCTCTCCAGCAGGTCCTATTTATGTCACAGGCAACGTTTAAGTCTTTAGAACATGTAATACTGGTCCTGTTTGTTTTGTGGATATGCAAGAAGTCCATCAGAGTATGGTCTGACAGTGCTCTGTATGCCAGACATAGATCCCCCCCAAACAGCCTGTAGGAGACAGAATACAGAAATAGGGCCTTGAAGCAGTCTGCATAGGACATTTTACTTCACTTTGTATTCTTTTAGAGAGGAACCTCTGTGGACTTTCCATTTGTTGGATATGCCTGGTTATGTGCATACCAATGGCGGCATTATAATCAACAATAGATCTGATGAATGCCAAAAGCAGTGGAAAAGTGAGTTCTTTGGACCTGGTTGCCATACCTTTGTTTATAAGTTGCACAGCGTAAAATGTTTTCCTCACTTGACATGTGATTGTAAAGGCTAGATTACTGTCTGTGTGTGTCCCTAAGTCCTTGACTACTGGGTCAACTCTAACGGGTGTGTTGTAAATATGATAATTCCCAGGGGTGGATGACTTCCTGAAGGATACTATTATGCATTTCTTGGCATTTAGTTTTAGTTCATGGCTCTGACTCTTTGACTATTTGGCCGGTGTGGGATTCAATGGCAGCTCCTAATTTGAATCATATGCAAATCTCGTCAGCTAGAGACCATTGACATTGGCCTTGACTTCTGAGAAGTAAATGCCAAAATGGAGCAATCCAAGGACCGATGCCTAAGGGGCTCCACTTGTAACTGGCCTCTTTGTAGAGGTGGACTTCCCAGTTCTAACTTCCTGGGTCCTGTCTCTGAGCCAGTTGTCTATCCACTGGGTGACATGTGGGTTTATACCTAACCTCTTGAGTTTGTCAACAATGCTTGAGTCAGGTATTTTGATAAATGCCTTGGCTAGGTCAAGGTAGGCAGTGTGAACATTTTACCCTCATCCATTGCTTTGATGACTTTCTCAAAGAAGTCCACCAGGTTGGTTAGGCATGACCTGCTCTTGATGAAACCAAACTGGGTTGAGTCCAGTGTCTGGAGGCTTACTATATTATTATTGATCATTTCCATGGTTTTGCACATAAGACTAGTGAGACTTATGGATCTGTGGTTTCCAGGGTCTATAGCTGGCCCTCCTTTGTGCAAAGGGATGACTGGTGCTGTTTTCCATTCATGAGGCATGAAGCCTGTTTGGAGGCTACAGTTAAATAGCAATTCCAGAGGGCCTGATAGGTCATGTTTCGTGCTATTTAGAAGGTATCCTGGGATATTGTCTGGGCCCATTGATGCAGTGTTCTTGGCCTTAGAGAGAGCATAAAGGACCTGTTCCCTAGTGATAGCTTTATATTTGATGGTATTTCCTGAGGGAAGGTTGAGGGGAAGAGAGGGGTAAACTTGGAGCTAAATTTATCAGCCAGGATGTTTACTATATCTTCTGGCTTAGTGTAGGTGGCTCCATTTACAATGAGCTCTACACACAATTGTGTATTGCCTTTGAGGTTGCGGACATAGCTAAAGAATGCTTTGTGGTTGTGCTTGGCCTGGGAGGCCAAATTTACCTCTAATTTGGCTTTGGTAGACTTTATTTGTCTTCAGAGTTGTTTGTTTAGTTTGATGAGAGTGCTTTTATCATGCTGGGTGCTGCACCTCCTAATTGTTGCCATGATTTTCTTCCTTCTGTTATACAGCCTATTGATTTTGTGATTCCAGCAGGGAGGCTTGTTTTTTTGAGTTAGTTCTGCACTTCTTCCTGGCAGGTACAGCTATCTTTATGCAGCAGTTAACATGCTTGCATAGGGTTTCTATGAACAGTTCTGTATAGGCAGTGTTCTTAGGGTTTATGGAGGCTTGAAATTTTGCCAGGTTATCACTTAATAGCAGGGAGTTAGAGTAGTTCATGAATATTTCATGGTTAGCTGGGGGTTCAGGTTTCGTTTTTACTTCAAATGAGACCATTTTGTGGTCTGGGCCTACCAGGGAAGACATTATACTAGGGGGTGTGCAGCACTGTCCCATTAGTGAGGACCATATCCAGTATGGTTGCACCCCTGGTTGGTGTGATGCTTGTCTGGTCCAGGGCGTTTGTGTTTACAAAATCAAGGAATCTCTGTGTCTGTACGTTAGATGTTGTATAGGAAGTTGCATTTCATGACATGAGCTGTGGAATTCAGTACAAAACACAGAAGTGTAATGTACTGATTGTGCATACATGAGAATAAATGTGTTAATGTACTACAGAGATTTCATTGTGCAACAGATATGAATAAGCATGTTTGTGAATCTTATGTTTTGGTACTGACAGTGAAGAAAAAGTGCATGACTATGACAGAGAATAGGGCAAGGTTGCTTTTTGGTCGAGTAATGAGATTGAATGTACTTCAGTTAACATAAGCTTGCACCTTGCATGGATATATTGAGAATTCTATTAGTTATTCAAATTTGTTTGGTTTCAAGTAACAGTTACAGTGGGTAGTAGGAATAGCTAACCAGTGAATTGTACTTCGGCAGCTAATGACATCTGTAACATTACTGTCACAATGTCTGATTGCAGCTCTTTTCTTTTTTTTCCTTTTTTAATTTTCTTTTTTGTAGTACTGGTGGAGAATAAGTGATCAAAGCACAGAAAGAACAACTTCAGCCATGAGGAAAATTGTGTCCTCAAGGCAGGTGGCACTTCTTAACAGTTGGTGTTAGGGACTTATACTCGTCAATCCCACATTCTACGGGTATAGAATGGGTTACTGACATACCAAGACAGAATGGGGCCCCTCAATCAGAAATTAGGTTAATCGAAGAACTATTAGACATGATATTATCAAATAATTCCGTTATGTTTGACAAGGAAATTTACTAAGAAAGAATAGGGGTAGCAATGGGCTCACCATGTGACGTGAGTTTCACTAACTTGGTGATGGTCCATTGGGAACAGGAATTTATTTTTAATCATACCCTAACTAAAGACTTGATCCGTTTTTACAGATGCTTCCTTGATGATTTTGTTGAACTATTTAAATAATACAGCTAGTTTTTTAAAGTTCACAAGCAATTACCACAGTGAGAAGATTGCATATTTGGACATAGAACTGAGTAAAAACAGAGGGGGAGGGGTCAATATATAGCAAGGATCCACAGGATAAAAACATACCCTTACTCATTTCTACACCAGACCAGCTCGCACCCATACCACCAAAAAAAGATTGGTAATTAAAGGTCAGTTAGTGCGAGCAGCAAGAATGGTAATGGAAGATGTGGCATTTATAAAGGAATGTGAAGGGTTAAGACATATGTTCCTACATAGGGGTTACCCAGACACTCTGATTGTCCAATTAATGAGGGAAGTGCAACATAAAAGGAAGATGGGTTTGTATAGACCTATTTTATGTACAGTAGAAATGACAGTTATGGATAATGTACCCTTGGCTATGGGCAGTAGTAATAATCATGACTTGTTGAACAGCAGCCTCAATGTGACTGGTCCGCTAACTAGTTTCATTACTAGTTTTATTACTCCATTTAGTTTAGATGCACGTGATATTAGAAGAACACTAGTGAAGAATTGGGAACTATTAAGTAAAGTAGGTGAATACCCCATAGTGACTTTTAAAAGGGGTAGGAACATGAAATCCCTTCTTGAAATGAGTAAACCAATAACTAATAGGACTCCAGGGATGTTTAATTGCGAGGCATGTAGGTTTTGTAGATACATGGCAACTGGACATATGTTTACTGTTGGTGACAAGTTGTACACAGTTAACGGTAAGTACGACTATAACACTAAATCAGTGATCTGTTTAGCCCAATGCCAGTTGTGCACAGTTTTCTATGTCGGTAAGACTGACAAGAAACTGAGGGAAAGGGTGTACGAGCACACTTACAGTATAGCAAGAGGCAAATTAGAGAATGCACTAGCATGACATTGTACCAGTCATCCAACACACAATTTTAAATACAGGGCTATGGACCATATTATACCAGATATTAGGAGTGGGCCATCTTCATTATTACTTGAGAAAAAAGAACTGCTATGGCAGCTGCGGCTAGACTCTTGCCGGTATCCAGGTCTGTATTAGGCATGCTCAATTGCATGTATTCTGAAGCTAAAAAGCCTCACAAGATAATTATAATAAATGCATGCCAGGCATGGATTTAGATGGGTGTCTGTATGTATTTATGACAAAATTCTTTTGTGAAAAAATTTTGTGTGAGAAAAAGTTTATTGAATGTCAACGATGTATTAATTTTTTACAAGTTTGTAGGAACTGTATGGATTTATATTATGTTCTGTTATATAAAATTAGTTATAGGAATATTTTTAACAATTTTGATAATGTTATACCCTGCTCTTTGGTTATCCCACTAGAGTTTTAAGTTAGTTAAGCAATAGCATACATTTTAAGGGTTAATGGTTGAGTATGATCAGTGTTGTATTAAAATGTAGCCACATGGGCGTGTTAAAGATATTTAAAAGTTATCATGTGAATACTGATCATCTGATGAAGTTCAAGTCACAAGACCAGATTAAAAGTGTTTTATGTTATTTGTTTTATTAAACTCTAGTTGATTTTTAGTTAAGTGGAGTTGGGTGCCTTCATTAGTAGTGTTTGTTTTAGCTGTTTCGCAGCGCCAGTTAAACAAGGTTAAACTTTTTCTGGCTCCGCAAAGTCTGCTCTTCAATTTTTCCCTTAGAAGTGTTTTACTTGCAATCTAAACAGCCTATACTCTATCTGAAAAGCTCAGCACTTGCTCCTAAAGCATTTTTATACAGGTAAAGCACTCTTAAACAAAAGAAAGTACTTCATTCACCTAAATTCTGTTGAGTACACATCTCCCTATAGGCCCTTTCTGACTCAGTTACACAGCAATCTTTTTCACTATTTCTAGCATGTCGAAGGGTCAGTTGCTGGCGTCCTCTCCTGTTCAGCTGGTGAATCTGGGAATCTTGAGGCAATGTTACAATTGCCTCATGTACACAGACAACCCTCTCCTCCTCCCAACAAATACAAATATATGCGAGAGATGCAACTATATAGCCAAACTGGAGGCTGAGCTCTCTCAATTCAGTACTGGCAAGACCAGTCAGGAGGAGAAGGTAACCACGCACACCACAAACCCAGTCTCACATAGAACTATCACAACAACAAACCAAACACATAAACACACAAAAACATACTCGGAGGCACTGATTAAAAATCTACCAAAACAACAGAGGCCTCCAAAGCAGACACCCAAGCAACCACCACCTCAAGACATAGCACATGCCACACATAGTTCACAAAGTCAGTGTGCTAAACAGTCACAGCCCTTAAGGCCAAACAACATGCCAGACACACTTGTAATAGGTGACTCCATTGTCAGACACACTGACGTCCCGCTCACCAGACTGAACAAGGAAAAGGTCACAGTAAGCTGCCTGTCGGGAGCTAGAATCCGCCACATAACACAAGCACCCAGGTCACTCCACAGCAAGTACAAATATGACTCGGTCATTGTACATGCCGGTGTGAATGACCTGAGACGTACCTCCCTGGACTACATGAAAAGAGACATAGAGGAGCTCTCTGATTATGTAGCCCAGGCCGGTATGACCCTGACCCTGAGCAGCATCTTACCCTCACCAAGAATGATGCCACAGTACAAAGACAAAATGATCAGTTTTAACAATTGGCTTAATTACTGGTGTCATTCTAAGGGGATCCAATGTCTGTCTGCTTGGGATGACATGCTTGACAAGCCACGCTGCTTCAAGGGATGGCTTGCACCTGTCACCCTGGGCTTCGGATATTGGCCAAGGCTCTTGCCACCCCATAGTGCCTTTTTAGGCAAGGCTCAAGTGACAAACCTACCTCCCTAGAAAACACAAGTGGAAAAAACTAAGGGTAATGCTGCTCAATGCCAGAAGTCTAAAGCTCCAGATGGACGGCCTCAACCCCCTCCTCAGTATGGAGAACATCGATGTCTGTGCAGTGACTGAAACCTGGTTCAAGGCTCCTGAGAGCACCCCAGCACTATCAGGTTTTACCTCATATCATGCTTTCCAGCCCCAAAACTTGGACCGAACCACAAAAGGAGGGGGAGTATCCATTTTCATCAAAGATACCCACACCTCCAGGTTAGTGGCAACGCACGAAGCATCGGAGACTATCCAGGTGCAACTAACCATAGGCAAAACTGCCTTACAGTTTGTAGCATGCTACAGACCACCATCTCAAACTCAGGAACCCCACACAGCCTTCCTGAAGACACTGGAGAGTATGAATGTCTCTCCAAATACCATCATTTTGGGAGACTTCAACTACCCAAACATAGACTGGGAACATTACTCAAGCCCCAACACCCTAGCCCAAAGGTTCCTAGAATTCATAAACTCAAATGCAATGGAACAACTAGTCACCATTCCCACAAGAGGAGACAATATACTAGACCTGATCATCACAAACATGGGGACAAAATGCTCCACACGGAAGTATATCCCTCTTTGGTAAGATCAGACCATAAATTAATCTCACTGGAAATCCACATCCCCCCCACCCCCTGCACAAAAGACCACAGTGAAGAACTTCTCAAAAGCAAACTTCACACTTCTTAAGACTGAAGTGGTATCCTTCAAGACCCCTGGGCCAGTGGAAACCACAACCCACACTGCTGAATCCTTTGCAAATGCCTTCTATGGGCACCTTCAAGAATGCATGGATCATGCAATCCCAAATAAAACCAAGACCCATTCCCCCAAAGGCAGGCACCCGGTCTGGTGGATCCCAGCCATAAACAAACTTTACAACAGGAGGAGGAAGCTACTACATGACAGAGCAAAATCCCTAAAAGGGAACGCGTCTCTGATCAGTACTAGCAAAAAACTACGATCACTCATAAAATCATCCAAGGCCAACTTTGAGAGAAAAATCGCAAAAGACACAAAAGACAATCACAAGGCCTTCTTTAGCTATGTTAGAAACCTGGGTGGAAACTCCCAGATATGCTCAGAGTTAGTCCAAAATGACACAAAATACACTGAACCCACTGACATTGCCAACATTCTGGCAGACAGGTTCAGTGCAAATTTCTCCTCCCCCCCAAAAGGAGAAATAACTATCCCAGCAGAGTGTAGCCTCCCTAACATCTCAGATGCCCAGGTGAGAGCCGCACTCTCTAAAGCTAAAAACACAGCATCAATGGGACCGGATGGTGTCCCGGGCTGTGTGCTACATGAACTCCAAGAGGAACTAAACCCACACATAAGGCTGCTGTTTAATCTTAGCCTTACTACAGGATACGTACCCAAAGAGTGGCGTACGGCAACAGTGGTCCCACTTCACAAAGGCGGTGCTTCTACGGACCCTGGAAATTACCGCCCCATAAGCTTGACGAGCCTGGTCTGCAAAGCTATGGAGAGGATCATTATGGAACTCATAAACAAAGACATGGGGACCTACAGACATTGGATCCTACTCAATTTGGCTTTGTCAAGGGCAGATCCTGCCTTTTGAACTTGGTCGACTTTTTTGAAACAGTCACTAAGGCCATCGATGAGGGTAAGGCAGTTCACACAGCCTACCTTGACCTTGCAAAAGCCTTTGACACAATACCCCACTCGGGCATCATAGACAAACTCACCAGCTTAAATGTAAACCCATATGTCACAAGATGGGTTGAAAATTGGCTCAAGGACAGAATCCACAGGGTCAGAGTTGCTGGAGCTATGTCAGACTCTAAGCCAGTCACAAGAGGTGTCCCACAGGGCTCAGTCCTGGGACCCCTCTTGTTCGGCATTTATTTTTCCAAGGTACAGGCAAACATAGGAGGATTGTGGCTGACAAAGTTCGCAGATGACTGCAAACTAGGCGCCATAATTGGTACTCCAGCGGACACAAACATCCTTCAGAGAGGCCTCATAGAAATGGATAATTGGTGCCAGAGCCATGGCCTTAAGCTGAATGCCAAAAAATGTATAGTCATACCCTTTGGGAAAAACAAGGTACCGACAAATTACCACATAGGCGGTAATCCATTAAGTACGGAAGAGGTAATCAGGGACCTAGGGACCCAGGTTGACAGTAACCTCTCATTTGATACTCACATTGCCAAAGTAGTTAGGAAGACCTTCTATATTGCCCACCTTATCATGAAGGGTTTCACATCTAGATCAAGAGAGGTCATTGTGCCCCTGTACTCTTCTCTTATCAGGCCAATGATTGAGTACAATGCCCCATTTGGGATGTATCTCACCCGACACCTGCAGCAGCTGGAAAGACCCCAAAAGTTCCTCACCAAGAGGATAAAGGGTCTTAAACATATGTCATATGCTGCCCGACTGAAAAACTCCAGCTCTATTCAGTCGCATACCGCCTACTCAGAGGTGATCTGTGCCTGACGTACAAGGCCATGTCCAATCCTGAATTAATGGACATGCTCCACCTCAGAAAATCCAAATCCATCAGAGCCACGAGAACAAGTGACTTAAACCTCAACACAGAAATAAATAGGACGTGCTGGAGGGACAGATTCATAACCCAGAGGCTCCCTACACTCTGGAACAGAATCCCAGTCCATGTTAGGCAGAGCCCCTCACTGACTCTATTCAAGAGAAATCTCGACGAGTGGATGGGAGATCGTAGGTTTACCCCGGGGGTCATCTCTGTGTCACTACTAGACAGAGGCATAGTAAACTAAACCCTAAAAGGGCGTAGTATTCTCATCCTAAGGGGTGGTGTAAGCCACATACACTCTGGCTAGGCTTATAAATGCCTTAGGGCAGATAGCCTAGTATGAACCTATGAACCTATGAACCTATAATGACCAGTAGGTTGGTGGTTGTGGGTGTTACTTTGGGTGTGGTAGGAGGTGAAGAGGGGGAAAAGTCTGAATGAAGCTTTTTTGTCAGCAGGTTTGTGATTGTTTCAGGCTGGGTGTAAGTGCTGTCATTCTTAATTAAATTGGCACATTGTTGAGCATTTCCCCTGAGGTTATGAACATAATTAAAAACAACCTTATGGTTATCTTTCACCTCAGAGGCTATCTTTATCTCATAGCCTGCTTTGGCAGATTTGACCATCTCTCTAATTTGTTTGTTTAAGCTGTTGAGTGTCTTTTTCACTGCTTTATCTGTTTCTTCTTGGCTTTGGAGAAGTTTGTTTTTCCTTTTGTTGAATTGCCTATTTATGCTAGGGGTCCATCAGGATGGTTTATTTTTGCCAGTAATCATAGGTTTGACTTGGATAGGGACTGCCTCCTATGTGCAGCTGTGAATGTGGTTGTACAGTGCTTTTGTGTACAGCTCAGAGTAGGCCTCAGTGTCATACAGGTTTGGAGGTGGCTTGGAAGTTTAATAAGCTGTCATGTAGTTTGAGATAATTTGCCTTAGTAAAGTTCTTAACAGGTTTAAAGTTTGATGGTGTTCTAAGTTACTTTTAATAGTAAAATAGATCATTTTGAAGTCAGATCTTACCAAGGAGGAGTTAATGCATGGGAGGGAGCAGCATCCCCGCAAGTTAATGAGTACCATGTCTAGGATATTTGCACCTCTGGTTGGGGAGATAACTAGTTGCTCCATGGTGTTTGCATTGACGGAAGTCCAAAAACCTCTGAGCAGGTGAGTTATGGGTCGTATAAGTCTCCCAGTTTATGGGGGGTAGTTGAAGTCACCCATAAGTATGGTGTAAGGCTGAATGTTAAGAGATTCCAGTAGGTTTAGTTAGGAGGTGTGGTTTTCCAGACTCATGTTAAGGGATCTGTAACTAGCAAAGTTATGATAGAGGGTTGCACCAGTGGTTAGTTAGTGATGGAGCAGCTCAAGCGAGTCTTGTTGTTAGACCTGTCTAGCAGTGTATTTGTCCTTTATGAACACTGAGAAATTTCCTCCCTTTGTTTTATCCTGAGATGAGGGGATAGAAATGTATGAAAGGCATTGTAGTCTTTGATAGCTAGGGTTCCCTCCATGGTTATGAACCATGTTTCCATGACTGCGCATATGTCTGCATTCTATAGGGTAAGGAATGCTTCCAGGGTGTGCATTTTTTTTATTTGTACTCGTAGCATTGAGCAGCAGTACTTTTAGGTGGTCATGAATGATTTTTGTTATGTTAGACGGTG
This sequence comes from Protopterus annectens, assembly GCF_019279795.1. NCBI lineage: Eukaryota > Metazoa > Chordata > Ceratodontiformes > Protopteridae > Protopterus > Protopterus annectens. Next base: position 416,782,350 of record NC_056741.1, read on the forward strand.
TAACAACTTGGCCCAGCGTAAAAAAAGGGCACTATGAGGATAGGTAAAGCTTTTGCAAGTATCTGGAAACCAAGTGGTGACAAGCGCAGATCATCTTTGGCAAAGCATCGATGTTTGCTGCTCATGTCATGGCATGCTCATAGGTAAGGTTCATAGGTAGGTACTAGGCTATTGGCCGTAGGGCCTATATAAGCCTAGCCAAAAAGGTACCCTGGCTTTCACCACACAAGAAAATTATTTTCCTGTGCCCCTGTCGAGCAGAGCCCCAGAGATGATCCCCGGGGTGAATTTCCTGTTTCCCATCCAATCATCAAGATGAAGAGTGCTAATGAGGAGCTTTGTTTGATATAGATAGGTAGTTTGTTCCAGAGTATGGGGAAGTCTCTGGGACATGAATCTATCCCTCCAGCATGTTCTGTTTATTGTGGTGACAAGGTTTATGTCCCTAGAGCATGTAGCTCGGAGGGACTGGGATTTCTTTAAGTGGAGCATGTCCAACAGCTCTGGGTTTGACATAGATTTGTATGGTAGGCAAAGATCACCTCTGATTAAGCGATATGTGACAGAGTAAAGCTGGAGTTTTTTGAGACAGTCTGCTTAGGGCATCTGTTTGAAGCTGGAAATCCTCTTTGTGAGGTATTTCTGCGGCCTTTCCAATTGTTGTAGATGTCTTGTGAGGTACATACCAAAAGGGGCATTGTACTCTATAATGGGTCTAATGAGTGATGAGTAGAGGGGAACAATGACCTCCTTTTTCCTGGATGAGAATCCTTTTTTGATGAGGTGTGCCACATAGAAGGATTTCCTGACTACTATGGTGATGTGATTATCAAAGGAAAGACTACTGTCCAACTGTGTCCCAAGATCTCTTATCACACTTTCAGTGTTAAGTAGACTACTACCTATGTGGTAGCTCATGGGTACAGAGTTTTTACCAAAGGGGATGACAGTGCACTTTTTGGCATTGAGCTTGAGGTCATGGCTTTGACACCAGGCATCTGTCTTAGTGAGACCCTTTTGTAGGATGTCCACATTGTTAGGAGTTTTGATTATGGCTCCTAGTTTGCAGTCATCTGCGAACTTCGTTAGCCAAAGATCTTCTGTGTTTGTCTGTACTTCAGAAAAGTAGATACCAAACAGGAGAGGACCCAGGACTGGACCCTGTGGTACTCCACTTGTCACTGGTCTGAAGTCGAATTTGGAGTCTGCTACATTCACAGTGTAGGTTTTGTCAGTGAGCCAGTTGGGAACCGATCTTGTGACATAGGGATTTATACCTAGTTTAGTGAGTTTATCTATAATTCCAGAGTGGGGGATGGTGTCAAAAGCCTTGGCGAGATCTAGATAGGCTGTGTGAACCACCTTACCCCCGTCTATAGCTTTGGTGACTGCTTCAAAGAAGTCTATCAGGTTTAGGAGACATGATCTGCCTTTTACAAACCTGAACTGGGTGGGGTCTAGAGTTTGGAGATTACCAATGTCTTTATTTATAAGTTCCATGATGATACATTCCATGGCCTTGCAGACCAGGTTCATTAGGCTAATGGGGCGATAGTTCCCGGGGTCTGTGATGGCTCCCTCTTTGTGGAGTGGGATAACCATCATTGTGCACCATTCAGTGGGCACAAAGCCTGAGATGGTGCTTAGGTGGGGTGCCAGTTCATTCTGTAGTTTGTGTAGAGCACAGCCTGGGATGTTGTCAGGTCCCATGGATGCTGTGTTCTTGGCTTTGGAAAGTGTGGTTTTTACTTGTGCAGCCGTGATTACAGGAACTTTGCATTCTTCCGGTATAGAGATGGGCCCTGTAGGGGGTGAGAGAGGGGTAAAATTAGCACTGAACCTATCTGCCAGGATGTTGGCAATATTAGTTGGTTCTGTATATTTAGTGCCATTGTGCTGTAGCTCAAAGCAGCTCCGAGTGTTGCCACTGAAATTCTTGACATAGCTATAGATTGCTTTGTGATTGTCTTTAGAATTAGTGGCGATTTTGTTTTCGTAACTAGCTTTGGAGGATTTTATGAGGGATCTCAGCTTCATACTGAGGCTGACCAGGGAGTTCCTCCAATCATGGGATTTTACTCTTTTTTTGCAACAGTTTCTTTCTTCTGTTGTAGAGTTTGTTTATGGCAGAGGACCACCAGATTCGCTTCCTTTTTTTGGAGGATAGCATCTTGGTTCTGTTGGGGATAGCATGATCCATGCACTCATGTAAGTGCTTATAAAGTGCATTTGTGTTGGATTCAACAGTTGTACCTCTGTTGTCTGTCTGCATGGGTGTCGTGAAGTTTGCCACTTATGTCTTAAGAAGTGTGAAGTTGGCTTTGTAGAATTTTTTACAGTGGTTTTCCTAATAGGGGGTGGGGGTGGGATGTGGATGTCTAGGGTGATTAGCTTGTGCTCAGATATGACCAACAAGGAATTGACCTCTGGTGTGGAACACTGGTCGCCCATGTTGGTAATGATGAGGTCTAGGATATTGTTGCCCCTGGTGGGGTTGTGGATAAGTTGATCCAAGGTGTTGGAATTTCTGATTTCCAGAAAATGTTGAGCAAAAGAGTTGGTACATGACTAGTTTTCCCAGTTAATGATGGGGTAGTTGAAATCACCCATTATGAGGGTGTTGGGTTGTACCCTAATATTTTCCAGTATATCAAGAAATGAGGAGTGGGAATCCTGGGGCATGGTGGGGGATCTGTAGCAAGTTATAATTTGGATTGTGGTCTTGCCCAGAGTTAGTTGCACTTGGATAATCTCGGATGCATTATGCTGAGCAACTAGCCTGGAGGTGTGGATATCCTTAATGAATATGGACACGCCTCCGCCTTTAGTGTTTCGATCCAGGTTAGATGGCCGAAAGGTGTGGTATGAATTATAGCCTGGTAATGCAGGGGTGCTCTCTGGAGCCTTGAACCAGGTCTCTGTCACTGCACAGATGTCGATGTCTTCCATTTTAAGGAGTGTCTCGAGTGAATGCATTTTGAGGTTTAGACTTCTAGCATTGAGTAGCATTACCCGCAGATTTTGCTTGCTTGTACCTGTTACAGTGGTGAATTTGTCATTTGAACCTTGCCTAAAAAGGCACTATAGGGTTGGCAAGACCCTTAGCCTTAGCCAGTATCCAGAATCCCAAGGGCGACAGGTGCAGGCCATCTCTGGCAAAGCATTATAATCTATTGATCATGTCATGCCAGGCAGACAGATACTGGATCCCCTTAGAATGACACCAGAAGCTTAGCCAATTGTTGAAGTCAGTCATTTTGTTCTTGTACTGTGGTATCATTCTGGGTGATGGCAGGATGCTACTCAGACTAGGGTCATACCTGCCTAGGCTATAAGATCGGAGAGCTCCTCTATGTCTCTTTTCATGTAGACCAGGGAGGTACATCTCAGGTCATTCACACCAACATAGACAATGACAGAGTCATATTTGTACTTGTTTTGGAGTGACCTGAGTGCGTGCTTTATGTGCCGGATCCTGGCACCTGACAGGCAGCTGACAGTAACTTTCTCCTTGTTTATCCTGTTGAGTGGAACATCAGTGTGCCTGATTATAGAGTCACCTATGACTAGAGTGTTGGGTATGTTGTTATGCCTTATGGGCTGTGGTTGAGTGGCACACTGAGTTTGTGGGCTATGTGTCATTTGGGTTGTGTTGGGGGATGGAGGTTGCTTGTGTTTCTGCTTTGGAGGTCTCTGTTGCTTGTGCAGATTTTTATTGAGAGTCTCCGCAAATGTAGGTGTATGTTTTGTGTTTCTATGTGTCTGTTTTGGTGGTGTAGGTTTTGAGGGTCTATGTGTTGAGTTTTGTGTGGTGCAAGGGTTTACCTTCTCCTCTTGACTGTCTAGTCCAGTCTTGGGTGAAGAGAGCTTTGCTTCCAGTTTGGCTATTTAAGTGCATCTCTCACAGGTTGTAGTGTTGAGTGGTAAGAGGAGAGGGTGGTCTGTGTACATGAGGCAATTGCTGCATTGCCTCAGGATGCCCAGATTCATCAGGTAGACAGGAGAAAACACTGGGAGCTGACCCTTAGACATGCCTGGATAGGTGCTTATTTATTAAGTACTAAAAACTGTTTTCCTCTAGACAAGTGAGGAAAGTTGAGTGCTATAGTAATTTGTAACTTATTTAGTGCTTATAACGAGTTCTAAACAAGTGCTGAGCTCAAAGAAACAGATATGAGTGCTACAACTAAAAAACTGGCTAGTTTTAAGGGAAAATGTAAAGAGCAGACTTTATGGCGCCGGGAATAGTTTGATCCTAGCTAAGTGGAGATATATAAAGTGTATTTTATTTATTTATTTTTTTATATAACAGTAGCAAATGAGCAAACCGATTTAAACAAATTAACCAATACAAAGCTAAAAACTGAGCACTGTTCCAGCAGTCTTCAATCAGACAAGTACTAACTGCAAACTCCTGCCACTAGGGTGCAGGGGAACCTTCTCCAAAAAAAGATGGTCTGGATTAGTGCTCAAGTTATACAACCAAAGGTAGATTCAGCAGGTCTGAATCTAGTCTACGCTACAGCAAACAAGGCGTACCAATTTCAGAAAGAAACAGTTCAAATAAGCAGGCACAATAATGTCCTCTAGACAAGTGAGGAAAGTTGAGTGCTGTAGTAATTTGTAACTTATTTAGTGCTTATAACGAGTTCTAAACAAGTGCTGAGCTCAAAGAAACAGATATGAGTGCTAAAACTAAAAAAACTGGCTAGTTTTAAAGGAAAATGTAAAGAGCAGACTTTATGGCGCCGGGAATAGTTTGATCCTAGCTAAGTGGAGATATATAAAGTGTATTTTATTTATTTATTTTTTTATATAACAGTAGCAAATGAGCAAACCGATTTAAACAAATTAACCAATACAAAGCTAAAAACTGAGCACTGTTCCAGCAGTCTTCAATCAGACAAGTACTAACTGCAAACTCCTGCCACTAGGGTGCAGGGGAACCTTCTCCAAAAAAAGATGGTCTGGATTAGTGCTCAAGTTATACAACCAAAGGTAGATTCAGCAGGTCTGAATCTAGTCTACGCTACAGCAAACAAGGCGTACCAATTTCAGAAAGAAACAGTTCAAATAAGCAGGCACAATAAGCCTTTAACCAGAAACTCCAAGCTCAGAAGGGCAGAATCTACCCTCTCCTCCCACAAGAGTGCAGACCACACCTTCTTAATGTAAAATAACTGGCCCGAAGCCCAAGTGCTTAAACCAGAACTAATACACTTTTAGAATAACAGACACTAAGCCTTCAATCAGCAACTCCCAACTTAGAAGGATTTAAGCTACCTGTCCTGTCATAACAGTGCAGACCACAAACCTTAATGAAAAACAACTGGTCTGAAACCCAAGTGCTTTAACCAAAGGCTTAGAATAACAATTACAATTTAATCAGGCTGCTAACAAGCAGTAATAAATGCAGCAGAATAAATGCAATTAAGTACTTTTAAGAACAAGCAACAAAAGCAAAACGAAGTAATAAAGTAGGAAGAAACAAAAATACAGTAAAAGCAGATGAATAAAGTGCAATCATGTTGCTAGGCTGACAGATATTTAATACCATTGTTTTGACACCAGAAACTAAGCCAATTGTTGAATTAAGTCATTTCTTGCTGTTACTTTGTCATCATCATTGGTTAAGGTAGGATACTACTAAAGGCTGGATTCATACCTGCCTGAAACACATATTCAGTGGCTGCCATTATGTCTCTCTTTATATAGTCCAATGAGATGCATTTTAGGTAGTTTACTCCCACATGAACTATGACTGTGTCATACTGGTACTTGTGGTTTAAACACCTAACTGCATGCATGATCTGATGGATCCTGGCTCTAGAGAGACAGCTCACTGTGATCTTCTTGTTTAGAGTGGTAAGGGGGACATCAGTATGTATTACAGTGGAATCCCCAATAACTAGAATGTTTGGCTGTGTGGTATGTTGCTTTATGGGCTCAGAGGCGAGGCTGCTATGATTTTCAGAGTTATGTGTTGTGTGAGGTGCTGTCTTTTTTGAGTGCGCACAGGGCCACTGAGATATATTTTTAGGAAGTCTTGGAGGTTTGAATGGATTACATGTGAGTACCTCTACATATGTGGGACTATGAGTTTGTTCCTTAGTGTTGGGAGTGAATGTATTGGATGTAATGTTGACAATGTGTTTTGCATTTTTCATGTGTACATGTGAGAGTTTTGCCTCCAGTGGCATTGTGCATCTGCATCTTTCACACTGTGTGTTTGTCTGTTCTAAAATTTAATTGTTGGCAGTGAACATGAGGCAGTTACTACACTGCCTCAGGATGCCTATATCCACCAGGCCAGGAACAGAGATTGCAGGGAAGAACCTATCCATTATACCAGATCCTTAGTGGATGGCAAGGAGTAGGGGAAAGTCAATTAGCGGTCTAAGTAAGAGTGTTTAGTAGTATACTATAGGATGGGTCTATATTAAATCAGCGAATGCTGATTTATTGACCCCATGTAAGTGAAAGCTTATAATCCCGAAAACATAGAACAGTGATTTTTTTTCCCAGGGAAAAAAAAAATCGCTGTTCCAAAAAAGGAAAAAAAACCCTTTAAAACATTAAATAAAGTGGGGGGCTTCACCCCCACACCCCCTGACGTGGGGGGGGCTGTGCCCCCCACACCCTCCTACTTGAATATACCAACTCAGAGGTTGCACTACAGTGACGAAAACAGCAAAATAATGAAGGCAGACAAGCGATTTCTTTCCCATGGAAAGAATTCGCTTATATGCCATTTCGGTATTTTGCCGTTTCATGCTTTCAAGTTTGATCAAGACACATTCGAAAGAATGCGTCTTCGATCATATAATAGGGAACCTATAGGATGACTTGCAGTAGTGCTGGCGTATGCATAAACCGGCAGCTCTTTGAGCAGCTATGAACAGAGGGAGACTATGAAGAGCATTTCCTATAAAGAATTTTAAAGTGGAGAGGTTTGCTTATATATAAGGCACGGGTAACTACATTTGAGGCTTTTATACCAGCAGGATGAAATACTTTTACAAGGCTAAGCCCTTAAGCCAATCAGATAAACTCACAATAAGCCTTCCACCAGCAGTTCCAAACTCAGATGGATTGAATCAGCCCTCTGCTCCCACCAGAGTCCAGAATAAAATTCTCTTCATGTAAAATGAACTGTTTTTGAGCTTAACTGCAGTAACAAATGCTTTACAACCAAAGTGAGAAGTCCTACAGTATCAGGAATCCTTGGAAATAAGTTTACAAACCCCAAGCAATGTTCCCAAATACAGAAAAATGTGCACAGATGTAGGAATACTTCTACAAACACAGAAGAGCTTTGCAAAACTTAAAAATATTTTGGCAAACTCAGAACAGCTTTTGCAGTGTCATAGGAGGTTAGGAAGTATCAGAATACTGTTAAAATGACATAAGAGCAGTACAGTAACAAACAGATGATGTTTCTTTAGCAATTGCAGGCAGAAAGCAGTGATAAGTTCAAACAAATCAATAAATGCAACATTGAACTGTTAAACAAAATGGAGATACTTGAAGCAAGTGCAAAAATATACTTATATCAGCTTTGTAGGTCCCTAGATGGCTTTAGATGTAATCCAAGGTCTTGCAGTTACATGTCTGCAAACCAGGCACAGGGAAGCTCTGAATAAATGTAATTTCAGCTTTTTTTATACAGAGAGGTCAGCTATTGAAGATATATTATTTTATAGGGTATTCATGGTAATTGGGGTCTGCTTACTGGACTAGTTTTCAGTATATGCAGTGAATATTGTGGTTTGTAAAGCTTTAGGCTTTCATGCCTTGCTAGGAAATATGGGGGGGGGGGGGGTCACAGACAGAGTTTTAGTTTATTAGCTAGTGGAACGCAATAGCTGTCTGTCAGTAATTTGAATGTGAGGAGTATTTAGGAGGTAGGATGTTCATTCTCTAACTGACTTACATTTTGTATTATGAATTATAATACAATGATGTATGTTAGTAGCAGGATAAAAATAAAACTGTAAAGAAAGAAGAAAGGAAATTGGGTATAATTATGTTTATTTTCTCATCTTAGCTATAATGATTATGCATAATGGACCAAGCTGTGTACTAAAAACAGAATAAAACTTCAGAGTTCAAACAAACTTGAACATAAAAAAAGATCGAAACCTACCTGTTACTTTACATAAGGATCACCTAAAACCTGACATAATCATTCAAGGGTGTCTGTACTGATAAAGAAGTAATAGTTAATCTTATGAAGTGGCTTAAAGAAAAATCAACCCATTTTATATTTTTTTGCTAGACTGAAATTATATCCCCACAAGAATACAAGAGGACTTTGCCACCTAAATAAATTGATACAGTGAAACTACTATTACGATTATTTCCTTTCTTATAAATAGAGTTATGTTATCTTGTAGGCAGCTTCTTGCTTTCTTACAATAATTCCTCTCACAAAACTAACAATTTAAATAAAGTACTGCTAATTATCTTCACAGTACATCCCTACTATGATGAGTAACTCTTTGAATGATGGATGGAAATTTGCAATAGATTGTTGACTATGTTCTCCTGGCCTTAGTTTATGCGGTAACCAAGCTTCAGACATTGAGACCTCATCCTATCTGACACAAAACGTGTAACCAGTAGTCCTGTTTTTCATGTTATCCTGGCTTCGTCTGTCTGGAAGTCAGTGTTACCGTGCTGAAATAGGTCCCAAGTAAAATTTTTGTGAAAAGTGTTAAAACAGCATATAGAAACTGTTTTAAATACACTGTACTAGTAGAAAACTATGCTACAATTGTTTTGGTACAGCAGATAATGTTGTTTTGCACAGCAAACATTAATTCACATGAGGCTGGGGTATGGTCTTCTGAGCATCTTCCTTTGTAGTTTATAATGATGGGGAAGCAAAGTACAGATTCTAAAATTTCCTGAAAGCAACACTAGTCATTGCATTGTCATAATCCTATCTGGAACACTGTGCAGTTGGAAAGCAACATAGCATTATTCTGTGATAACAAACAGAATTCCATGATACCTTGGGGATGAAACTCAATGTATGTTGCCTGTGTTAAGGTAGTGTGCTAATAGAAAGCTATGACTTAATTGTTTTGTGCAATAAAAATGATCATAGCACTGCTTTGCTTATTGCATATTAATGAACATGGGAGGAACATATTTCTTTGAGTGTAGCTGTGATGTTTTGCTTTTCAATTTACAGTAGCAAAGAAGCTGCGTACATGATTTTTATAGGTTCATAGGATGTTACTAGGCCAGCGGCCCTAGACAGCCATTATAAGCCTAGCCATGTTAATCCTGAGAAGCTTCAATTGTTCTTGGTTAGATGGATGTAATTTGTCGAGCGAGTCTATGATAAATACCGATTACCCCTATCCATGAGGGACATGGTTGCCCCCAGAGTGAATTTGCAGTCTCCCATTTGTCCAGGTTGTGCTTGAATAGGGTCAGTGAGGATATCTGCTTCACATGATTTGGAAACTTATTCCAGAGTAGCAGCAATCTCTGGGAGATATGTCTGTCTCTACAGCATGTTCTGTTAATGTCACAGGCTAGGTTAAGATTCCTAGAGCAAGTGACTCTTGTGCCATTTGACTTGTGGTTGTGCAGCATATCCATCAGGGCAGGGTCAGAGACGGTCCTGCAGGCCAGGCACAAGTCACCTCTCAGCAACCTATATGAAACAGAGTACGGTGACAGGGTTTTCAGTCTATCCACATAAGTCATGGTTTGGAGGTCTTGTATTTTCTTGGTGAGAAACCTCTGTGGTCTCTCCAGCTGCTGCAGGTATTTGGTGAGGTACATGCATAAGGGAGCATTGTACTCTATTAATGGTCTGATGAGGGTTGAGTATAGTGGAGTTATAACATCCTTAGACCTGGATGCAATGCCCTTCCTAACCACTGTGGAAATTTGGTGGTCAAAGTTCAGATTGCTATCATCCTGTGTTAACAGATCTTGCACCACTGGGTTTGAACTTAGGGAGATATTGTCAATATTGTAATTAGCATGGAATTCTCCTTTGCCAAAGGGAATAATAATGTACTTTTTGCATTTAGTTTTAGACCATGGCTTTGGCACCAGTCATTTGTCTGTGTTACTTCCTCCTGTAATATGTTAACATCATTGCGGGACTCACTGATTGGACCCAATTTGAAATGCTCAGTAAACTTGGTAAGTCAAAAGCTGTCTACTTTAGTCTGGGACTTCTGAGGAGTAGATTCCAAACTGTAAAGGGCCCAGCACAGATTCCTGTGGTATGCCACTAGTGGCGGGTCTACTGGTAGAGGCGGAATCACTGACTTTGACAGTATGTGTTCTGTCTATGAGTCAATTGGCTACCCATCTAGTAAGGTAAGGTTTATGGCTAGGTCAAGATAGGCAGTATGCACTGTCTTACTTTCATCCAGGGTTTTGGTGACTTTCTTGAAGAAGTCTAGTAGGTTTAATAAGCATGATCAACCCTTAACAAAGCCAAACTGGGTTAGGTTTAGAGTTTGAAGGTTGTCTATGTTGTTGTTGATAAGGTCCATGATGATTCTTTCCATGGCCTTGCAGACGAGGCTGATTAGACTTATGGGTCTGTAGTTCCCAGGGTCAGTTGATGGCCCCCCTTTGTGCAAGGGGAATACTGTCATTGTTCTCCACTGTCCTGGAACAAAGCTATTTCTCAGGCTATGGTTAAAGAGCATGCCAAGTGGGTCCACTAGGTCCTATAAGCAACCTGGGATGTTATCTGGTCCCATTGAGGCCGTGTTTTTTGGGCTTGGAGAGTGTAGATATAACCCGATCTCTAGAGATAATAGGCAGAGGACTGGTGTCAAGTATGTTTTGAGGTATGGCTGGTGGGGATGGGGGGATGAAGCTTGCTCGAAATCTGTCAGCTAGCAGCTTGGAGATTTCCTCTGGTATAGTATGAGTGCTACCATCTACTACCAGTTCAACACATAGCTGGGGATTCTGTTTTAGGTTTTGGTCATAGCTAAAGAATGCCTAGGGATGCTATTTTAGCTTCATATTTAGCTTTAGAGGACTTTATAAGATTTTTATTTGCTTGTTCAAGCTGTGGAGGGAATTCTTCCTCTTTTGAGTCAGTTCCCTCTTGTTTTTAGACATCAGATTTTTTCTTTTGTTAAATAACCTGCTTATACTTGAGATCCACCAGGGTAGCTTGTTTTATCAGGAGGACCTGGTTTAATCTGGTTAGGTACAACCAAGTCTATACAGTTGCTTACGTGTTTATACAGGGCATTTGTGTACACCTCTGCATAGGAATAATTGTCTGTGATTGGGGGGACATACAACTTATTATACCATCTCTTAGTAGGCTGTAGTTTGCTTTGGAAAAGTTTTTTTAGTTTGTTGCTCCTGTAGTGGTGACAGGTTCAATAGTTACTTCAAACAAGACTGATTTATGGTCCAACCTTACCAGGGAGAGCATCACACAGTGACCCCCCCCCCCCATGTTGGTGAGTACTATGTCTAGGACATTTGAGATCCTTGTGTGGGTGCAGACCATCTGTTCCAGAGCATTTGTATTGACAAAGTCCGTGAAATGGATTGTAGAAGCCAACACTAACTTTTGCAGCATTGTATTAAAAAAAAAAGCTCAAATAAGCATTGTTCACTGGTTAGAAAATAGGAATGACTTCTGTTTCAAGTTCATGCTGCAACACACAACTCTTTATTACTATTAATGATAAATGCTGTAATTATATTGCAGAAATGATGCCTTAGTGGTACTTCACTAATATAAATCAATGCTTTAATTGTACTTGAGCTAAACCCACTAAAGTAGCAAAGTTTTGCAGAATACATATTAATTCACATTGGGATGGGAAATGTTTGCTGAATGGAGTTATGACTTTTGTTTTGCACATGATGATAATGATGATGAGGAAGCAAGATAGAGCATTTAAAATTGTTCTGTAAAGCAATATTTGGCAATGAGTAGAAACTTGATGCACTGTGTCATGGGAGAACAAGTTTTGTGTATTGTGTGATGGAAAGACATTTTGTTTTGCACTTTAGGGTCACAGAAAAGCAAAATACAGTTTGGTGTAATGTGTAATGTGAAACCAGTGCAGCATTATTTCATTAACAGGTGTTGTTCTGCGATACCTGATGGAAGGCATAAGACAACATGTAGGTACAGTGTTAAAATACTCCCTGGGATTCATTAACACTTTCACTAGTGTACATAGTCCTGAGTGAACACCCAACACCAGCATAACTTACATTCCTTTCTTCCAATTTTACTTTTCCTATGGATTTTCTTGCCTTAAATATTGAGAGGGATTCATACAGGTTACCACAAGTGTAGACTACATGTGTGCGTAGTGTAATCTTTCTGAGTAACTAGAAAGCACAAAAAAATGTGGTAGGGATGTTCCTGAATACAGATCGTGTACACTTAGTCTAGGCATTAATGAATCTGGCCCACTGTGTTAATAATACAATGCTATGCAATAATCTTTATTTTCTTTCTTGGGTTTACACATTAGTCAGTGAAAGTAGCACTGCTTTATTCAAATCATTTTTTTTACTCAGATAATTTTTATTTTAAATGTATAACAAACAAAAACAAAAATGCTTGTTTACAGTTAACAAATATATTAATTAATAGATTAACTATATACAGTATTTGCATTCAGCCTGACATGAGTAGATTTGAATAATAACAAGTTTATACAAATATGATTAAACATAACTTATGATAGAGTTGTTTTCATGAGGAGACTGATACCACTTGCAAAGTGTCAATCAGTGTCAAAACGTTCTTTCAGGGATTATTGACTAATGGCGTAGGAAACATTCTTAGTTCTTTGTTTTTTACCTCCATCAATACCATCTTCTTCAGTAAACATAAAAAAACTTCTCTATTAGACACTGTGGTAGAGTTCCATTTCCTGGTTATGCATTTCCTAGCTATAGCTAGTATTGTCCACAGTAAGTACGTTAGGTTTATTTATAAAAGAATCTTCATTTATATTCAATAATATTAAAGCTTTGGTCATGACAAATGTGTCTGCATAAACTGCTTGCAAGAAATTATTAATTTCATTCCAAAAAACTTTAATTTTCTTACAGTCATAGAAAATGTGAGACCAATCAGCTTTATTGGTCTGTTGACATCTCCATCATAACCCATTACTAGAAGAATTGATTTTTGAAATTTTATCAGGAGTTAAGAAGGATCTATGTAGGTATTTCCAGTTAAATATTCTCCAGTATTGAGAATAAGAAGTTAATTTAACTGAAAGAAGTATGTTTGATTTATTTTCTGAGGTTAGAGGTATTGAATATCCTTTAGTAATATACGGCCAATATGCTGATTTAGGTGTTGTTTTATATTTTTTATTAAATTATATAAATATGATGTTACATTTTTTATATTTTCATTATTATATATGATTCCACACAATCTAGTTATAAATTTGGGTGGATTTGGGAAAGAAGAGTTACTTATTATCCTACATAGATCCATGGAGTATGTCAAGACATTCTGAAGTATTAACCAATCATGAGAATTTAATCTATAAGTTGACAACATATATTGCATATCTAAGACTTGTTTTTTTATGCAATGTTGCCAGCATATTAATTTTTTTGTTCCCAAGAGGTAAATATATCCCTATGAATCAAATCTGGAAAGTTCTTAGTAATAATTAAAGGGGTTAATATTGTGAACCAAAGCTTTAAATCCATATTCATATTAATAAATTTCCTAAAAGTTCCAAAAATATGGTTGATTAAATTTAACTTAGTGGGTTTAGTTATATTATATTGTAAATTTAAACTCAAAGAATATCATAATATGTTATCCTTAACTATAGTTAAAGTATTTTTAACAATTTTTCATTTATTAATATAACTGAGTGTAACAACTTCCAGTTAGATGTATAATTAGGGTTTGTCCAATCTATTACAGTTTTAAGTAAAGTAGCCCTTATATAGGCTTCAGTATCTGGGAAGTTTATTCCTCCCGGATCCCATTGCTAATATGGTGAGTGTATGCAGTTTTATTTCTTTTAGGATACCACAAGAATCTTAACAATATTGATGTTATTTCCTTAAGATAGCCTTTCTCAGGTATTAACAATGTAGCTTGTACTACATACAAAATTTTAGGAAGTACTGTCATTTTTATTAGTTGTAATTTGTCTTCAAAACTTAATAATAAGCTATTCCACTTGTTTACCAGAGTATTTGTTGTATCAATAACCCTTCTATAATATTCAGTATCTCCTGTATATTTATACTCAGCTCTTTCCCCAGGTATTTTAAAGTTGTGACTTGCTCACCTATGATGTGATTCTTATCAATTTATATATTTTTTTTTTATTCAATAAGATATATTTTGATTTCTGGTTATTAAAAGGAAGTCTTGAGATCTTGTGAAAGTTATCTGCCAATAAATCTAGCTCATCTAACACTTCTTTTGAGTTCGATAATGTAAGAAGCACATCATCAGCAAAGAGCATGATCTTGGAATTATATTGGTCATATTTATCTATGCCTTTTATCTTTGGATTGTTCCATAGTAATATAGCCAGTATCTCTATGGCCAAAGCAAATAAAAGGGGTGACATAGGACAACCTTTTTTAGTGCCTCTAGTAATTTGGATTGCCTCTGAAGTAAAGGGTCCTATTTTAACATAAGCTAAATTATTTCCTTAAACCTTTTTAATGAATGTAATAAAGGAGAGAGGGAAACCAAATACATCTAGAGTTTTAATTAAATAATCCCAATGTAAAGAATCCAATGCTTTTTCTATATCCAGTCCAATTATCAAGGCTTCAGAATTTTCTTTATTTAAATAATCAGTTAATGTCAGTATCCTTTTTATATTATCATTTGTGCATCTATTATGTAGAAACCCAGTTTGGTCGTTATTAATTATTTCAGATATTTGAGCTTTTATTCTACTTACCATAATAGACATGCATATTTCATAATCATTATTCAGTAAGGAAATTGGTCTATACAAACTACAATGACTAGAATCTTTATTTTCTTTTAAAATGGGGGTGATTAATGAAAATCTCCATGAAGGGGGGATTATTGCATGAGTTTGAATTTTAAGTTGTGTTTTATGTAACAATGTGGTTATATTTGTAGGAAATATTTTGTATACTTGTATAATTAAACCATCTATCCCCGAGGATTTACCGATTTTACTCTCTTTGATTTTCTCAGTAATTTCTTTGTGTGTAATGGGTTTTGTAACTCCTGTTGTAAGTGTCCAGGGATTGTTTTTATATTAGGGAGCATAGTTTCTAAATTTAATTGGTCCATTATAGTGTTCTTGTTTTTGTAATGTATTGTGTAATGATACTTAAAAGCATCCAATATATCCCCTATTTTTGAAACTTTTTACCTTTCCCTTGTAAGATGTTAACAATAGCATTAGCTTTAGATTGCATATTGATTTTAACAGATAGGTTATGTAGATGTTTTTGGAGAAGTAGCATAAGAGTTTATTTTTAATCTCTCCATGACTAAATTAGTTTTATGGTTTAATATTTCATTATATCTTTTATTTAAATCTTCTATTATCTTTTTGTTCCCAGTTGAATTGAAGTCCTTTTTGGATTTGTATAATAAGAGTTGGTTTTGTAGTTTTTATAATTCTGATTCCCATTCTTTAAGTTTATTTTTATACTAACTAATCATTTTACCAAATATATATAAGCTTTTAGTGAATCCCAGACCATTATTATGTTCACGTCTGGCTTGTAGTTTATATCCAAAAAGAAATGAAGTTCACTATTTAAACATTGCTTGAATTCTTTAATTTTTGTGATATACAAGGGAATTCTAGAGATGAGGGTTAATGGTTTAAAATCCATTTGCATTTTTAGGACAAGAGAATTATGACTGATAAAGGACACAAGATTATTGAGAAGGATGTGATTTTTGTATAAAGATCCTCAGAAATGTATAATTTATCTGTTCTGGTTTGGGTGCCAAATGTATAATCCTGATGAAAACATAGTAATGAGTTATTATCTATAGTGTTGTAAGTATCTTTCAATTTTAAAGCTTCAGTCCATCTTTTTAATAGTTTTGCAGTAGATGTTAAGCATTGAGATTTTTTATTAGTAGTTTCAGATGTGTCAGTAATACAATTAAAATCCCCACTTATTATTAAAATTCCTTTAACTGTTCCCACCCCAATACCAGGAAACCAGTATAGGTTTACTAGTATCCACATCCTGTTATCAAACTTCAAGATGACAATAGCTATAAGACCCTCATTATCTACATATTTGTGTATAATTTCAGGACTTAAGGAATTCTTGTTCCATATGATTGTTACCCCTCTCTTCTTTGATTTAAATGTGGAGGAGGCCAGGGTCATATATTCACTTGGGTTCCACATAAATTTATATTTTTTTAAAGTGTGTTTCCTGTAAGAGTATTATTTGAGCTCTATTTAATTTTAGATATTTTAGTAGATTACATCTTTTATTTGTGTTATTTAAGCCATTAGTGTTTAAAGATAATAAAGTAAGATCCATATCAACGTACTTTTGAAGAAGAGTTTGATCTATTGTTATATTTATGTGGAATTGTCTCCTCCTCCTCTAATATTGATTTATTACTAATTTGTAGACAATTACCTATCTCAGTCAATAATGTTTCCTGTGGGGTAATCACCAAGAATAGGCTTAAGTTAGCCTTACTAAAACTAACTAAAATTTTAAAAGCTAAAGTGCATACTGAAATTAAACTAGTATGGTTTTTAAACCCTACCCAACATGGAATGAAATACATTCCTAGTCCAACAGGTAGATAAATCTGGTGGACTATCATTCTAACTTTCTTTCCCATTTCATCTGAGCTCCATATATAGTTTGTAAGTGTTAAAGGAGAGTATTTTAAAATACAATGATTATGATGTTATAACATTCAGCTGTTGGGGCTTAATATTTCTTCATAACTTAATGTATGTATCCTTACCACCTATACATATATAACATATGTATCTGAGTTATGTTAACTATTAAGCTCTTTCAACTTCTGAGTATCCCCATTTCTTTTCATATTAAGTATAAATAGTAGCTGATTAACAATAGCAAGATGTGAATCTATACTCATATTTACATAACATTTAGTTTAATTTCTCACACCAATCTTTCACCACATCCTTTTATAATACAGAAACTTATCTAAACCTGTATTTGCATAGGCTTGCAACAAGTGACATATATTGATAGTTATAGTCACATCATATAACAGACAATCATAAAACTTCAATAATATTGCTCAGTAAAGTTAGAAAATGTTTAAATCATCTTAAAACATGTCTGTAAGGTTTTAATGTTAATATGCTTAGACTAGTCAATTATAGCTAGATTATAGAAGAAACTTTCAAATCAGATATTTATACATATAAGAGCAAAGTAGTGTAAAGCACAACAGTTCAATGTTATAGATCTATACCGAGTATGATTTGCAGTGAGCTTTTTAATTAAATATGTTGTTATACTTAAATTATAATTAAAATTTCTAACTGTTTTAGCATTTATCCTCTTATTTGTGAAATGTAAATTATTCAAATTAATATCTAAATATATTTCCCAAACATGTAGTATGGTCATACTTCCTTAATTCTGTGAGTAAGTTGACAACCAATCACAACTTACTGTACTTATTGCTATAGCAACTCTAAACAGAATCAGCAGTTACAGATGGAGAGCTGTTAACTGGCTATCCAGCTCACAAGTCTTACAAACTGTGAAAATCTTCACCTTTAAACACTCACAAGCTACAATTTCCTCGCTCAACCGCTTTCCAGTTCAACATCACTCTATTAAATTTTTTTCTCCCTCCCTCCCCTCCCTCTCTTCAGTGTTCTTAATGCAGATATCACCCAAGAATCATCGCACCAAGTTCTGTGTATACCAAACAACAAGCAAGCATTATTTCATTCAGTTCAAGTCCCAGACAGTCTGACAAATCAAAATAGACAAGTAAGCAAAAAGTAAGCACCACATTCTAAGTCAAAGCCATCCAAAAGTCATCGTCCACCATCACCATGCAAACACTTCCCATGCTGCCACTGTAACCCCACTGCAAATCCATTATTCAGTTGCGATGTGGTCACCCATCACTGCCAGCACTACTTGCAATACACAAAGGTAACACCTGCGATTCTTCATTTACCTTAAACCAGTCTTACCTGTTTGTCACTCTTTTCAGTCATTAATCTGTTCCAGGACCCAGTTTCCTCTAGTAACTTCAGTATTCAAAATGGAGAGACAATCTTCTCACATGAGGTTAATCAGCCCTTAACATCAACCGGAACAAATGAAAAGAGTATGTCCCTAAACAAGGCGTCATTGTGTGGTGACAATTTCTCTGTACAGAAGCTCAGTCTGACTTTAATCCAAACAACGTTATGTTTACTAATTGCATTCAAACGTATCAAACACATTTTCCCAGGGATATATGTGCGGTGCTTGCATTATATATTTGATACTAAGTGCACAACTCAATCACAGTGTTTAGCGGAATTATAATAATACAAGCTAAGCATTTATCGGCATAGCACATCATGCTTCTATAACATTTAAAGGATTATTTCCTTTAACATCATTCATTTGCTCAATTTAGAAAAAAAAAAAAAAAAAAAAAACAAGCAACAATCTAAACAGTAAATTGCCAGCATATAAAACCAACATTACTAATCTTTGGTATTACTGTATTAGTTAACAAAAATGTGTAATTTACTTAATACTTGATCAGAAACATGAGAGAAATATGGTGGAACTTGACTATTAGGAGTTTAACTCATTTTGGTCTATTAGAAATAAGGAATTAGCTAGTCAAGTTACTATATGTACAAAAGATAAGAAAGAAAGGGAAGAAAGGACAGTAAAGACTTTTTATAACTATTTCTATAATATAAATCAAATATAATAAATAATGCATAAAGAAGAATAGAGTTGCATACCTTTCCCTGTGTATATATATATATATATATATATATATATATATATATATATATATATATATATATATATACATATTACATATATGCACAAAAGTAAAGTTTACATTACAGTTTTAAGTGTGGTTGATGTATCATTAACAAATAGGTTGCAGTAGAAACTTTTGAGAGACTTTGCAGAAACTATTTTAGATTTGTTTTTTTGTTTTTTCATTTTTACATCAGTCCAGTTCTTATCAGTGGATCTCTTCAGGGATGGAGATGCCCAGTCCATATTTTCTGGAATAGATATGATATTATTGTTTTTGATAAATAGTAAAGCTTCTTCCAGATTGTTAAATGTTCTCATCTCATTTAGGTGCAGGATTTTTATTTTTGCAGGAAAAGTCATTTGATTTTTAATATTGTTCTGTTTTAGTATTTTAATTAGTGGCCATGTCTTTTTCCTTTGTTCCTGCACTTTAGCAGAGTAATCATTATCAAACCTTATTAGGTTTTGGTTATATTTTATGGGGCTCTTTCTCCACGCAGTTTTTAACACCAGTTCTTTGTCCATGAAAGATAAAAACTTTATCATAATTGACCATGGTGGTGTAAAAGTTGCCAATGAAGCTGCAGCTGAAGCTGGGTTTCCCAAAGCTCAATGACCCGTTTCAATACCAAATGAAAAGCCTTCTTTAAGATCTAAAACCTCAGGAATCCATGTGTTTAAGAAGGAAATGATATCTCCTCCTTTTGTTTTCTCGGGCAAGCCGAAGATTCTGATGTTTGACCTTCGTTCCCTGTTTTCCAAGTCATCTACTTAATTGATAAGCCAAGTATTTTGCTTCAGAAGAAAGTCTCTTTGGATTTCCTCCTGTCTGAGCCTTCCTTTAATGTCACTTGAAGAAGTGTCAATAGTTATCTTAGTCTGATGCTGTTGAAGCATTTCGTCGAAAACATGTTTGCTTTTGACAGTTCTCTTTTACATTCTTAACCTTAAAATCATCCATTTTCATTGATAATTCTTGTAATGTAGTAGTCACCAGTTGTAGTTCCTTTTTTAGTCTTAGTTCAGAATGAGAGTTCTTCAGGTTATTAATTTTCCCAGTTGTTAATAGACTCCAATATAATTTGACAGGAAATTTCTTACAGAAATCCACCAAAACTTGTAGTTTGTTATTTTAGACTATCTGACTATTCAAAGTGTTTTTGCTAGAAAATAATGATATCATTTCCTGAATTTTATACTAGTTTATGGAGCTCTAAAAATCTGCTGCCTTCAGTTAGCCATTCAGGCTACATCCCCAAATTATTCAGTTCATTTTAATGCACGTGGGAATGGGAAGAATATTTTTCTGACTGGAGCTGTGAAACCTTACTTTGTAGTATACTGTGACAATAATGCAAATTAATGGCATTTTAAAAGGATTTTATAAAGTAACATTTTGCTTTCTAGTGTTGAATATAAAAAGACAATACAGATTTTGTGAGGAAGAAAATGGCTCTGTCTTTGTTTTCAGATTCATGCTACAAAGCAGATATCCTCATTAATATTAGCTGCAACGATCAATTTCAGTTGCGATTATGAACTAGATTAAGTGGATAATTAGAGAATTAATAAATGAATGGACATTACTAGCTTTTGGCACCTCATCAAGAATGCATTGTCTTTTATATTCAGAGATTGGAAAAGCTTTCAGCTTTGCATTCAGACAAGTTATTTCTCCATGACAACACAATAAAACCCAGACACAAAGATAGATGTTTGCACACATTAACACACAGTCTAATAAATAATTTAGAAGGCAGTTGAGAAAAACTACTTTCATTTCCACTTCATCACTTCCTCATACTTCCTCAGTTTGTTGACCACATTTCCTTAATCACCGATGTTCATCGTGTTACCCTGCTGCAGTCACCACACTTGGGTTATCCTGCCGTCAGGCGGTCCCGCAGTTGGCCTGAGTTCCAAAGTCTTGGTCCGTGTCAGTTGCTTTCGCTTCTTCCCTGACGTCAGTGCGCCAGGGGTATATAAGAGGCATCCAACGCCATTTTCTCCAGTCTTTCTTGCCGCACGGTGCCCGAAGCAGAAGCAGTTCACAAGTGCCGGTCGGCCGACACCTGAGGTTTTCGATTCGAATTTCAGTCCGAAGTCTTCAATAAAGCTATGTACCCCGTTGGGGAACCTTTTCTTGCCTCAGTCCAATGTCAGAAAAAGTTAACAATTGCATTTCTTGTGGGAAGCAAATACCTCATAAGGACTTCCATTCCTATTGTATTCCTTGCCTAGGCCCAGACCACGATATCACAGGTTGTCGGTTTTGTGCTAGGTTTAATAAACGAACTATCAAATGCTGTTTTGATTTCACACAACATTACTTTGGTAGGAAATTTAATTATATCATGCCGTCGGAGCAGCCGACGACCGGCATGCATAAAAAACACAAGGATAAGGACAGGCAGCCTAGGAACAAGCCAGACTCAGAGCCCTCTGCTGGGCCTGTCGCCGGTTCTCTGGTTTTCAGTGAGGTGCCTATGCAGCCCCTGACGACCGCAGAACTGGAACCCCAGACAGCTGTGGATTCTCAAGCGGAGTCTACTAGGCTGATGCAGCCATCTTCATTAGGCCCTTCCGACACTGGAGCAGAAGTAGACCCCAGTGCAGTGGAAACACCTTCGGTTGCAGAAGGTGTCTTCAGACCGACTACACTCACCATTAAATCTTATGCTAAGCTTAAAACTCCTTTAAAACCAAAGAAGACTGTACATCAGTCTACAGTTCAAGGCTCCATGCCTAAGAAACAGATGCTTAAGATGGCTGAAGATTTGATTACCCTAATCAGGGGTTCCCATCCCCCTCCTGATAAAAGACCAAGACAAGAGGAGGATTATGCTTCCTCTGACCAGGTTTCAATTTCCTCAGATTCTTCTGAGGAACAGGATTACACTTTTCCACCTTATGAAGACTCTGATGCTGAAGACTCTATTCCCTCAGCATCTCCCCCTGAAGACTACTCCTTTGGGGAAACTTTACATACCATGAGGGAACATTTCCACTGGGAAGGCCAGGACTACTCTGATTCTAAGAAAAGGCTCCAAGAGTTCCTTTTACTACCCCAGCACAGACCTCTTGCTATCCCTCCAGTTTTAGATATTGTGGATGATGTTTACTTGGAGTCTAGTCTAAATCCAGACTCTCTACCTCCTGCTCCAGCCAAACCAGACAGATACTACAGAGTACCTGACTCACACAAATTCCTTTATAAAAGCCCTGTGGCTGACCCAGAAACAATTTCCCAGGGTCCTAAGGGAGCTAATGCGTCTATGGCTAAAAATCCTGTGCCCTCTGAAAGGGATTCCAGAGCCCTAGATAGATGGGGAAAGAAAATATACACCTCAGCAACTCTGGCTATGAGAGCATTAAATTGTCAGTTTCACATGCTGAAATATCAGCAATTCCTAATGTCTCAATTAAAACAAAAAATGAGCACACATACCGAAGAGTCTGAATTCAAGGAAATGCAGGATCTGCTGCATGCAGCTGAACAGGTGGGCAAACATACTTTACAATGTGGATTTGATTCATTGGAAGCTTCCTGTAGAGCCGCTGTTACTGGCTCTGTCATACATATACATGCTTGGTTAAAAGAACAAACCCTTCCTGATCATGTTAAAGCAAAATTATTGGATGCACCTTTACAGCAGGATGTATTATTTGGTGTCAAAGCAGAAGAGGTTGTAAAGAAAATGGAGGATAAGGCAAAGTCTATGCCAGATGGTCAAGGATTTTTTGCAGGTACAACCCCCTCGTTTCAGCAGAAATTGGCCAACGAAAAACTGGTCCTTTCCAGCTTCTGACAGATCACAGAGAGGCAAATACAGACGCCCAAGGGTCAGAGGTCAGTCACAAGGCCCTTACAAACCTCGCCAATGGGGTACTGCTACCCAGAAAGGAGGAGAAGACAGGCCCCAGTCTAGCAGAAGACAAACACAATGACTCAGTCCTCAAACTACCAAGCAAATCTCTCCTGGCAGCTCCCTTGGGAGGAAAATTAGCATTTTTTGCACACAACTGGCACATCATCACAAAAGACAAATGGGTCCTAAACATTGTCTCTCAAGGATACAGATTCCACTTTCATACCTTACCAAGGATAAAAGGAATGCCAAAACTGCCACCAAATCAATGGGCAGAGGCACAAAAACAAATTACAGCTCTCATGGACATGAGAGCCATTCAACAGGTACCTACACAGGAGCAAGGACAGGGATTTTACTCAAGGCTCTTTCTAGTCCCAAGAAAGGACAAAGCATGGATACCCATTCTGGATCTTTCAGTTCTGAACACCTATCTGCAAGTACCAAAATTCAAGATGCTAACACTACAGCAGCTTCTTCCCATGCTGGGCAAGAATGCTTGGCTAGTAACGTTGGACCTCAAGGAGGCATACCTGCATGTCCCTATCAGACAAAATTGCAGAAGATACCTCTACTTCATTGCAGGTTCAACGCATTATCAATTCTCTGCACTGCCCTTTGGCTTATCTACTGCGCCCAGGGTCTTCACAAAATGCCTGGCACCAGTAATTGCATACTGCAGACAAAGAGGAATTCAAATATGCCCAGACCTGGGCGACTGCCTTATTCAAGCAGAAAGCAAGGACATTCTTTTAAAGCATCTGTCGTTTGTCAAACACCTTCTAAGTTGCCTAGGGTACACAGTAAATGAAAAGAAATCAAAACTAGTGCCCTCACAAAACATAATATTCCTGGGTGCCAGCTTGAATACAATGGCCCAAATGGCTTATCTCACGCGAGACAAGCAACAACAGCTGACTCAATATTTCAAAATAATGGCAACAAAGACCCAACTCCCTGCAAGAAAAATTCTGCAGGCCTTGGGATTCATGGCATCTTGCATACTACTAATACCATTTGCAAAACTGCATATGTGGAAATTACAATGGTACCTGAAAAGCGTATGGACTCAGCACAGCCACAACTTGGAAACAATGATACCACTCATTCCCTGCCTTCAACAGGAGTTTCTATGGTAGGCACAGGTGTGTCACCTCAACAAGGGTCAGCCTTTCACATTACCCACAGCCAGGCAAACTATGACAACAGATGCATCAGACTATGCCTGGGGAGCACACATGGCAGGACAGTGCATTTAGGGCAAATGGACTACAGATCAGAGGCATCTGCATATCAAGCAAAAAGAAACGCTAGCAGTACAGAATGCCCTAACAGCTTTCAAGGACCTTTTACACCCAGGACAACTAATAATAAAGATGGACAATACCACAGTAATGTGGTACATAAACAAGCAAGGGGGCACACATTCCTACCCTCTATGCAGGCAAGCAATGACCTTGTGGAACACTGCACTGTCTTACCAGGTTCAATTACAAGCACAATTCCTGCCAGGAAAGAAAAACACATTGGCAGACGACCTAAGCAGAAACATCATGGATCCACATAAGTGGAAACCAGATCCACAAGTGTTTGCAATGATAGCTCAAAAATGGGGACGCCCAGACATAGATCTGTTTGCAAGCCCCCAAAACTACCAACTTCAAAAATTTTGCACAAGGACATTCCATCCACAAGCTTGGAAAGTGGACACCCTCTCATTCAGTTGGAAAACATTAACAGTGTATGCCTTTCCTCCACTGCCTCTTCTAGCAAAGGTACTGCTGAAAGTCAGATTAGAGAGGCCACAAATGATGCTCATTGCACCAGACTGGCCACGCCAGCATTGGTATCCAATTTTAAGGAATACGGCCGACGGCCCACCATGGATTTTACCACAAATTCCTCACCTGCTCACCCAGCGAGACAATCAGATTCTACACAGCCAGCTCAAGACTTTAAACCTGGCTGCATGGCAAATTACCTAAACAACCAACCGATACCTCTATCCAAAGCAGTTATGGATGTCATTCTGGAGGCCAGGAGGCCCAGCACCAGGAAAACCTATTCAGACAAATGGAGAAGATTTTGTGCCTGGAACCAGACTAAAGGCCAAAATTCCCTTGATCCAAACATTCCTCAGATTCTACAGTATTTAACTGAGATGTTGCACAAAGGTCTTTCCTTTTCATCTATTAAGATCCACGCCTCAGCAATTTCAGCTCATTACAACACGAATCCTCCTTTATTCTCACATCCACTCCTAAGACAGTACCTCAGAGGGGCTAAGAACATAAGACTGCCAAGGAGAGCACCAACACCTACTTGGGATCTCAACTTTGTTCTGGAAAAGCTTACACTACTGCCCTTTGAACCAGCTTTTTCAGCTGATTTAAAATTTCTTTCATGGAAAACTGCCCTGCTACTAGCAATAACCTCAGCTAGAAGAGTCTCAGAGCTACAGGCACTAATGGCAGTGGAGCCTTTCCTCATTTTTCATCAAGACAGAGTCTCTCTATGAACTAACCCTTCCTTTATGCCAAAGGCGGTATCCAGTGTGGCCCTAAACAAAACCATTCATTTGCCCACCTTTTTCTCAAATCCCCAGAACAAAGGAGAAAGACTCCTGCACTCTTTGGACATTCACAGGCAATTACATTACTACTTGGATAAAACTAAGGCTTTCAAAAAATCTGACCAGCTCTTTGTAGCCTATGCTACAGGATCACAAGGAAAAGCTATCTCAAAACAGACCATTTCTAAATGGATAGGGCATTGCATACGTTTCTGCTACATGCATCATGCTAACATTAGGTCCCACTCCACCAGGGCTACAGCTACATCAGCAGCCTTTCTCAGGGGATTGCCAACCAAGGATATTCTGGAAGCTGCAACTTGGAGTTCAGTGCACACCTTCTCCAAACACTATCACTTACCTCTATATTCTAAGACTAGAGCTGGTTTTGCCACTGCAGTTTTGCAGGGCCTGCTAGCTTCTTCTAACCCTGTTTAACTCCACCTCCCATCCTTAGCTTTGGGATTCAACCCAAGTGTGATGACTGCAGCAGGGTAACACGATGAACATAGTACAGTTTTGTACCTACCATAAATGTAGATGTTCGAGTGTTCACCCTGCTGCAGTCCAGGTTACCCTCCCTCCATCCCCTCTGAACTAGCTGAACTTATCTATACCACTCTATCCTATACAACCTCTGTGGTGTATTTGCTTGTGCCTAAAGGTATTGTTTTATTTTTATCTAGCTATATATATATATATATATATATATATATATATATATATATATATTGCCTACCTATTGGGGGCACCTGACATCTGGGGCAAGAAAAACTGAAGAAAATGACTTTGGATGCCTCTTATATACCCCTGGCGCACTGACGTCAGGGAAGAAGTGACAGCAACCGATGCCGGACCAAGACTTTGGAACTCAGGCTGACTGTGGGACCGCCTGACGGTAGGATAACCCAAGAGTGATGACTGCAGCAGGGTAAACACTCGAACATCTACATTTATGGTAGGTACAAAACTGTACTTTGCTGCAGTCCACCACCAGTGCAAGTCTAGCTTTCAGCAATGATATTTTTTTTTTGTTGTTATCATTGTTTATTTTAATCTTGACAGGCTTTTCCTGCATTATGGTAAAAAGCACTATGTTTTGTATAAGTCACAGTTCTATATCATATCACAGTTCTATAGCATATCAGCATGTCAAATAATGTAAATATGTTAGCATCATCATTTATAATTACAGTCAGAACGTAGACTCCATTTCTTTAAATGATGCACTTTCTGTCAGATACAGTTTTGTATATAGTAGCACAAGGTATTGACATTATATATATTGTTTACTTTTGTATGTGTAGGTATGTAGTGTTCATACCTTAGCAATGCAACAGCCTTTCCTGCAAAACAGAATAGTCCTGCATGCCATGGTACTTGTGTTTCTCTTGTCTCAGCCCTGAGTCAGAGTTTGGTTCATTGATTAAGGAGCATTTGCAGTCCTTCTGCACAGTATAAACCTCAGTACATTGAGTACTTCCACACACTTGGTTTTCCTGCATGTACTTCATGTAAAACTCCTTGTGAATGTTTATTTATGTTCACAATTCCACAACATAGATATATACAAATCTTGAGTAGTCATAGGACTGCATGTCTGAAAATAACCTGTTATACAGGGGGGGGGGGGGGGTGGCAGCAGCTGAAAATAATGCATACATTTTCCTTAGTGTGCAATATGTAGCTGTTGAAGGGTTAAACACAATTTTGGAGTGGAAGATGAGCTGGGTAGAGGATTTAACAATCTTGAGGTTCTGAGCAGAAAATTGAATCCTGTGTCTACACTCCATGATTATGTATCTTTAAAGGATAGATTACTGAATTCTGTAGTTTGCTAATTTTTGGAATAGTAGAAAGAAAGTACAGGGGATGTAAAGCAGTGTTGGAACAGATGTTTGCAACTGGAAGCTAATGGGAAGAAAGGTATAACTGTAAGGATATTAGAGAGATAGTAGCCTTATTTGTTTTACAGCATGTGCATATGCATTTGTGCTTGAATGAAATTATCAAAGTATTTTATCATTTTTTTTCAGATTAGTATTTGCCTTTGCTGTTTCAGTCCTGTATACATGCCCTGCATTGTTTTTGATTAAACTCCTAGTTCAGGCCGTATTAGGTGGCATTTCCTTTACAATTAGTCTTCTGTCAGCAGGAACTAATGACTGTAGGTATTTGCTGATTGCTTCTTTTGCCAATGTGTGCCCCTGTTAACATACTACATTTTCCCTTTGTTTTATATTGTTTGTTAGTGCCGAAGTCACGTGTCATTTCACTGTTCTTGAGAGAGATACATGGAGAAGGACCAAAATGAACCCGACTGCTTGATGACCTTTCAACTTTCTTTGCCCTCTTTGTGATCTATTCTTCTCTCTTGGGAACAACTGTGTTTGCTTTAACAAAGGCATCCCCATTACGGCGGTAGTAAGAGAAGGGGAAGGTCTCAAGTAATTCTAATGTGTCAGGGTCTCTGCTCTAATTCTATTAGTATAATGATCAGTTCAGCTAGAAGAGGCCGAATTGTGCAGGCCTATGTGCTTAATGATTTTGGCACATAGCACCAATGCACACCATGAACTACATTAGTGTTCAATAGCATTTGTGAAAGGGTGTGATGTGTCTTTAAGTTTATGAAGCTATGTGCATAGGCAGCATATGAATGTTCTTGGATTGTACCTATACATAGCACTGCTAAGGATGAGCTATCTTCCAGGTTTCAAGTACAAAGGTTATGGTAGATTGGCTTATGTTGTATACAGTGTGCACACTACACCTTTCATCTCTTAGAGTTAGAAGAGCAACTCCCCCATGCCATGGCAACCTTCATCAAGTAAGGGAAAAACATGAAGTATATTCATATTTGTATTTTCATATACTTAGGCTGTTATTAAACACTTTGTATTATTTAGCCCTACATTTTTCCTTAACACCCTACACTGTGCAGGAAACTGTACAAACATGCAGGAAAAGAAACACTTAATCAGACCTGTAACCAGATAAGCTGACTTAGTTATGTACCTAGTGTCCCCAAAAGCTGCCATTTCATATTGTTTCCCCATCATCTACCTATTCCAGTATAACTTCATCGTATTAATACTTTTATTCCATCAGTCACACAAGACCAAGTCCTGAAAGCACTATTAAAAACAAAGAATACTGCATCAGTCCTGATAGTATCATAGGTTACATCTTGAGTAGCATGATTTAGCCACACTGCTAACAACACTGTTCAATCCCAGCCTCCATAATGGTTTTGTACCAAGTCAATGGAGAAAAGCTACAGTCATTTCCCTGCATAAGGGAGTATCAGTCATGACTCAGGTAATTACTGACCATAAGTCAGACCAAGTTCAAATACAAAGTCATGTAAAGAATTATCAGTCATGGAATTAATCAGTAAGGACACAGGGAAACTCTAAACAGTGGACCCATCTTAGTTTGGATTCAGCAAAGGTAGGCCATGCTTATTCAAACTAGTGGACATTTTTGAAAAGGTTAACAAAGGAATAGAGAAAGGTAAAATGGCACACACTGCCTGCCTCTACCTGACTGAAGATTATGACACAATCCCTCACATTGGTGTAGTAAAAAGTTTAATAAACTAGGAATAAACCACTTTATCACCCACAAGATTGTCACCTGGGTCACAGTTAAGACACTGGAATCAAAACAGGGGAAGCTACCACCACAAAAAGACCATTCGCCAGTCTTCCAGGATTTGGTGCTGGGAGCTCTTCTGTTTGGCATCTACTTCTCTGAAGTAAAAGCCAATATCAAAGGGCTCTGATAATTAAATTTGCAAGTGAGGAGCAATGTATGAATCCCAAGATGACTCAACCATCTTACAGGAACACTTACCCCAAACAAATAACAAGTTGTCAGTTTCATGGGCTACAGAAAAGTGACAAAAAAGTGTTATCTCATTTGGAAAGTCAGTTCCCCATGGAAAGACCACTTTTTTTTATCAAAAGAATTTTCATTTTTCTGTTAACAAAATGTGGCACTACCACATTGACAACACACCCCTAAAAGCTGACCTAGTAGTTCAGGATTTAGAACTTATGTGGACAATGACCTAACTTTTGACCAGCATGTGCCCATTGTGGTAAGGAAGTGCATCTGTATTGTGTAGATCAAAAGCAAGTGGATTGCATTTAAATCCAAGGATGTTGTTGTCCCTCTTTACTGAGCCCTCATTAGGCCAATCATTGAGCATAATGACCCCTTTGAAATGTAGGCACATGCAACAACTGGAACATCTGCAGAGATACCTTACAAAAAGGATACGCAGCCTAAACAATATGTTCTACATGCCCACCCCCAAAGACCTATCATTATATTCAGTCTCTTACAAGCTGCTAAGAGGTGATCTGTGTCTAGCACACAAGATATCCTTCTGCCCATTGTTGATAGAATTACTTTACATTTGCAAGAGAAATACTTGATATGGTGGAGTAAGTGATATAGGTGGACTAAGTGAACTGGTTAGAACTGGTCTGGCATAGGGTGTTTAGCTAAGAGCTCTGTGACAAGGGTGGATTGGTCAATTCTAGTGTTTCTATTTTACTTCAATTTTTGTGGTATTTAAATCCTGCATTTGTATGGGTTTGTGCTTGTTTGTGCATCGCACACCACTGCAGTGCTGTTTTAACCCTTTGCAAGGTATCTCAGCTGCATTTTTCCCTTCCAGTACTCCTGTGTGAAGCCCTCCCATGCAGTTACTGTATTGATTTTATCCAGCCCTACTCACACATATAGGTACTCTCCTCAGATAGTACCTACTCTACTATCCCTGACCTCTCTTCCACAGATTCTGACAACCATGGATGGACAATTTCCTATGGTTTTACATGCCAGTTTGGTTGATATGGGCATCCTGAGACAGTTTGACAACTGCCTCATGTACACCGACAGCCCTCTACTACTAGCACCTAGGAACGCAATATATCAGAGATGCAGTTACATTAAGAACCTAGAATCCTTGTTCTCTCAATCACAAGCCAGTAGATACATCTGGCAATGAGAAGGTTGTCTGCAGAAACACTACGAGCACCACACTCTAACACCACCCACACATGTACAATACACTAACACACATGTGGAAGTTCTCAACAAAAACATACCTAAACAAAAGGAACCTCTGTGGTAAAAACACACACAGAGACACGCATAACAACCCACAGTACCAAGCACCACAGATAGTACACACGCCTGTGTCTCACAGCCTCTAAGGCCCAGCCACAAACCCAACATACTAGTCATAGGAGACTCTATCATGAGACACACAGATGTGCCCCTCACAAGTCTAAACAAGGAGCAAGTCTCGATAAGTTGCTTGTTAGGTGCTAGAATCCACCGTATCATGCATGCACTCAAGTCTGTCAATATTGGGGGCGTGGCTAGGATGCTGAACTGATAGCTGCACTTCATTTCAGCTCTCGTACCTCAATACAATTCCTGACAGGAATTTTACAAAATAATATTTAATTTGAAGAAATTTTTATTACTAACTTATTTCTAATAACTCTGAGCATCTATAAGAAACATTTTATTGTCAGAACTTGAATAATTCCTGTCAAATTAATTACTGGAAAATCAGCACCAATATCAGCTTTACAGCATGAGTCATCTAAGGAATACAGCACAAGACTCTTCTCTCAAAAAGACCTGCAGTCTCTCATTACAAATATACAGGAACTTACAGTAAAAATCGACAAGATGGACAATAAAATAGATACTTTTAAAGAAAAGTGCTCACAACAACTGGAACAGCTTCAAGAAATGTTTACACAGCAGAAAGGACAGATATCACTTATTGAACAGTCATTAAGTGACATTGACACTAGAGTCCAAATAGAAGAACAACAAACTGAATTCTTACTTCAACAGAACACATATTTACTAGAAAAGCTTGATGATATGGAAAATTGAACAAGAAGAAATAATATTAGAATATATGGTCTGCCAGAAAAATCTGAAGGAGACAATACGATAAACTTTCTTACCACCTGGATACCAGATGTAACAAAAATACCTGAAGCTCTTTCATATGGTATAGAACAGGTGCATAGATCACTAGCAGCTTCTGGAAATGCTTCTTCTCCGGGTAAGAACAAGCCGAGATCTATAATTGTGAGACTTTTTTCTACACAAGATAAAGATCTTATATTAAGAAATGCTTGGGCAAATTCTCCCATCAAATACAATGATTCATTAATAAGATTTGACAATGATTATTCTACAAAGGTGGTTTCAAAAAGAAAAGAATTTCTACCAATAATAAAAACCTTGAAGATAAAACAACTGAAAGTCCATCTTCTATTCCCAGCAAGACTGAGAGTTTTTCTACCAAATGGAATAAAAATCTTTGAAACAGTAGATTCAGCAATAAAATACCTTACCAACAACAACATCCTAACACATGAAGAATCTATGGACTGGACAGTAAGTGCACCGAAAAGAAATGCTGAAGTAAATAATTGGAAAACTGTTGAGCAAAAGAAAAAAAAAACTAAAGGACAAATAATCTTACATATGTTATATTCTGTAAAAATCTAAATAATAATACTAACAACAAAAGAAAAGTTCTTACTTTCTTCAAGTTACACCGAAACAGGTACTGTTTTCAATTATACTTTAAATGTCATAATTAGAATAAATGTAAATATATTTATTTCAAATCGCATCAGTATACTAAGCATAATTTAAACATTACTCTATTTTTCATTATTATCCATCTATTATTTTCATATTCTTAATCAGAGTAATCAATGCATAATAATGTTCCCAAATAGTTATTTATTTATTTATTTTTCTCTTTGTGTTTTGTTGTTTTTATTTTTTCTCTTCTTTTTATAAAATCTTCATTAACTTATAATACTTTAATCAGTATATGGTTATATTGCTTAATAGGTATAGTAATGGCTGCTATATAACTTATTATCAGTTATATCCCTGACAGCATTACTTTTTATAAGTTAAAAGTGTCCCTGTTTGGATAAACGCTAATGCTGGGCGGAAATGTGTTGCTTTTGAAATGAAGTATTTCAGTTAGGATGTATCATAAGACTACTTTAAATAATCTTAAAAGATGTTCTGCCTTTGACCCATATGCACATACTGATATAGTCCAGTGAAAAAATATGTTTTAAGTGATATTTTGAGGCTATAAGTCAGGTGTGTTGTGGCTCCGGACATCCGGAGTTGAAAGATGCTTGTGACTAGCTTAGATATCCTGTTGTCTTTTCTTTTGTAGAGAAATAAGGCATAGCATGTTTAAAATGCAAAGTTTGATAGTTGTGAACACTACTCCGCAAACTAGAGTGCTCACGTGCATACTACATGAGTTTGTCACCAAGTAAGAGAAGGGAAAAGAAAAAAGAAAAAACACATACCTTTTCCCGCTTGGTTCTCGAGACAATTTAACAACCACAAACATCACTAGAAACTTGAGTTACTTATTGCTTGTCGCATTTACTTGTGTACACCATCCCCTGACTCTTTCTAATTGACGTCAAGTCAGGAAATAAGCTAGGTTCACATTTAAAGATACAGAAACCTAAATTCCTTTTAAGGAAACATAAATAATATAAGAGGTTCATATAAATATACACAGATATATATTTTTTGAAGCACTTTCAGCTTATGGCTACAGATGTCTTCTAGCACCTTGATGGATAAGGACATATATCTGCTTGTCTTTCTGTCAGTTTAGATTTCCAGACATTTTAGCTATCCCTTACTATGTTTTATACACCAGAGTTTAAAGAGCAGAAATTAATCATCAGCAAATAAAATCACTGCTGTTTTACAAATTCTCTAACGAAACTAGTAAATGTCAAGCAACTGACAGGTTTATTTTAAGGAAAATTGCCATTTCCCACACTGGTGCTCCTACAAAATACTACTAATGTCCTGTTGCCAAAATATGCCCTCAAGTGGACAAATGGGATGCAACAAGAAGGTTAAATGTACATTTAGCAAATCAAACATTTAAATAACAGTATAATATACTAGATAGAGAAAGTAAAAGCAATAATTATATAAACAACTATAATAAGTAACATAACAACAGTGGATTTAACCCAATGTGTCAATTATACAATATTTATATCCCATATAGCTTTGAACTTTGTCGAATCATCTGTGTTCTACACACATATTGTATTAAATCTAATTTGAGTAGAAGAGGGAGAGGCTTAGCCCACACCCTAATTTATTACTAAGTTACCATGCATTATGAGCATACATTGTGGCAGGTACTCAACGAGCTATCCATCCTTAGATGGCTCATGCTGTTCCCATTTGCTCATCTGAATAATGACTGCGGCTGTACTCTTCTTATTATGTAACCTGGCTGTGGCTTCACCCTTCTTATAATATTACCTGGCTTTTTACATTATCAAGAATGACACAATACTAGTGTATGCGGGTATATCATGTTACTGTTAGTGTAAACAAAAATGCTTGACAATGCAACCGTAATTCTTAAACCTTTATGCAGACAAATGTATTGTCTAGCAGTTGAGAGCCTGATTGTTCCTAATCAGCAGACCTGTATTTTCATGTTCCAATATGACTACATGAAAAGATGCCAATATTAGTCTGCAAGTTTAGTAAGCAGTAAATTCATTGGGGATTAATTTGAGGGGACACTTATATTATAGCTAAAGCACTTGACATTTGATAAATGTATCCTCTCAATGATGCGTTCTATCTAGTCATTAACTGTAAAACAACTTTTCTGAGAAATATTGTTGTAATGCCAGTTAATTATTTGAATTAAATATTTCTATATACAGTCATAAAGCAATTACCAGGATAAATAATACTCTTGCAGTGCATGGATCACCATAGCTATCCTCTGATGTTAGAGGAAAAACAAGCTTCTTAAACACCTTTTTGACGTAATAAAGGTGTTACCCCATAGTTTAAATACATTTTGTCTATTTACTGCAAAATGGGTTAGGAATTTTAACCTGTAACATTTTCATACATAATAGTTTAAATCTTAGCAGCTTCCATTATTTTGATATGTTCTCCAGTATACTTTTTAAATACTATAATGAGAAGCTCCAGATGTTTAATGCTAAACTTTTATTCAGTCATAAGATTAAATTACTGGTGTTAAGTAAGTCAAAGTTATATCTCCAGCACTTATTGTCAGCAGATAAACTCACTGGTTAAGTGTCAGTCTAAGCTGTAAGAGTTAATATGTGATATACGTAGATGTTTGCTTTAAAACTGTGGTCAAGTGCACTGTAGTTTTACCCCTGTACTGTGTCAGTTTTGATTATACAAAGTCCCTCTGAAAGTTGATAGAAGTGTTAACAACAAAACACTCAATCAAGTAACAACATTATAGGTAGTCTCTTGGATAAGGGAGATGTCAAAATTTTGATCTTGTTGTTTCCAGAAAGGAACATATTTAATGTCTACTAAAGAAATATTAATATACTTGTACATTGTATTGCATTTCAGTTTATGTTAAACATGAAATATGATGTGGTTTCAGAACTATTCATGTTTTTATTCCAATATGACTTTGCAAATACTAATTTAAACAGTGGTTTCGGACTTGAGTAGTCTAAAACAATTGCACATGTGTATTTTATTATACAGTAATGTCAGTAAATAGTTTTCAACAGATGTATGAAATATACAGTTATAGATTTTAACATGATGTTTATTAATACCCTAAATTATTTTGAAATGATACTACCTTAATCTAAATATTCGTACCTTTCTGAAACCTGATTAGAAATAAGTATTATTAAATTACAATAAGATGAGTAAAGAATATATGTATATATTTTAGCTGATTAGATTATCTTAATATATTATTCAATTATCTTTATTTAAAAACTAAGAGGATAAGAGAAACTGATCCAAATATTATTTGTGAGAGTAGAAAGTTTGTTTGGTTAGATTCACTAACCAAACAAAGAGGTATATTACCTCTTAGCGATAGGGAATGGTTTTTAAGGTTAAGAATTACAAGTTTGGAAGTTCTTTGTTTTTTTTTTTTTATTCTATCACTTTGGTGTCACTCAGAAACATTCAAAAATCATACAAGAAAAACTTTTTGAATTCTGTATCCAAGATGGAACTAAGAATAAACAATATTTACATAAACTCATGCATAAAACAAACTCAAAACTAGTAAATGAAATGTTTATCCATAAATATTAACGGTCTAAACAATAGTAATAAAAGAAGAAGCCTATTCAAGTACATAAACTTACATAAACCACAAATAGTCTTTTTACAAGAGACACGCGTATTACATAGAGATATAAACAACTTAAATATTAATAATTACACAGTACTAATAAACTCTCAATACAAAACAAAAAAAAGAGGAGTAGCTATACTACTTCGCAACTCAACTATAACACCTAAAATAATTACTACTCATCAAGATACATCAGGTATGTTTTGTCTAGTTTCAGTAGAGTTAAATAAGAGAATCTATACGTTAGTAAATCTATATTGGATCCCAGGACTAGGATTCAAAACAGTTAAACAGCATTTTGAAGAGATAATTCATTTAACTAAGGGTAGCCTGATATTGGCAGGAGACTTCAACTGTATAATGAATGAAAAAGATACAGATTCTAAATCTAAAAGAAGAAAACAACCTATCTCTAAAGCACTATCAAAATTTATAGATACATTGTATTTAAAAGATATAAATGAATTTGCAGAACCAGACTCACTAATCTTCACATTTTATTCTCATAGATATAAAACTAACTCTAGAATTGATAGAATATATGTTGCCAATGACCTAATAACAAAAATTGACAAAGTCAAAATTATAAATTGTCCCTTATCTGATCATAATGCCATAGTCTTTCAGGTAGAGCTTACACCATTTTATTCAAATCCCATTACTAGGATACCTTCCTATATCACAAAATTGACAGATTTCAAAGAATTTTATGAAGAAACAATCAAAAACTTTCTAGAAACAAATTACACAGAAGATATTTCAGCAATATATGTCTGGGATTCATTAAAAGCAGTTACATATGAGAAGATATTATCCTGGTACATAAATAAAAGGAAGTTATGGAATAAAGATATGCTAGACTTACAAAACAAAGCAGATAAATTGAAACTGGAAATACAAAAGGGTAATGCTACTCAAGTTCAAGAACTTACACAAATCAGTAAGAAGTATACAGAATTGCTACATCATAAGATTATGATTAACTTAGAAAAGATAAAAATAAACTCGTACTTTACTAATTCAGCATACCTGGGATACTTAACTAATAGAACAAAAAAAAATTAAATCTAAGCAAATAAAAGAAATATTTATTCCTAATACTAACAAAAGAGTTACGGAACTAAATGATATTTTAGAAGCATTCAGACTCCAATTTAACATTGATAGTTCCATAAATACTCAAGATACACCTACTAAATAATATTCATATTAAATTAACACAAAAACAAATAGACATTATAAGCAAACCAATCAATATGACAGAATTAAAATCACAAATTAAAAAGCTCAAGACAAATAAAGCACCTGGCCCAGACAATATGCTACCAGAAATGTATAAATTAATACCCAATCAAGCCATATCCTTATTATAAAAAGTATATGATATAGCCAATAAAGATTTGAATATACCACCCTCTTGGAAATATTCATTGATATCCCCAATTATCAAACCAGATAAAGATGAGAAGCAGTGTTCCTCATATAGGCCAATATCATTACTCAATATAGACTATAAGATGTTTATGGCTATATACGCAGATAGGATCAAACACTTTCTTCCTTTCTTAATTCACAAAGATCAAACAGGTTTTATTAAAGGAAGAAATACTTCAGATAATATTAAAAGAATACTAACATTAATAGATTATAGCAAACATAAAGTCCTAGATTTAAATGTAATCTCATTAGATATTAGTAAAGCTTTTGATTCGGTTAACTGGAACTTTCTTTCACTAGTTTTAAAAGAATTTAACTTTCCTTCTAATTTTAATAATCTTATCCAAATACTATGTGAAAAATCTACTGCATATGTTAAACTGGGATCATATAGATCAGGCCCTATAACAATCAAAAAGGGAACTAAACAAGGTTACCCTTTATCACCATTGTTATTTGCATTACTCATAGAACCCTTTGCAAATCAAATCAGATCAAACAATAACATAAAGGGCATTTGTATTAATAAAATGTTAAACCTTATTCCAACTCTTTGCTGATGACATACTATTAACTCTCTCAGATGCAAATGAGTCTTTGAATGCTCTATTTAACTCCATGAATAAATTTCAAAATATTTCCGGCTTAAAATTTAATGAAAACAAAACTAAAATTATGCCCTGTAATTGTAAAAAAATAATAATATAAACAAAAGATTTTCCAAATATATAGTAACAGAAAGTAAATTATTATATCTGGGAATAAATCTACTCAATGAATTAACAGATTCTCTAATATTTAACTATAATAAAATACTAGACAAACTAGAACAAACAACTGGTTACTGGAATAAATATATCTTTTCAACAGCAGACAGATTATATCTTATTAAAATAATCATATTTCCCAAAATATTATACTTAATACAAAATGTTTTATTGCCACCTCCCAAATATATTATTCAAAGATACAATAAACTAATTTTAAATTTTCTATGGTTTCCAAATAAACCCCGTATAGCCTTAAATAAACATATGCCAGTTTGGGAAGATGGTGGAATTAATTTACCGGATATTGATTTATATATTACCTCATCTGTTATTAAAAACATAACACTATGGTTAAATAATTCATACACACCTATATGGAAACAAGCCCATGAGCAGATTTACATAGAAGTCAATTATAATCACATACAAGGCAACTTAACAGTAATACCATCACCGCTTATATGGATGTTAAAAGATTCTTTTTTAGGGAAAAGGAATAATATTAATAAATTGCCATCAAACTATATAAGCTCTACACTTTCAGTGTTCAAAACATATATAAACAAAATACCAAATATTAATTCTTGGCTTTTCTTATTTTTCCCTATAGCTTTTTCATCAAATATTCTAGATACATTCCAAATATCTAAAATAAATATACTTAAAGAAGAAACATTACTCTTTTGGCATCAACTTATAGAGAAAGGGAAAATTCTAACAAAGGAACAGATAATTTATAATTATAATATAAATAAAGACAACTGGTTGTTTTTACAAAATCTAAGGCATTTTCTCATAAATAAAATAGAACAAATGTAACCTTCAGTTAGACGTGAAGCTCCAAAACTCATTGAATACCTTATTTTTATCACAAAACAGCCTTATCAGGATACAGGTTATTTGTCTAATATCTATAAAATTGTTAAAAAAACAAAAAACTACCATGAAAAATCATACTGGGATTATTATACTTTAATAAAAAACCATCGTCCAATTGAAGAAGAAAAAAGTAATATTCTAAAATCTTCCAAATTTTCTACATTATCAAAATACTGGCAATTATTCACTTGGAGATATCTACACAGAAGTTTCTATGCATCACATAGGTTAGCCAAAATGTATTCTATTGAAGATCAATGATGGAGATGCCATACCAAGATAAAAGCAGATTGGCAGCATGTTTTTTATGATTGTATATGTCTCAATATGTACTGGAAATCCATTAACTATTGTTTTCAGACTGTTTATAATGATAATTTTCAGTTAACAAAGTCTTTAATTTTATTCAACTCTCCTATTCCAAACTGTGTACCAAAAAAAGACACTAAAATCCTATGGTCACTATTGGCAATTTCACGTAAAATCATAACTATACACTGGAAAAATGAGGCTTCGCCTACATTCAAGGAATTTGAGACTTTAACAACAGTTGCTCACATGGAAATATTAACAGTGAAGAACAGAACTAAAAGATCTACTTCTTACTATTACTCTTGGATGAAATTACTGGAAATACTCGAAAAGATCGAAGAAGATATATCATCTTATGTTTCTAACTTTATATAATATAGAATTTCAATGTTATTTGCATAGACACCAATGTAAATAGTTATATAATGGTTTGAAGTTAGTAATGTTTTAGAATTGTAAATATGTTATTTATTTTTATTTCATGTAATGTTTAAGACATCTTATTTGAAATAATAAAAAAAATTTAGTGAAAAAAAGTCTGTCAATATCAGGTACTGTTATGACTCTGTCATAGTCTGTGTTGGTGTGAATGACTTGAGATGTAACTCTCTGGACTATATGAAGAGAGACATGATTGAGCTTGCTGAATATGTTTCCCAGGCAGGTATGTCCCTAGCCATAAGCAGCATTCTGCCAACACCCAGAATGATGTAACCACTGCAACATCCTTATAGTACCATCCTCCCTGGTAAGATCTGACCTTTAAAGCTTTCACTTTTGAAGTCACCGCCTCCCCCAACCTGCCTCTAGCTAGGATCAAACATAAAAACCTATCCATAGCCGATTACAGCCTCCTGAGGGATGGTATAAACAGCTTCACAGCCCCCTCCCCCTCTGTGGGAGATCGTAGGTTTACCCCGGGAATCATCTCTGTGTCACTGCTGAACAGAGGCACAACAAACTAATGGGCACAGTATTTTTTCATATAAGGGGTGGCGTAAGCCACAAAACTTTGGGCTAGGCTTATAAATGCCATAGGGCAGATAGCCTGGTATAAACCTATGAACCTATGAACCTATGTAAGAACTGGCACCAATATCCAAAACTACACCGAAGCACTGTATGAGCATTTATATAGATGCATGGAATCAGGAATGCCCAACAGGACTAAATCATCCTCTGCAAGAAAGAGTAAACCTGTCTGGTGGTCATCTGCAATAACTAAACTCTATAACAAAAGGAAAAAATTGTTTTCCAAGACCAAGAAGGAGCAGGTGCCCAATTGGAAGCAATGTCTCCTTAGCCTGAACAAGCAGATAAGAGCACTAGTGAAATCCTCCAAAGCAAACTTTGAGTGCAAATTGGCCACTAGAGACAATCATAAGGCCTTCTTCACATATGTTCGCAACCTCAAAGGAAGAACCCAGATCTATTCAGAACTGGTGTTCAAGAACACCACATATACAAATGCCGTAGATATAGCAAACTTGCTGGCTGACAGATTCAGTGAAAACGTCACCCCCCATCCCCCCATCAGTAAATCAGGACATCCCCAGTATCTAACCCCTTCCCCTTATATCTAGGGAACAGGTAATCACTACTATCTCAAAGGCAAAAAGTACAGCCTCCATGGGACCCGATAACAAACCAGGCTGCATCCTGCATGAACTCAGGCAGAAAAACAGCACCATTAGGCGCCCTATTCAGCCAAAGCCCGTCATCCCAGGTGAGTGGAAGACAGCCACTGTCATCCCTAACTAGCCTGATCTGCAAGGCCATGGAACGGATTATCATGGACCTCATTAACACAGACATTGGCAACCTCCAAACACTCGATCCCACATAGTTTGGCTTTGTCAAGGGGAGGTCATGTCTGCTACGTTTGGTCAACTTCTTTGTGACAGTCACCAAAGCCATGGATGAGGGGAGGATGGTGCACACCACCTACCTTGACCTGGCCAAAGCCTTTGACACTATTCCCCACTCAGGCATAATAGATAAACTCTCTCAACTAGGCATCAATCCATATGTTACCAGATGGGTAGGAAACTGGCTCACTGATAGAACCCACCTAGTCAAAATAGGGGAAGCCACCTCAAGCAGTAGACCCGTAACAACCAGCGTACCCTAGGGTTCAGTCTTGGGGCCTCTGTTATTTGGGATATACTTTTCTGAGGTGCAGGACAAAACCAGTGGGCTATGGCTGACCAAGTTTGCAGATGACTGCAAGTTGGGTGCTGTCATCAGTTCCCCTACTGATATAGAAATCCTGCAAAAGGGTCTCACTCAGACAAATGGCTGGTGACAAAAACATGGCCTCAAGACGAATACCAAAAAAATGCATCATCATCCCCTTTGGGGAGCGTGATGTGCTCGCAAATTATTACATTAATGACGACAGCCTAAACATGCAATCAGTCATGAGGGATTTGGGCACCCAGGTTGATAGCAACCTAACTTTTGACCACCATGTTGCTTCCGTTGTACTAAAGTCTTCTACATGGCTCACCTCATAAATAAGGGTATCTCCTCCAGGGGCAAGGAGGTCATAACATCCCTGTATTCTTCCCTTATAAGGCCCATTATTGAGTACAGCACCCCTTCCGGCATGTACCTCATAAAGCACATGCAGCAGCTGGAGAGACCACAGAGGTTCCTCACCAGGAGAATCCAGGGCCTCAAACATGTACCATACACAGATAGGCAAAAAAGCCCTATACCTCTACTCAGTTTCATACAGAATCCTCAGAGGTGACCTCTGTCTGGCATACAAGGTGATCACAGACCCCACCTTGATAGGAATGCTGCATATCCGCAAGTCAAGCTCCACTCGCGTAACTCACACACTTGTCCTCAACCTGGTCTGTGACATCAACAGGACTTGTTGGTGGGACAGATTTGTGTCCCAAAGACTCCCTCATCTATGGAATAGACTCCTTCTCTACATCAACCAGAGTACCTCTTTACCCCTTTTTAAGCGCAACCTGGATAACTGTATGGGAAACAGAAAATATACCCCTGGGATTCTACCAGTGTCTCTGCTGGACAGGGGCATTGGGTGCTGACTTGTCTAAACATGGGCTGACCTCTAGGCTAGGCTTATAAGGGCCAGTAGCCTAGTAACCTCCTATGATGCCTCAGTTCAAACAAAAATTGATTGCCTTAAACAATTGTAACCAAATGACTGAAAAAATGTCCTTTCAACTGTATTGTTTATTGTAACATGCTGTGCTCCTTTCTTGGCCTTGAAACTGTACTTTATTAACTTTTTGGCAATGTACTGTACTTTATTAACATGTCTGTTGTATTTGCTGTACTAATCTTTCTGGAGCTTTTCTTCCCCGGGCCTCCGCTGGAAATGGGATCCATGCCCAGCTGAACTTTCCCAGTAAACAAATATAAAATAAATACATAGAAATAAATAAATTGGCTTAGTTTCTGGTGTCATTGCATGGGGATCCTGTACCTGACAGCCTGGGAGGACATGATTGACAAACCACAATGCTTTGCCAGAGATGGACTTCATCTGTGCTCCTGGACTTCAGGCTTCTGTCAAAGGCTCTTGCCTCCCCCATAGTGACTTTTTAGGCAACATCATGAGGACAAAATTACCAACATGAAAAATTCTTCTAAATGAAATTTAAAGGTCATGCTGCTAAAGGCAATGAGTCTTAACATGAAACTGCACTCATTGCTAGCATTCCTCACACTGGAAGATGCTGACATTTGTGCAGTCACTGAAACCTGGTTCAAAGCTGCGGAGAGCACCCCAGCCTTACCAGGTTACTCATCCTACCACACTTTCAGACCACAAATGGAGGATTACAAAGCCAAAGGAGGTGGAGTTTCAATAATTATCAAAGGCATACACACCTCCAGGCTGGTCAGACAGTATGAAGTACAGGAGACACTCCAGGTGCAGTTACCTGTCGACAAAACACCTATTCAAATCATAGCTAGCAACAGACCCCCAACCATGACTCAGGACGCCCACTCCACCTATCTGGTCTTAGTTGAATCCATCAAGATTCAACCCTCTACCCTGATCCTGGGTGACTTCCACTCTATGGCTGAGTAGTTAAAGACCTATTCTAGCCCAAACACAAATGTCCAGAGATTCCTCAATTTCATCAGTGCCAGTGCATTGGATCAACTGGTCAACACCCCCATGAGAGGTGCAAATATCCTGGACCTGGTACTAGCCAACATGAGTATTCACTGTAGCAACCCTACAGTGTTATCCTCCTTGGTAAAATTAATCTGACCATAAAGCTATCACTTTCAAATTACTGTCTCCCCTGGACCCCCCCCCCTTTGCCAGGGTCAAACAAAAAAACTTTTCCAAAACTGACTACAACCTCCTAAGAGCAGGTATAAGCAGCTTCACGGCCACCATCCTTTCAATTGGTACTAGCATTAATGTCCATGGCTACACTAAAAAACTATATGCGCACCTACATATCTGCATAGACTCAGCAATACTTAACAGAACCAAATCATCTTCCTGAAGGAAGATTAAGCCTGTTGGTGGACAGCAGCAATAAACAAACTCTATAATTAAAAGGAACAAAATTGCTGTCCAGGACCAAGAAGGAGCAGGTGCCAAGTTGGAAGCAATCTCTCCTTTTTCTGAACAAGCAAATAAGGTCACTGGTGAAGCCCTGTAAGACTAACTTTGAGTCCAAGTTGGCCACGTCCACTAAGGACAATCACAAGGCCTTCTTCACATACATCTGCAGTCTCAAAGGTAACACCCAATTCTGCTCTGAACTGGTGGTCAAGAACACCACATACACATACATAGATATAGTCAACCCGTTGGCAGACAGGTTCAGTGAAAACTTCACCCTCCTGTCCCGACCATCACTAAACCAGGACATCCTCAGCATTTACCCCTCCCCTCATCACCAGGGAGCAGGTCTTTAATGCCCTCTCAATGGCAAAAACTACAGCTTACATGGGACCCGACAACATCCCTGGCTGTGTCCTACATGAACTCAGGCATGAGCTCTCAGCACCATTAGGCACCCTATTCAGCCAAAGCCTGAGCACCGGCTTTGTCCCAGCTGAAAGGACGACAGCCACTGTCATCCCTCTACATAAAGATGGAGCATCCACCGACCCAGGCAATTATAGGCCCATCAGCATGGCTAGCTTGATCTGCAAGGCCATGGAACGCATTATCATGGACCTTATAAACAAGGATATTAGCAACCTCCAAATTCTTGACCACACATGGTATTGTTTTGTCAAAGGGAGATCCTGCCTGTTAAACTTGGTCAGCTTCTTCGAAACAATCACCAAAGCCATGGACAAGAGGAAGATTGTGCATACTGCCTACCTTGACCTAACCAAAGACTTAGACACTGTTCCCCACTCGGGCATAATAAATAAACTCTCCCAGCTAGACATCAACCTGTATGTTACCAGATGAGTAGCTAACTGGCTCACCCTCAAACCCACTCAGTCAAAATAGGGGAAGTCACCTCTAGTAGTAGGCCCATAATGAGTGACGTACCTCAAGGATCGGTCTTGGGGCCTCTGCTGTTTGGGATATGCTTTTCTGAGGTTGAAGTGAAAACCAGTGGTCTGTTGCTGACCAAGTTTGCAGATAACTGCAATCTGGGTGCTTTCTTAAATTCCCTAGTGATGTGAATATCTTCCAAGAGGGCCTTACCCAAACTAATGACTAGTGCCAGACGCATGACCTCAAACTGAATGCCAAGAAATGCATCATTATCGCCTTTGGGTAAAACGGTGTCCCCAGTAATTGTCACATTAATAATGTGCTAAGCTCACAATCAGTTGTGAGGGACTTGGGCACCCAGGTTGATAGC
Organism: Protopterus annectens; assembly: GCF_019279795.1. Classification (NCBI taxonomy): domain Eukaryota; kingdom Metazoa; phylum Chordata; order Ceratodontiformes; family Protopteridae; genus Protopterus; species Protopterus annectens. The sequence goes on from NC_056741.1 coordinate 416,827,247, forward strand.
AAACTGACTTTTGACCACCATATTGCCTCTATTGTAAGGAAAGCTTTCAACATGGCCCATCTCATAAGTAAGGGTATTTCATCCAAAAACAAGGAGGTCATAGCATCCCTGTAAGGTCTATATTATATTATCGAACTTTTAAAAGTTTGAACATCATACGGTCGACATCATATAATCGAAGGTTTAACAGTTCGAACGCTTCAGCAGAGATCTCCATACAGTGTGGAATGGGAAGATTTCCCTTTTCTGCATTCTGGTGCGATCTCGGGGTTGGAATATTTAAAGAGCAAGGGGTGTGGGAGGTGCAGCCCCCCACATGGGAGGTGCAGGGGGACTTGCCTCCCTGATTAAAACTTTCAGGTAGGTTTTTTCTGTGGTTTATTTTTTTTTTTTTTAGATTTTCGAACTTTTAAAAGCTTGATCATGTGGTGTTGACCATATGACATTCGAACTTTTAAAAGTTCGATAATCTAATATAGATACTCCCTGTACTCCTCCCTTATCAGACCTATTATCGAATACAGTGCCCCCTTGGCATGTACCTTGCGAAGTACTTGCAGGAGCTGGAGAGACCACAGAGGCTCCTGACCAGGAAAATCCAGGGTCGCAAACACCTATCCTATAGGTTAAAAGCTCTGTTCCCATACTTAGTCTCAGACCCAGCCTTGATAGAGTTGCTGCATATCTGTAAGTCAGATTCCACTCATGCAACCTGCACACAAGGCCTCAACCTGGTCTGTGACTTTAATAGAACTTGTTGATAGGATAGATTTGTGTCCCAAAGACTACCCCATCTGTGGAATGTACTCCCTGTCCATGACAAGCAGAGTACTTCCCTAGCCCTGTTTAAGTGGAACCTGGACGACTGGATGGGAAACAGAAGATGCACCCCTCGGATCCCACCTGTTTCCTTGCTGGACAGGGGAAACAGGTGCTGACTTTGTGGGAACATGGGCGAAATTCTTGGCTAGGCTTATAAGGGCCTCCAGGGCAATAGCATAGTATCATCCTATGAACCTATGAACCTAGGGAGCTAAACCTGTTCTGCAACATTAACAGAATGGTTTGGAGGGACAGATATGTATTGAGTACAACTATTCTAAAATAGGGTCTCCATCCACATGAAATAAAGCTCATCCTTGATCACATTAAAGTGTAACTTGGATCAATGGATGAGAAATAGAAAATTTAACCTAGGACTCTCCCCTGTATTACTAACAAACTGATGCAGCTACTAAATGATTTATCCCAATGCATAGTCTCCATGAAATATCTATCTTTTAATCTAGTAATCACCACTAGAGTAATACATAAATAAAGATCTTGGAAATGATTAAGTGAATAAAAACTCCATTAGAGAAGGCTAATTTTAAGCTCCAAATGAGATACTTAACTAGGCTTATAAAGGCCCTTAGGGGCAGTTAGCCTAGTAGTAACCTAAGTAACCCCAACAAAGCAGTCCTCACTTTTGTAACTCTCTTGCATGATAATTATCTTCCCATGTGCTCTTCAAATCTTTTTCTATTCTCCCATCATTTCTCAACATTTTTTTCTCCACTACACCATGTACATTTCTCTGCACATATAACTTGTTCCCCTTTCCTATCATGCAGTATATAATTATCCTGTACTCCAGCTGACCAGAGAAGTAATATTCCCCTTCTCCCTTAAATCCAAATAGCCTGTTACCTCTACTAAATGGACTCTTGCATTAATCATCCTACAGGAGAATAGAATTCTTAAATTGCATTCCACTTGCTCGCTTTTCAGCTTAACTCGTCCATTGTTTACAATACAGCTCTGTTCATACTGTCAGAATACATTGTCTTGTATTTCATGGCATTGATAATTACTTACATTTGTTAAGCCACCCATCTGTTTTAATTTGTTCCATTTTTAACTATAGCCACCATCATTAACCACATATCTTTTACATTATGAACAAGCACAATAGTCCCATGGTCAAGCCTGTCTGCTATATTTGAAGTTAAAATCTATAACAAAACTGGACTCATCATTGTCTGTTGAAGAACACTAGCATTTGTTTTCCTTGCTGATGACACACCCTGCCTCCTAATAGTTAAACCCTATGTCCATCCTCTGTCCCTATTCTACTCCTCATTGTTTGGCTGCATTCATTAGACTGTTCAACTTGCTGTCCTGATGTCTTTATTTATTGATTTTATTTATTTTACATTTGTTTACCAGGATAGTCTGACTGGGCAGAACCATTTTCAGCTGAGGCCTGGAGAGAAAAGCACCACACAGTAACAATTCATAATAAAAACAAATGTATAAAGTGATATTTATACATTGGTAAAAAGGTATGACAGAGATAATAAATTAAGGTACTTATACAATAACAAATAATTAAATAGAGTTAGCTGAAGATAATCTGTGGTTACAACAATGCAGGAGATCAAATATAGTGAAAGACTAGCCAATTGGAACCCATATGAAGATGTCATTCAGGTGGCAGATGACAAGAGAGAAAAAGTGAGGGAGAAAGGAGGTCAGGATGATGAAGAAAAGGGGAAAGAGGAGTTATTTGTTTGGGAAAGTAAGTGAAAGGATGTTTGTATAGAGTTGAGAAAGGTACTGGAATGGTAAGAAGGAAATAATCTGAATGGAATAAAAGTTTAGAATGATAGTCTAAAGCAATGAGGAAGAAAAGATAAATTGTTCATAGTTAGCCATGAGTTTGATAAATACTGTTTAAGTAGTTTTTTAAAAAGTGAATAGAGTTGTTAGTGAATCTAATAGATTGAGGGAGTGAATTCTGGATTTTTGCTACATAGCGTGAGTATAGGGAGTCTCTTGAAGAATTTCTGGCTTTAGTAACTTGTAATAAGTATTTGGAGTTTTCTCAGGGTGATAGAGTAGTTTATGAGCCATTGTTAAGTGATTATAAGATAGGATTTGAGGTAGTTCCAGCCAGGAGAGTTTTTTTTTTTTACTGTGAGGCGGTGATGTGTCCTGTATGTGGAGTCTGTAGCAAATTTGGCTATTTTGTTGTAGCATGTCTCGGTCAGTCTACTTAAGATTGGTAAGAATGGGTGAGGCATAGAGGAGAGTCTAGCTATAGCGACTCTAGAACTATCAGTTACAATTTTTTTATTTCTATATAGGGTTCCCAGTTTTTTGTGTACTTTCTTAATTGTTTGTGATATATGTAAGTCAAATCTCAGTTTGTTGTCTACTATAACTCCAAGTAATTGTGTTTGTGGTTCAAGAGAATTTTTAGTATTGTCAAAAGAAGTGATGTAGAAAGTGGGAGAGGGATTAGAGGGTCTGGTGGGTTGAAAGATTATCAGTTTAGTTTTATTGGGGTTAAGAATGATCTGAACATTAGATAACCAAGTTTCAATATCAGATAAGGATTTCTGTGTTATGACCTGAAGCTGTTATAAGGTATGAGCAGCACATATGATTGTAGTATCATCTGCATATTGGATTATGGAAGCTAGTGGGGTGGCAGAACTAAGGTCATTTGTAAAAATACTGAAAAGAAGAGGACCAAGAATGGAACCCTGAGGGACAACTAGAGTGATTGGGAGTAGAGGTGAGAAGTCTTGTAGCCATTTCACTGCCTCTTGATGGCCTGGTAAGTAACTCTGGAACCAGGAAAGAGTGGAAGGGTTGAGTTTTAGATTTGTAAGAACAGACAATAATTTGATGTGGGAAACAGTATCAAAGGCCTTAGACATATCTAGAAAAAATGATGAAACTATTTTCCCTCCATTTCTGTATTGGTTTATGGTATCGGTAAAGCTAAGGAGTGCAGTAGTAGTGCTGTGCTATGGTTAACCATGTTGAGAATTAGCCAGTAAGTTATTGGTTGTGAGATCATGCAAAAGTTGAGCATGTATATACCTTTCTTAAGATTTTAGAAAGGGGACAGAATGGCTATAGGTCTATAATTAGTGAGTTCAGTTGATTTCCCACCTTTATGTAAGGAATTATGTAAGAGATTTTCCAGATTGAAGGGACATACTGTTCTGAAATAGATCAATTAATAAGTTAATACAGGATAGGAAATGGCTTCTGCTGCTAGTCTTAGGAATTCAGATGGTAAATTATCGGCTGCTGGTACAGTAGGTTTCAGTTTTTTTAGTAGTTTTTCTATGGGTTTACTAGGGAGGAGTTAAAGTGAGAAAGAATCATTGTTATTATTGTTTAGCTTAAGTGTTGGTTCTAGACTGTGTTGAATACTTTTAGTTAGAGAGAATATATTCAGTAAAATAAATATTAAATTGTTCAGCAATGGACCTTGACCTGTTTAAAATAGAAGGGGAGGGGGTTTCAGGTTGTCCAGGATGGAGAATTTGTTTGATTGTGGTCCAAACTTTTTGTGGATTTCTTTGATGTTTCTGTTGTAAGTTAGTATAGTATTTTTTTTTTTGTCTAGCTTGATTTGGTATTTGACTTTGTTTCTAATTTATTGATAAGCTAAACAATTAGTTTGAGATTTATTCTTATGCCATAAGGGCCAAGACTTATCTCTTTACTTAAGGAGGGTTTTTGTTTCATAAGTCAGCCATGTGGCATAGTTTGCCTTTATAAAGACAGTTCTGGGAGCTGCCATTCTGTTAAGAATGTTGACAAAAGTACTATTTAAAAACTCAGTGGCAGAATAATGGGACAGATTTTTAAGAGGGGACCAAATACATTTTTGAGTGGTTATCAGATCTTGAGAGTTGAAATTGTTCTTATTACTAATTTCACAATACACACTAAGTTTAACAGGGTTGATGTGTTGCCTGAGCAGATAGGTAGGTATCTGGTCACTAAAACTATCAGGAAGACAGCCAGAGTTATGATGACGTGAGTGTCTGTTAGTCAGGGTCCAGTCTAGGAAAGACTGTTTATTTGATTTTTTGTCTGTTCTGGTAGGGGTTTGGATAATTTGAGTGATGCCATAGAGGTTGGTATGCTTACTGGGGTTGTACAAGTTATACGTCATCCAGTCAGTATTGAAATCATCCAAGATAATGGTTTCTTGACTACTGTCATTTTAAATTCATTGAAGGATGTGCTCACTTATGGAAACATTATTGCCTGGGGGAATATAAATGGCTATAGTTGTTATACACTTGTTAGGGTTAATTTGTAATTTGGTCAGAAGTATGTCACTGTTGTTAGGAATTGTTATATTGAGACAAAGTGGTTGTAGTATGAGATTATTCTTAAAAACAATGGCTAATCCTCCACCTCTTTTCTCCTTTCTATCAACCCTAAGTATGTTGTAGCCTGGAAAAGTGATTTCATTATCTGTAGTATGTGGTTTTATCCAAGTTTGTGTTAAAATGGTTATATCTGGGGAGTAAAGAGAAAAGGCAGCTTGAAGTTCATGAACCTTATTAACAATACTTCTGAAATTAAACTTTAGAAGTAGACAGTCAGATCCTTTACAAGGTAGGTTAAGTTATGTAGTATTTGAGTGTGGTTGGAGGAGAAGTAACTAGGACCTGGATTTGGATGTATGTCACCACTTATTGTGAGCTTTTTGGTTAAGTTTATTAGTGTGTGAATGAGTTTGAATATATATTTGTGATACCTTAATGAGATATTATCTGGAATGTTTTTACATGTTGGTATTTTATGATCTACTGGGGTCATGAAAGTGGTCTTGAAGATAGCTGATGATACTGTAAAATGAATAGTTTGGCATAGTTTGGAACTGGACTTGGATACTGCCAGATGGCATGGATATGCTGTGAGATGAGCACCTATTGTAAGTAACATAAGTAATAGGCTATAGTGGTTTAGCATTTGGTAGTGTGTGAGTTGCTTAAAGCTAAGAGAAACTCTTTTGTAAATAGCATACATTTGCATGCTTTAGAAAGGATGAAGAAGTATAAGACACCAAAAGGATTTAGATTATTTGTGAGTGATGGAAGAAAAACAGCTAAGAGGCAGAGATCCAGTTAAATTGTGACAGGAATGTTTAGATGGTAGGAAGTAGAATAATAAAGATGGGAGGGACTGGATTGAAACTGTTTACAGAGTAGATGGGAGGAGCCAAGAAAGAAAGGAAGTAGTTGTAAGAATATGGTTAAGCAGTCATTAACGGAAATGCTTAATGACTGGATAGATTGGATGACTGGATTTCTTATGTGACAGTGAGCTAAAACATTTCCCAATGTGTTGGAATATCATTTTTGACACTGCAACATTTGCCATTAAACAAATAATATTTAAGAATATTACTGTAGTACAGTGTGCCTTTACCAAGTAATTGCCTAGGTCCTTCAGTCCATTGCGCACAATTAAACCCACAACTCTGTCTTTTTAGCAACCTCTACTAAATTATTACTAAATGATTAATGTAAGAGTCTGTTTAGTAGAGATAGTACTGTCATTTACCAACCTTTGGTATGAAATAAATCAGGCTTACAGAGCATTAATAATCTGAATTAAGATCAGTTTTTCTTCCAGCACCTGACCTCCTTCCAATAATATAGCATTCTCTCTTGTCTTCTATCTCAATACAAAAGAAACCCATATACATTCATTGTAAAAGACGGAGAAAGAATATTTGACTCTGGCAATGTATGTCAAGACTTCTTAAGATCCTCACAGGTCTATAACATAGTAAATACCCATGAACCGAATAACAGTTCGGCTCACTTCAGTACAGAATGTACTCAAGTGCCCTTTAGTCTTCCTGGCTGTATGTGTGTGTTTGTGAGAGAGAGAATCTGTGAGCAGTTATGTGAAGATCTGTAGCATACTGCAGACCAGTCGCTGTGTGTCTGCTATCTTTTGGGCGGTGGGGAGAGGTGAAATTTCAAGAACTGAATGTGCTCTAGGCATGTGTGTGGATTTTAACTGGATAAGGGTGCAGCTTCGCCAGTAAGAGTAATTTCAAATGCAACATAAGTAGTTTACTAGTAAGCTACTTGGGCAAATAAAGTCAGAAAAAGAACTGAACTGAACAAAATGTACTCGAGTGCAAATGGAAATGTACATGATACAACTTAAACACTGAAGAAAAACAAACAAACATAAATAAATACACATGAGCCTTTTTTGGGGGAATGATTCTTTATTAACTGGTCATGTGTTCCCTGTCCAACAATATTAAGGTGTCCTTTGAGATACTGTGCTGATCTCATATAGCTACTATGATTTCTCCAATGTACAAGACATCTCGCTGTGGGTCTAAATTCAGAGAAGATAATTTGTTGCTTCTTTTGTGGCAGAAGCAGGAACATCAGCTGCTGCTGTGATGCATAAACAAAGCAAAACTTTGTACAAAGAAAGGCTTACTTGTTGTGGGGTAGCAAAGAATGCTTTAAAGGCCTCAGCCTTTGCAGGCTTTGTACAGTGCTGTGGTGAAATTCAGCTTCGCTTTCAGCAGCAATGTGGTTAACACTTTTGACAAGTGTGAATGCTTTTCTGAAAGGGCACTTGCAGAGAGGTTTCTTCGATCTTCCCACCTGTCATGAGGCCCCATCAGACTGTAAAACTGTATTACACATAGCATCTCACTCTTGATTATTTGTTTTCAATTTTTGAGTCTTCTTCAATGCATTCTGTAGGAACTGTTATTTGCAATGTCAGCATTTTAGTTTAAGATGAACTGTTAGCTTTTCAAATAAGGAAGGAAGGACGGAAAGAATAGAAAAACATTGTGGCTTCTTGCACATAAACGGTACCACACAAGGCTGTACAGTGTTGATTGGAGGGGGTAAAGACAGTGATAGCTTCTGTTTTAAGTACTTTTGATCTTGCAAATCGCTCATATTTCATTTAATATGTTAAAGTCTGTACTATAATATTCTTTATCAGGTTCAAACAAGTATTTAGATAAGGATTCCTAGTGTCATGTATTAGTCTTTGTCCAAGGTGGCCTTTGGGTCAGAACTGGCTTACTTTATTTTTCTCATAAAGTTTTTTCTGGTCAGCGGGATGGCTAAGACTGCTGAGTGTGTTTGCCACTTCTGGTCATTACTTTTTTGATTGATAACCAGCATGACGAAAGGCTTGGTAAAATGAGTCAGTCCAGCAATCTGTTATCCTTTTGTCAATGGATTACATCGATGTGGCAGCGAGTGTGAAAGTAGATGTCCATTCTCTAGGAAGTGCAGAGGTAAAGCTTACTGTTAATAATCCAGTATGTATACCAGTAAACTATCTCTCACTTTATTTCCTCTTTGTTAGACAGATTAAGACTCCCTAATTTTAAACTCCACTTCAGTTTCAGCCTTTACGTTATGGTCTAGATCAGGGGTTTTTACCCTTTTTACACTTGGTGGACCAGTGAAAATAGGAGAATTATTTTGGGGAATGCTAAGGCAGAAATAAAAAACATTGTTTATAAGGAACCAATTAAAACAGTTGTTGTTTGAGCATTGCATGCCAAAGGATATGGATTCTGAAACTTCAGTCCTTTTTATGAGTAGCAGACCAAAAATACTGGGCAAAAGTCTGGACATTCTGTAAAAATCTGGACAGTTGAGAGGTATGCGACTACCTACCTACCTCTTAAACACACACACACACACCTACCGATAGCGCTTAACCTAAAAGGGACAAATCTCAACAGAATCAGGTAAAAATCGAGAAATAATCAGGGACACGTTTCATATATTAGTATTATTAACTTAAAACACTGACACAATAATAAAACGCAAGTGAATATGTATTTTTCTAAAGTAAAAGAAGCCTGTAACTCTAATTATTGTCCTTATTTATTAAGTGTAATTCATCTCCTTTTTCTCCAAAAGTCACAAGTTTTAGGTGGGATTAAGAGGGCAGAACTAAAATTTCATTCTAAATCAGGGACAGTTGAAAGGTATGCACATACCTACCTACATCCCTGTCGTACACACACACACACACACACACACACACACACACACACACACACGGTACCTCTCAACCACTTAGCACAAAAAAATCTGGGCAAAGCTAAAAATAATGGTAGGACAAAGCCCCAAGGGGCAAACTTTAAATATTGCTCTCACAAACTTATAAGTTGCTAGAATAAAAGGTATTGTGGTATCATTAATTTTCTGAAGCATATGAAGTCTGAAACTCAAATGCTTGTCATTATTAAGTGAATTCTGTCCTCACAGACTTGCCACAATAAACCCCCAAAACACAAATTTTATGAGGAACAGACTAAAAATATGAGGAGAAAATCTGGATAGTTGACAGACACCTCCCTCCCCCTTTTTACACACACACACACACACACACACACACGCACACACACGCACACACACACACACACACACACACACACACACACACACACACACACACACACACACACACAACTATCTCTACCTACCACACCTACCTCTCACTTGTCCATTTGTGGTCCACATTTCAAACATCTTCTGCCATTCAGATTCCATGCGTGCAAAAAATGACAATGTAAGCAACAGGCCGCACACACACACAGAAGACAAAAACAGGTCGCACACACCTGTTACATCTGTGCAACCAGACTCAAACGGCGTTCTTTTTAAAGAAGAAGGCTCTTGGAAAAAAAAAACTTTTTTTTAAAATTAAAAACTAAGTCTCCCGGCCAGCGGCCCCCCCTCCCTCTCCCAGCCAGTGGGCCCTATTCCTTCACAGACTGCCAGGAGATTTCTGCTGGACCAGTGTTTGAAAAACACTGGTCTTGATAATTACCTTCACACTCACACAATAAGTATGTTGAGTCTGTTAGGGTTACATTTACATTTATTGTATGTATCAAGCTGTTCTGCAGCTCATTGCTCTAGCCCTTAGGCCATACTGGCAAAAGATGGACAACTGAACTGTGCTCTTCATGGTGCTTAGCATGTTAATAATCTGCTCCAACTGAGTCACTTTGAACTTCTGTCACAGTACTGTCCCCTTCTGGGAAGAATGAACCTTGAGCTCTTGTGTCATACTGTTTTGCATTATAATGGCATTTCAACTTTCAGAATCATCTATTTGGTCTGCGTTAGGAGTAACATCATTTTCTTCCTCTGAATCTTTCTGCGTGTTCCACTTAGCTGCCATACTTATTACACAGTGTTCCCTCTACTGGTGAGTAGCTGAATTTGTACAAAATACACTTTGAGAAATTGAATGGGCACACCTTAACAGTCCAGTCCGTATCACCCAAAGGTGGAGTCATTCACTTGCGTAGGCTAGGCAGTTGCTTTTTTGTTACAGTCAGGAAATTGTTGACTATGTACAGTCACTCCTTACAGACATTTAGTTATGTTATGGCACTGCAATAAAATTGAGTATATCAGATTTGTTAACATTGCAGTGCTGTCATTGTGACAAATCCGTGTAAAAACTCATAGTAGCTGGTCTGACAGGGATGTGTTCATAACAGCATTGGCATCAGCAGCATTAAAAGTCTTGGCGCCATGTCATTGTATCCATTCCCAGAGGTCTCAGAGATCTGTTGTTACTAATGTCAACATCCATCCTCATTGACATCTGTTCTGCAGTCACTGGCACCATGAGCACCATTAAATACCACCCAGTTTTAACACGGACACAAGAACACAAGAACATACATCTTTTCTCTCTCTGCTTGCATTAATATATCCCATTCTGGTGTCAGTTTAGTTCAAAATACTGAAAACTCATTTGACTGAGTCTCATTATACTGAAAGCTTACAATACTGAATTTCAAAATATTGAATTTTAAACCATAGACGTGATGTTCCCCTTTGTCTGTGACTTGCTTGTTATAAAAAACATTACTGTAACTTAAAATGTCGACTGTCAGAATACCGATAGTACTGTAGAAAGTAGTTTTCTAGTGTTTCTAAATGTGGCTATGTCTCTTTACATTTTTACGGGAAGTATCTAAAGTAATATGGTGGACGTTTCGTGCACTCCCGGCAGTAGTGGCAGTGTGTACAGTACTGTAAGGTAAGTAAAAGGTATATGCCTTTTTACCCACTGTAGTTCAGTCCTGGAGTTAGTATATATAGTTGGGGGGTGTGGGGGACATGGGAGGTATAGCCCCCCCCCCCCACCTAGTTTGGTTTTATATCGTCCAGTTTTTGTTAAGAGGGTAAGTAAGTAGTTTTGGAAAGAGTTAGTCATTGGTGCTGTAAGTGTGCATGTCTATGGCTTAAAATTCAGTATTTTGAAATTCAGCATTGTAAGCTTTCAGTATAATGAGATTCAGTCAAATGAGTTTCCAGTATTTTGAAAATTAAGTGTTGTGGTCTCAGTCAAATGAAATTCAGTATTTTGAGTTTTCAGTCATGTGAAGTAAATCCGTGTTTAAGTGTGTGTGTGATTCCCCCAGTGGGCTGACATCACTTCCAGAACTAGTTTCTGTCATATTCACATTGCTTGTCAGGATAGAATTTGAAAAAGTTGGTATTGAGGTCAGATGGATGGGTAGACTGGCAGATGGAATAAATTATTCTTTATTAAGTAAATGTACTTATTGATAGTAGAACGTTTTCTGCCACAAGCATTGCTAATGGCACCAATAAATTAAGTGGCATAACATGTAATGTAAAATGTATACAACGGTTGAAGGAACATATGTAATACTGAATGCATTTTTGCCTTGTTATATGTGTCATACATGGTGGCAAAGCTATTTACAGAATGAAATCCATTACTTTAAGTTACATGGCTGCACATTCCTCCAGTACAAGTCTGCGACATAAAGTGATTTACAAATTCTAATCTTTATGAATTACCTCTGAGTATGGGTGTCAGTCTTTAGGTTCCCAAAAGTAAAATAGCAACTCCTAAAATGTGTAATAAACAAGCAAAATATAGCACAGTTATGAAAAAGGTTAAATCAGAACCTCACATCTTTGTCAGAATGAGTTTACATAAAATGCAATATTATTTACTGTGGATTTTTGTCTAAAAATGTTAACAGCAATTGTGCAACAAACAATTTCAAATGGAACTGGGATTTTTTATGAAGCAAAGTGAGAAACTGGTCATCAAAACAAATTGAATTTGAGAGGTATACCCCCAAGGTGTATATGTACCATAGATAAGTGCATTTAAAACAGTTCCCATATTGCCTAAAATACTGCAGAAAAAATGTGTTCGTACAGGACTTGATTGCAACTGTGTTCAACAAGTTTAAATTTCACTCTTCTCTCAAGGTGAATTCCTTGATATTCATGTCTGGAAAACATAACAAATTGGTTATTATTGGATATTTGGATCATAATCCTGTATATTATGACTGTAAAACTGTACTCACTAATTTCAGAGCTCAGTCAGTTGGAGTGCTGTGGCAGCTAATTTTGCCTGGGGTTTCCTTGTAGTTACTATGTCTGACTAGATATCTTATCACAGGTGTATCACAGAGTATGTTTAAGGTTGTCTCTCAACCATCAGTGTTTATTTTTGCAGGACATGGGCCATTGCATCCTGTGAGAAAAAAAATACAAAAAAATTGCAATTGTCCTGATATTTAGCAGAAAAAGTATGTTTAAGCTTTCTGTTAAATACTATGTGCAAATAAAATAATATATAGTGATAAAAACACGTTAGAATGATAGAATACAACAGAAAAAGAAAAAGTTGACAAGTGACACTCTTAGCCGTTGGTTGTTCCCCCCAATCTCAAATGTCCAGTTGTTTGGCTGCTTGCCCAGTTTAGCAAATTGCAGTGCAACAGTTTGCATTCCGTGAGTTTACGTTCAGTAGCTTCCTATTACGTGTCTTACATGGCTCCAGTTGTTGCAATTTATAGCCTGGCCATTTCCAAAGGGTTGAACTGCAGTCAATCTTTAATAACCGTTTATAATTTCTCTAAAATGACAAGATGCTTCTTCAATCAGTGCATGTTTCTGGGCATTATTTGCCATTTTCTCTACATTAATAAGAAGTGTTATGCCTACATGGCACTGTAGTTATACTGTAAGGTGTGTGCTTTATACAGTTTTAATAAGCCTGTACAGAGAAGACAGCACATTTTGCAGTCTCTGTAATATCTGTGCAGAAGCACTGTTTCTGCAACTTTTAGATGAACTTCTGTTCCAGTATTATGTCCAGAACCGGCATAGAGAATATTTGTGATGGTCTCTTGTTGCATTTAGACAACTTCATCAGCATTAAATAGGGTATGAGGGACAAATCTGGCTGCTTCTTACATGGGTAAAGTGCACTGAATATTGTCATAGCCAAGTGGAACTTTTAAGACAGCAGTGCCCTGTGTGTTATTTTTTGCCATTGTGTGCAGAAAATCACTGGGTTGCAAACTCTTCACTTCTTAGTTATGTTACTTACTCATTTCTTGTAATGCTATATACTAATTTTCTCATTTTTGTCTCTTTATTTATTACATTTTTTTTTATTTTTCTTAAAATGTTTGGCATGGCTGCATTGATGAGGGGGTGACTGCATGTTCTGTACTAGCTAATGCATTTATAGCAATATGATATATGTTGAATACAGTTTTGTCAATTGTTCTCAAAATAGTATGAAAATGAACTGTGGGAATTGTATATAAGGTTGTCATAAACTATTCTCAGACAGTAAAACTGTATAAACATTTCATGAATCATAGCTGTAATTGAGGCACTAAAAGAAATAGGCAGTGTAACATTAGTGTTTAAATAATGCACCTGTGGTGTAGTAATCTGTACTTTGAACTGTACAGTAATTCGTGCTACAAGTGTAACAGTGGATGTTCTTCGTGTTTCACTGTTGCAGTCATCAAACTTGGGGTTATCTGCCTGCAGGTAGCCCTCAGTCGGCCCAAATACCAGAGTCTTGGGATTTCGGCATCGAATGCTGTCACCTCATCCATGACGTCAGGTCGTCAGGAATATAAAACATGCATCTGACGACATTACATCAGCTTTTCTTGCCATGTGGGAGCCCAAAGTAGAAGCAGTTTGCAAGTGCTGGTCGGCAGCTACCTGAAATTTTCGTTTTTTGAGTTTCAAACCTGAAGTCTTCTAAAGCTAAGTACCCCCTTGGGGATCCTTTTTTCTTACTCTAACCAATGCCAGAAAAAGTTAACAATTGTCTTGCCCATGGAAAGCAAATACGTCACAGAGATTTTCATTCTTACTGCATCACCTGTTTAGGCCCAGACCACGACATCCGTCGCTGGCGGTTTTGTGCCTTGTTCAACGCTCGAACTATTCATCGTCAGGCTATTTTTGTCTCTAAATTCTTTCGCTCTCATTCTCTGTGTAGCGAAATGGCTTCGGTAAGCCATCTGACTACCGATCTTCCAAAAAAAACTCAAAGATAAAGACAGAGACAGACCGCATAGGTCCAAAACTGCAGACGTTTCCGTTAAGCTAGTTGACAGTCCACCGGTACTCAGTAAGATGCTTTTGCAGCCCCTGATACCCGCTTCTGCAGATTCGCAGGCCTCTACTGAGATCCATTCGGAGACTGGTATGCTGCGAGATGCTTCTTCGACTATGGAACCTGCGGATGTCTCTACCTTAGATGGGTCCAGAGCCAGTGTGCAGGCACCAGCTTCTGAGGGTGTATTCAGACCTTCCGATGTTCGTATCAAACCAACTACTTCGTTAATGACTAAATCTACCGAATTTCTCAGGCCCAGAGTTCGAACTATGCCTAGGAAACCAACGACCAAAGCACATTCTCAAGCTCCCATGCCAAAGAAATAAATGCTTAGACCTTATTACTTTAATTAGGGGAAGCCAGTCTTCCCCCTCTAAAAGACAAAGAATTGATTTTCCTTTTGATTCCTCAGACCATGAGTCTGATGACTCTGACCACTGTGATTACCAGGACATACCCTTATCTACCTATGAGGACTCAGATGCAGAGGATTCAATTCCCTCAGCCTCCCCCCAGAAGACCTTTCTTTCAGTGAAACCTTGCATACCCTAAGAGAGCATTTCTGCTGGGAATGCCAGGACTACCCACAGTTCAAAAAGAGACTCTGGGAATTTTTAGACTTGCCTCAGCATAGGACTCTAGCTATTCCCCCTGTCCTGGATATTGAATCTAGCCTTACCCCTGATACTTTACGACCTGCTCCTAAAAAGCCTGACAGATACTACAGACTGACTCTCACAAATTGCTCTGTAAAAATCCCACTGCGGATCCAGAGACCATTTCCCAGGGACCTAAAGGTATTAAGACTTCTACAGCCAAAAACCCTACCCCTTTGGACAGGGATTCTAGGGCTCTAGACAGAGGGGTAAGATGGTGTATACCTCTGCAACCCTTGCCATCAGAGCTTTAAATTGCCAGTTTCACATGTTGAAGTACCAGCAACATATTATTGATCTAATTAAACAAAAAATGTTGTTGATTCCTGATTGTGCAGAAAATAAGGACTTACAAGACTTAATGCGTTCTGCAAACCAAGTTGGCAAACATACTTTGCAGTGTGGTTTTGATGCCTTAGAAGCATCTTGCAGGGCTGCTGTCACTGAGTATGTTCTGAGAAGGCATGCTTGGCTGAAGAAACAAATCTTGCCAGACCATGTCAAGGCAAAATCACTTGATGCTCCATTAAAACAAGAATGTTTGTTTGGCTCTAAAGCAGAAGACGTTCTTAAAAAATGGAGGAAAAAGCTAAATCCATGCAAACTGTTAAAGATTTCTTACAGGTACAGCCACCTAGATTCCGTAGGCATTGGCATTCAAAAAAACTGGTCCTTTCCAGTCCCTTCCAGACCTTCTCAGCTCAAACCCAGGGGCAACAGACCACAAAGACTACAGTGTCAGGGTATGCACAGATCTAAACAATGGAGTGCTCCCTCCTGAAAAACTGGGAGTGTAAGCCACCCCCCTATGGAAAAAGTTCACAATGACTTGTTTTTAATCCTTCCCAGTCATGCCCCAGTACTTGCACCCCTAGGAGGAAAACTCGCCCTGCATGCAAAAAACTGGGAGTATATTACCCAGGACCGATGGGTCTTAAATATTGTATCGCAGGGATACAGATTCTATTTCCACTCTCTGCCAATCCCAAGTGGATTGCCAGACCTTCCTCCAAACCAGTGGACAGAGGCCCAAAAGCAAGTACTTTCTCTTCTCAGTATCAGGGCTATTCAACCTGTGCCAACAGAGCAAAGGGGACAGGGTTCCTATTCCAGGCTGTTCCTGGTGCCCAGGAAAGAGAACTCTTGGCACCCTATTGTGGATCTGTCAACCCTAAACACCTTCCTGGTGGTACCAAAATGCAAAATGCTTACACTCCAGCAGATCCTTCCTATGCTAGCCAAGGACTCATGACTAGTCAAACTAGACTTAAAAGAAGCTTATCTGCACATCTCCACTTCCATTTGGCTTATCTACTGCGCCCAGGGTATTCACAAAATGCCTGGCTCCAGCCATTGCTTACTGCATGCAGAGAAATATTCAGATTTACCCTTACTTGGACAATTGCCTGATTCAGGCGGACAGTCAGGAATTGCTACTTCAGCACCTGACGTTTGTAAAGAGACTCCTAACCTCTCTGGGATATACCATCAATGAAAAAAAATCACATCTGGTACCCAGCCAAAAGATTGTATTCCTGGGAGCAAGCTTGAACACTACATCCCAGATGGCATTCCTCACTCCAGAAAAGCAGGTTTATTTGACAGCTTATTTCAAACTGCTGGCTACCCAAACCCAGCTGTCTGCAAGAAAAATACTGTAAGCCCTAGGGTTCATGGCCTCATGTATTCTACTGATTCCATATGCAAGACTGCATATGAGGAAACTTCAATGGTACTTAAAAAGTCTCTGGTGTCAACATTCCCAGGACCTGGAAACAGTGATTCCTATCATTCCTTGCCTAAGGATGGAGTTCCTTTGGTGGGGAGAGGCCTGCAACCACAACAAGGGACTTCCTTTCTCACAATCCCCCCACCGTCCAAACTCTGACAACAGATGCATCAGACTATGCATGGGGGACTCGCATGCATTCAAGGCAAATGGAGCCCAGGACAAATTCACCTGCATATCAATCAAAAAGAAATGTTAGTTGTACAGAATGCACTGACAGCCTTCAAATAACTTCTCCTGCCAGGACAACTCCTGATAAAGACAGACACCACAGTTATGTGGTACATAAACAAGCAGGGGGAACTCACTCCTACCCACTCTGCAAGTTAGCCATGGCTCTGTGGAACACAGCCTTAAGCAACCAAGTGCACCTGCAAGCTCAATTCCTGCCAGGAAAACAAAATTCACTGGCAGATGACTTAAGCAGAAATCTAATGGACCCACACGAGTGGAAACTGGAACCAAACTCATTCAAACTTCTAATACACAGGTGGGGGACACCAGTGGTGGACCTCTTTGCATTCCCCCACAACCATCAGCTAAAAAAAGTTTGCACCAGAATTCCCCACAGACAAGCTTGGAAAGTGGATGCCCTATCCTTCACATGGGAAAACCTCTCGATCTATGCCTTTTCCCCTCTGCCCCTCCTTCCAAAAGTACTCCTCAAGATCAAACAGGACAGGCCAAGGACAATCCTTATTGCACCACACTGGCCACACCAACACTGGTACCCACTCCTACACAGTCTGACAGCAGTGCCACCCTGGCACCTACATCAGACCCCCTCTCTGCTGTCCCAGCAAGAGGGACAGATTTTGCATCCTCAGCTGCAAAATGAATCTGGCAGCCTGCCTTATTCCCTGACTACATCACCAGCAACCCACAGCAAACAGGTACTGGATGTTATCCTTGAGGCCAGGAGGCCCAGTACTAGGAAATCCTATTCAGAAAAGTGGAATAGATACTGTTGGAGCCAGTCTCAAGGAAAGGACACAGCCGTGCCCTCCTTGCCTCAAATCCTAGATTATCTAGCAGAGCTGCTCCACAAAGGCCTATCCTTCTCATCAGTTAAGATTCATGCCTCTGCCATTTCAGCTCATTACAATACGAGCCACCCCTCTTCTCTTATCCTCTGATCAAACAGTTCCTGAGAGGAGCTAACAGAACCCCAAGGAGAGCTCCCACTCCTGTCTGGGACCTTAACTTTGTACTAGAGAAGCTCACGCTTCCCTTTTTGAGCCTGCTGCTACAGCAGAGTTAAAATTCCTCTCTTGTAAAACAGCTGTACTGTTAGCCATCACTTCAGCAAGAAGAGTGTCTGAGTTACAGGCCCTTATGGCTGTGGAACCCTTCATTATCTTCCATGCGGAGAGGGTTTTCCTCAGGACTAACCCATCTTTTATGCCCAAAGTGGTATCCAGTGTGGCTTTAAACCACTCCATCCATTTGCCAACCTTTTTTCATAATCCTCAGAATAAATGGGAAAGGATCCTGCACTCCTTGGACGTGCACAGACATTTCAGGTTCTACCGTGACAGGACTAAACCTTTCAGAAAATCTGACCAGCTGCTAGTCAGCTTTGCTACAGGGGCAGACAGCAAGGCCATTTGTAACAAACCATTTCTAAATGGATAGCACACTGCATCCATTTCTGCTACAAACACCATGGAAAACCTACCCCACAGTGGATCAAGCCTCATTCCATTAGGGCTTCCTCAACCTCTACAGCTTTTCTCAGGGGAGTCCCTACCAGGGACATTCTGGAAGCTGCAACCTGGAGTTCTCTACACACCTTCACCAAGCATTACCACTTACCTATCTTTTCTAAATCCATACCTGGGTTTGCCACAGCAGTCTTACAAGGCCTTCTAGCCAGCCCTACTACTTCTTGACTGCCTCCACCCTTCCTCAGCTTTGGGAATCAACCCAAGTGTGATAACTGCAACAGTGAAACATGAAGAACATAGTACAGTTGTGTACACTTACCATAAATGTAGATGTTCGAGTGTATTCACTGCTGCCGTCCTGGTTACCCTCCCTCCAGCCCCCTGTCCTTCTATACTTTTTACCTGTCCTCTTTTTTGGCCATATCTTATGGAAATGGTATTTACTTTTTACTGGAGGTGTTCCACACCATTTGATTGCTTCCTATTTTGAGGGCTCCTGACATCTGGGGCAAGAAAAACTGATGTAATGGCATCGGCTGCATGTTTTATACCCCTGACGACCTGATGTCATAGATAAGGTGATAGCATCTGACGCAGAAATCCCAAGACTCTGGTATTCAGGCCGACTGAGGGCTACCTGCAGGCAGATAACCCCAAGTGTGATGACTGCAACAGTGAATACACTCGAACATCTACATTTATGGTAGGTGTACACAACTGTACTTTACAAGACTGACTTAAATATATTTAACCCTGGGTTCAGTCTTCATGCTAAGACTGTTCTACAAGTTCATCGCACTGCAAGGGTTATTAGCAGCACAGTTTTACATACGTCTTCTACAGTATTTAAAGGCCATAACAACTCAATGACTTCAAATGCTGTCTACTATAGCATTTAAAACCATTGAGTTGTTATGTGGTACATTCACCATTCTGTTGAAATAAAATTTGTTCTCTGATTTTATACTGAAGGAAATTGAGCTATTAATTATGAAACATGACAATATTCACTTTAGTTTTCTTGTAAGGGAAAGACTACGACCACATATTCAGCAATATACATGGTTCTGTGTGCTTTTTTTCCTCTTATTAGAAAACTAAACTGATGTTGCTGTGTTTTTTTTCCATTCAGTTGCTTAAACAATATTGGGGTTGTAGTGCAAGTTAAGAGAAGTCAGTTGAAGGGCATACTTCATCTTGGGATTAACAAGGTGATCTGACATGCCTAAACATACCGTATCTCATAGGCACATACAGTAATTGGATAGATTTGATATGGCAGTGCCCTCTACATCTGAGAGCCACATTCAGTAACAGACAAGAGCTGATGAACACACTGACATCTCACTGTGAAAGTAGTAACAGAGTAGAACTGACATGACAGCCTATGCTGCATCTCACAGTCTGTTCCAGGCACAGAATGGATCTGACTTTGTCGTGCACCCCCCCCCCCCCCAAATCTTCAAAAGAATGTAAGATGTAGGTCTGAAGAAACAATGCATACAATATCAGCAAAGTTAATTTCTGCTATACAATGGCTGTAATGTGGCAGTGAGTGATGCCACATTACAGTGGCTATGATGTAGCAGTGCTCACTACTGTCTGTATTCACATGCAGGAAGAAGGCAGACCTGATGTAAGAATGCACACTGTGTCTCCAGAGTATCAGACAGAAATGCAGTGACTCTAATGCAGCATTATACACTGTGACTCCTCTGTCACTTGCAGAACTGATATGGCAATGCATACACCTCCACAGTGACATGCAGAAATAAAGTGGAACTGATATGGTACTACTCACATCCCCACAGCTAAGTGCAGAAATAAAATGGAACTGATGTGGAAATGCAGACACCTCCACAGTGACATGCAGAAATAAAGTGGAACTGATATTCCACATCCCCATAACCAAGTGCAGAAATAAAGTGGAATTGATTGGCTGTGCACAAAGTTCCACAGTCATATGAAAGAAGAACTTAGGGCCACTGATGATACTGACACAAAATGTAGTGGTACAACTCAGCCACACATCCAGGCATCTTACAAGGGTTGCTTTATTACTTTTCTGTGTTTACTTTCTATTGTCATGATGTACTCTGCCTAAAAATACCATGTAAATTTCTTGACAAGCCCTAAATGTAGCCAAATGTGGTTAAGGTCTAATGACTGTACCCATGTCACCTTCTTTTGGAAATGAACGCAGCTGAATTGGTGACAGAGAATGGAATGACTTACAAAACATGGTCTCAGGACACTTTCCTTCAGATATGTGTGAGAGATGCAGACATATCCTCTTCATTGTGCATTTCTTACAAAGAAAAAGTCAGTACTGTGGCAAAAAAAAAAAAAAAAAACAGGCATTAATATAGATACTCTACTATGGTTTAAAGACTCCCTGTCAAAATATTCTTCAAAATCAAAGTAACATTTCTCTTGTCTGAAAAAGCTTCTGTATACACAGGAGTCCATCTTTGTCTGCTACTATGCTCTGTTTTGTTAGCAAAACCCAATATGACCTTCCCTATTTACCAGTTATCTTATGTGCAGATGATATGGGTATCTAGAAATTTATTCCCACCCTCACAGACATTCACTTCTAGTTTCAATACGACATTTACTCACTCCATGAATGTCTTATAAGTCACAAATTATTACTTAACTTCTCCAAAACTAAAACATTGGTGTTTGGAAAAACCCAATAATTTTTTCAGCTCTCAGAAAACGTGCACATATCAAGCTTAAACAGCACCAAGATGGAAGCAACTGCTACCTTCAAATACCTTGGGCTATAGCTAGATCAAACCCTTAACGTCTATAAGTACATTGAGCAAAAAAAATGTCAAAATCAACTCCTTCCTTTTCTAGGCCAAACAGTCTCTACTAACCACAGTATCCCAGCAAGAACAGCCATAAGCTGACACAAACCGTCACTGGAAACATCTGTCATTTCATTACAAACTCATCTCCCAGAAAGCACCACTGCTTCGCTCTTTCCAAAAGTAAAACAGAGTGTTGGCCTCTTACGTGGAGCTCACTTCTTTAAACTTCTACATCTTGAAACATTCTCACCTCAACAACTTAACTACGTTGTACCAAACTCTTCTCTTCTACCATATAGCTCCTACAAATTGCCAATCTCTCCCCATCCACACAAAATAACTCTGCTCATACTCAAGCACCCACCTACAATTAAAAAACTATCTTCTCGAGGAACCACAGTGCTCTTTCCTGCCTCTGGAGGGGTCATACCACTTAACAAGCTATCAATGCCGAAATCTCCACAGTGGCATGCAGAAATAAAGTGGAACTTATCTTCACCCCCCCCCCCCGTTTCCTTTGTTTTAGTAATGTAAAATTTTTGTTGTGTATCTTATGCGTTAATGTATTAAGACTTTAATGTAAATAATGCTTAACCTGCTATGAACACATGCTCTTGTGTTGTTGCTATTAATGGCGATGATAATACTAACAACAGTAATATTAATGTTTTCCTGCTTAGCTATGTATTGACTGCTTATTATGTTGTGTGTAACCTAGAATATAAATGTGCAAATAGTCAGTTATGATCAATACACTATCCAGGTAGACAAACATAAACAAATACATGAAATAAATAAATAAATAAATAAATGTAAATACTAATTTAAGTTGTATTTTATTCACTGGGTAATGGGTAGGCAAAATCATCTACTTCTGTCCCTTTCTACTGACAATCCAAGCCACAAAGGAAAAGGTAAATGCTGTCCGTATGCATGAATAGTTTGGATTAGTTAGTCAAAGAGCAAGTTTTTGGGAAGCTGGATTATGAGGCCCTAGGCAGGGTAATAGACTAGCCCCCCCCCCCCCGCAGCCATTCCAGTGTCCTGTTACTTAGCTATCTGTCCCTAATTACCATAAACACTGTTCAAACCTGTCAGTGTACATTCTGTTTTTTTCTTTACTTGTACAATTATTATAGAGGTTTGGATTCAATCTAAACCTTTTTATTTTAAAATTTATTGCACAAACACTGATGGCCATTTACTACACAGAACAAAACAGTCTCACATGGAAAGCAGACTTCAATGAGTAACAATAAACTTCTCTTTCCTTGAAACTCACATTCACTGAAAATGCGCCTCTTCAGTGTTGGCACATTTTTAGGACCATGCATAAATACATATATTCTTTGATTCACCTTCCTGATTGTTTTAAATTACATACCTTGTTTAATACAGCAACATTTGTCAGAGTGCATTTTAAACTTGTAGTTTTGAATATTTTTTCCATAAGCAGTGAAACAAAATGTATGCACCAATAATGGCAAAAGTACCCATTTCAGAACATTTCAACCATAAAAGGAAACAAGCTGCCATCAACATAATCCACCAATATCTGTACTCAGTAGTTGCTGCCACTTTATCTTCACCTGTGTATGTATCGGGTCTATGCTCAGCCATTGAATGGAACTTCCATCGAATGGCTAAACATTGAACAATATCCATTGAACTTTCATTCAGCAAACATTCATTTAATCGATGGGGAAAGTAACTAGTTGGCCACTACTTCTCCAGCTCCCCTTTTCCCTACTGCACTGCGATCCCAGATTTGGCATATATAGTTAAGGGGGTTACCCACCACCTAGGGGGTTTGAATTACTGTGGTGGGGCACAAAGGGAAGTGGGGGCCATCTAGTTACTTTCCCTGATGATGAAATGAATGTTCCCTGAATGAACGTTTGATGGATAGGGTTTAATGTTCAGCCATTCAATGGAAGTTCCATTCGATGGCTGAACATAGATCTGTATGTATGACATGTCTGACTGTGATGAAAATAGTCATGGTAAAGTATTCCAGTTTGCTTTACCCAAATGCATGCTAGTCATTCAAAGATTAATCACTTTTTAACTTTATCAGCTCAGCAGAGTTAGTTATTTTGAATGTAGACATCCTCCAAACACAGCAATTATAACTATACTGTTGACTGCATCCTTCTCAGATATTTGTGTCAGAAAAATAATAACAATAATAATGTCCAAAGGCACACTAGCCAAAATATTCCAACTTAAAACACACACACACACACACACACACACACACACACACACACACACACACACACACACACACACACACCTGCAAAGCCAGATTAAAACCCATTTAAAAATGACCAGATGAGAGCATTAGGTGCTTTCATCCATAGAGAGCTACCACCAGCGCCACAAACAGTTTAGCCACTTTTAACCAAGACAAACATGCACTCAGGACAGTACTAACAACAAAATGTATGCAAAAAGTGAAGATAACAAATGCCACTATGCTAACCATGTTTATTCGGAAAAAATGTTTACAGATTAAATGCTTTCAGTATGTATATCCAAATATGTCACTTTCTTTTATAGTAAACTGTTCAAAATCCTTCCATTGTTAAAAAGACAGCAATCCACAGTCTGTCAACATTACATAAATATACCAAGCTTAAAAAATCAAAATGCTGTTATAAATTAAGAATATCTTTATACTACCCAATTATTAAACTTGTATGTAAAACGTCATTAGAAATTCTAAATCTAAACACTAATTCTCACTCTGTAGTTTAGCAGCCCAGAGTTTAAGAACTGTAATCTAAGATGCCATTGGAGCTCTTTATATTCTAATAAATTTCCCATTCTTCCAATCTTCGATTCAGTTCCAAGGGAGGAGAGGCTTTCTTTATTTCAGGACTGTTTAATTTATTGTGATTTTTTAACAAGTGAAAATATTAGGCTCCTATTGGATTTTACTTTATTGGTTTTGGATAATAATTACATATTTTTAGAGGGAGAGATTTTTAAGCAAGTCAGAGTAATTGCATGTACCTCCATATATATGCCAGTTTAGATTTATTGGCTTGGGAGAAGTCTTCTGTTTTTAATAACATTTTTTTTTAAATAGTGCAATGTCTGTCTCAGGTTTCTGGATGATATATTTATTTTATGGGATGGCCCAGATGAAATAGTTAAGGAATTTATTAATTATATGCATATGCCTATTTTTTTTTAATTACATTTATGAACTATTTAGATGTTAATATTCAACATGCAAATACGGGCTTCAAGTCCAAAATATGCAGGAAGCTGACATTCACCAACTACTTGCACTCTAATAGTTTTCACCCCTTGTCTTTTAAGAGGAATTTAGTCAAGGGCAAAGCAATAGAGTTGCTAGAATGACTTCTGTCCTTGAAGATTTATATGGTGATGCTCTCTGAAAGGGGATGTCCGGAACAAATGCTTAAAGAAATTATGAACAAGGTCAAGGACAAATGGGGTAATAAATATAAGCCACTGATAGGTACCAGCCTTATGGAGCAAGTTACTCAATCTAGTGATGGTATAAATTTGACTGTCAGGCTCAAGATAGCTTGTATAGTACAGTATAGTGATTGTTCATAATGTATTAAAAATATAATTAGGCAAAATTTGGAAAATTTTGGCAGGTATTGAACTAATTTTTTAAAATATTAGGAACAGAGTCATTGTTTATTTTTAAAATGGCATGTAATTATAAAAGAATATTAGAGAGAACTCAAGGGGTGAAAGTGGACGACAGAAGTAAAGAGGAGGCTACCAAATGTGGGTCTTGTAAGCAGTGTCATTATAATTTGGAAATAGGTTCCCTTAAATTAAATAATTCTGTGTTCCATTTTAGTATTGCAGAAGAGAATTGTTCCACTGCTGCTGTCATATATTCAGCTAAATGTTCTGGATGTTCAAGTTTTTATATTGGAAAAACAGAGTTCTTGAGGTAGACAATCTATGAGCATAATTTCAACATCCAGAAAAGGAATTTTAATAATGCTTTAGCTAAACATGCTGACTTATATGAAAAATAAATCAAAGAAACAGTGGAAAATGCACCAAAAAGTAACCAATAAACTCTACAAGGTGCAAAATGAGAGACCAGGATAATGTCCACTACCGAAAAACACAAACCACGCCAACGTAATGTTTTTTACGTTGGCGTGGTTTGTGTTTTTATACTTTGGATAATAAATTTGGTAGTGGACATTATCCTGGTCTCTCATTTTGCACCTTGTAGAGTTTATATGAAAAATACATTTTATTTTAGTATAGTGGAAAAGCTAGAATAGAACCCTGGGGTGGTAAATGTGAACATTTATTAGAATATAAAGAGCTCCTATGGCAGCTTAGATTAAATGCTGTGACTACCCCAAGGGTTAATGAGAATGTTTGGATTCAACTGGTTCTTAAACACAGGGCTATTAAACTATAAAGTGAGAGTTAGTCTTTAGATTTAGAATTTTTAATGACATTTTATATGCTTGTTTAATACTTAGATAGTATAAAGTTATTCTTAATTTATTAAAAGCATTTTGATTAACATGTACATGTTACATTTTAAGGTTGATACCATACATAAGGATAGCACAAACTTCCATTAGCACACAGAGAGTTAAGATAAGCTCTGACTGTGACCCAGGCAACCAGAGTTTGATTAGCAATTTGAGCACCTGCTGGTCCCGGTGTGAGGAACAGAAGGAGTGATGTAGCTTTCCCAGCTTGCCTTTCCTTGGGGGAGGATGTGGGAGTGCATGCCAGGGGTGCACATGCCTGTGGCTGAATCTCTGGTGGAGAATGGAGACCCAACAGGAGTACTGACTTCAGGTAGGGGTAGGCCTGTTCTGAGAAGTTACATCTCTCACGTTATTCATGGAAGGGAGTGACGCTCCCTTATTTGTGCCCATTGTATGTACATTAAACCCTGGGTGCATTACTGGGCATGTGCAGTGGGGTTAGGATTACAAAAGAAGCAAAAACTGAACAACTGCTGATGGTGGCCTCCATGGCAGCCCTTCTTGGCTGGCTCTTGCAGTGGGTATGGAAAAAAATAGCTAGCTGACTAAGAGATAATATGATGGCCATCAGGCAGTAGGGCAAAAAAACTTCAGGAAAAAAATGCAAATAAGTAGGGGTGATGGTTGTTGTCCCAACTCAGAAGTGGTGCTCATAACAAACCACCTAGCAACTGTCTACATTCCACCATCTGTCACATTCATCTTATTTAAAACATTATTTAAAACCATGTGCCACCGTAGCAAACCTAAGAAACTTGTAATTATGTGGAATGTTAACCTTAAGAGGTTGGACTCCACTGTAAAAGTTTTTTTTTTATGTACCTTAACCTTTCAACTCACTCAGGGTGTTAAGAAACCCACCAGTACAAACAATGTAAATAGATCCCGTTCTTTATTTGATGCTGCTGTAACTAACATTCTATGCAAATTGATAAATGTTACAGTTCTTCCTAATAGTCTAGGCATTCATTGCCTGTGATCACAACTCTGTCCTTCAAGAGATTGTAGAACCTCCTGTCCTAATCATAGCAAGATTATTTCTAAAGAAAATTGCCCTATTAATGAAATTATAAACAGATGACTGGCGTTAAGGTTATATTGGAAAACACACAAATGCAGCTGTTACTGCATGTGCCTGTGGTATATGATTTATGGCATATAATGACATTTCAGACATACCCCATTATGCGACTGTGGGATGTGTTTCCTACCCTATCTGATCGATACCATTCCTGGATTTGATTATCACTTGCTTTGCCATGTTAGCGCCGCCCCATTACTGGGTGTCACTCTGAGATGTGATATGCATTGCCATGTTATTTCCACTGCTTGACAGTGAGATGTGACATGAATTCCCATGTTAGCTCTATCCCATTACTGCATGTGATTGTGAGATGTGATATGGATTGCCATGTTAGCTGTACCTCATTAATGCATATAACTCTGAGATTTGATATGGATTGCCATATTAGCATCACCCCATAACTGCATGTGACTGTGAGATGTGATATGTATTGCCATGTTAGCACTATCCCATTACTGCATGTAACCATGGATGCTTGATGTGTGCTACCACCTCAGATACCCCTCCCCTATTTCTGCAGATGACTGTAGAAATCTGAGTATGTTGTAACAGATGTACACTTTAGCCAGGATAAGTTTTCTTTTTCTGTTTCTTCAGCAGATACATTTCTCCTTGCAGTCCTCAGTCTTTCTGTCTTCCTCGCAGTGGTGATTTTATTTCTGAATAGCTATCTCTCCTACAGTAGCAGTTCTGGCATTTGTCATGTGATTGTCTGCGAACATCCTTTCCCATCATCAACATTTGAAGCACAGACACACATGCAAACAGACACACAAAACACCACCCTAGGACAAACTGTTTGTTTTTATTTAAACTATTGAGCAGTGGTGCCGCGTTGCAGTTTCCCAGCATTCCATCTTATTATGCCTTGCTAATCTGTCAGGGGCTATAACCATACCCCTTTAAGTATGCTTACAACAAGATCTTTGCTGATTTTGTTGGCATCTTTGTCTGTGGTTTATGGAAGTCCTTACTAGAAAACATCTGTCCGTTTATGTATATTATTCACTTTCTTTACTTACTTGGTTGTACTTTTTTCATCCATTTTAAGTCTCTCCATGTTTACCTTCCTTCCTTCTAAGCATCCCCACCCCCCCACCAGGTTAATATTTCCCATTTGGCTCTGTTTGTTACTTCCTACTGTTGGTTGTAATTTCTTTTGAAACAGCACTTTACTTGCATTCTTCATATTTCAGATGTTAGTTAGCTGCCAAAAACATAAAAAGCAGTTATCGTCATAATATGCATTACTTATAGTTTCCTTGATGTATTTAATTTTTGCCTTTCTGTTAGTAAATATAGGTTTTCCTTATTAAAATACATTATTGGAGTGGAAACTTTTTTGGTATTTCAAATGAATGCAAAATCATTAGTTTCCTTCTATCCCATGTGCTGACTGAGGAGCTGTAGGAAATTATTTAATATTGTATTGAAATAAGTAGTCAGCGATGTCTAAGGGAAAAAAAATGATTGGTACAGTTATTCCTTTAATGATGCATCTGCAATATTATATTTAGTTAGTTAATAGTTACATGTATTTAACAACCTATCACTGGGTGACTGATGTTTTCTGTCACATTTATTTGTCATCAGGCCCCTAGTAATTTGTGCTAGACTTGAACCATATTGATGAATGTAATCGTACACATACTGATGTGAACATTGTGGCACCTTCTTTCATTGTGCTGGTGTATTCGTTTTTCCATGATGTTGTTACAAGTGCATGTATTATGGTGGTAGTGCTGAACAGTTTATCAGTACTGTATGATTATTGAAAGACTTAAAACTACTGAAACTTTTATTGTCATAAAAGGTTGAATGGATGACATGCTGTGTCATTTTTCTTACATACTTTCATTTTCAAGTTCTCATACTGTCATAGTCATTATTTTATATGCATTTTTAAAAATCAAAAATGTTAGGTTTTCATTTCATTTCAGTGATATGTCTAGTTTTGCTTTTCTTTTACTTTTCTTGGGGTTTGTCTATACTTTGTTTGGCACTGAATGCAGCTTCAGTATTTGCAGTTGCTACATTATAATGACAGAACATGGGAGGCTAGTTTGTTTCACTGTATATTAATACATATTATAACAAATGTTATTACTGTCATTATTATATGTATCAGTGTACAGAGCAGTGTCATTCTGTTTTCTACAGTGTGTTGGAGTGTAACTATTTTGTTTTGATATTTCAGGGACATATGTGTCTATATTATCTAAATATTATTTTTATAGTATAATTCATGACAACTGGATAATAGAACATTACAGTGTTCCAGGGTACAACAGAAAGCATCATGATATAAAACAGAAGAGCACAGTATAGCAGTGATTGTTTCATAATTCAGGATAAGATTCACCTTTCTCTTAGAGCTAATTCATACTTTTATTTTTTGCCTCCAGAGGTGAGGAATGTACTGGTGTTTCTGACCAGATATAAATCAGTGATTTCTATCCCAACTCACTACTACTGCTTTAACACAGACATTTTGTAATTATTGGCTTATATATATTGCAGTGTTTTTAGATATGACTTTCTGCTTCTTTTAAGATGTGAACTAGGTACCAAAGTTTCACTGCACAAACTGTTATTTTGGTTGGATAAGGAATATTGTTTCACTAAAATGAGTACTGACCACTGCAGTATGAAAGAAATCCTTCATTTAAAAATTGTTCAAGTTCTGAAGAGTACTGGGTATCTGAAGATGGAAATGTTTTTCTTTCTTTCTTTTTTTTTTTTTTTTTCCTGTTGTGGTCATTTTTTTCATTCTTTATGCGTTTTGGAAGTTTCCAGTGGGTTACTAATGCTTACCTTTTAGAGAGTGATGCCATCTTCCCACCCCCAAGTCACAATTGGCTGCCCAGTCAGTCATTCATAAAGAGAGTAGGTGGTAAGAACCACCTGTCAAAATGCTTGTTTAAAGAAAGAAAAAAAGAAAGATGTAGCAAAGTCTTTAATTCAAACCCATTCTGTGCAGGTGGCATGCATGCATGCATATGTATGTATTTTTGCGTGTGCTTAAGCTGCTGGTATAAATAAAAGTGAGAAAAGTTGAGAAAAAAAGCAGGTGCTTGTATCAGTGGGTGACAGAAGCCATTTCCTTTCACTGGCGAAGTAAAACTCTGCTTTCTGTATGACCTCAGCTATGAGAGGTAAGTAGGCTTATTTATTGATAAAGATCTGGGGGAAGATGAAATGTAAAATTTAAGTTATATTTTTGGTCAACTAGTAGGTAAAAGCCATGTTTGTGAATCACCTTGTTAATGGTCTATTTGATATAATTTCAGACTTTGCTGTCATCATACATACTAAATCTCAAAGTACTGAAGAAGAGAGACAGACCATTTTTAAAGAAAGCAAATCAGTATCTTGCCTGTCTAAGTGTATTTCTTTTGTTCACTCTTAGGTTAGCCGCAAAGATCTGAAAGAATAAAGTACAGGAGAAATCATTATAGATTCACGTAATGGCTTACATTTTGTTCTTTTGCGTAGTCATTCTGCCTTACTTAGAAGAGTAATTCTTGAAGCAAAAATGTTTTTTGGGTCTGTGGTATACCTTTGAAGAGTAGTCAGGTTTCCTGTGCAAGTTCTGTTTAGACAGGGTACTTTTCTAGAGCAGAGATTTACTGTAATGTCCCCTAAAAATGAGCATTGAGAAAGCTTATTCAAACCATTCATATGTCTAGGTTCTATTCCCACCGCCTCCATGTGCATTCCATGTGATCACATGCAGTCAGATGACCTTCCATGTTGCCTCATATTTCATGTAAAAGCTACTTATGATTAATGAAATATTATTAATTTACTAGGAAATTTAAGAAGTGAATGTTTGCAGTTTTTGAGTGCAATGGTTATTTTTCCAGATATTAGTATGGGCATTGTATATTCTTTATCATGTTGTGTGATGCTGGATGTGAAGTATGCTGTATTGTGCGCATTGCATTTAAACAGTGTTACACACCATGTGACAGGGCTCTTATCTAAGGAATATACACTATTAATACCAATACATTTTCATAGCACTGAATATTATGTGCCAAAGCTGACAGTTTGGAGTGTTGTATAGTGTGGGCTGCAGTAAGTACCATTATATACTGTGGTGCACAACACCATGCATACTGGACAAGGAGATGGTATATTCTGCAGCTCTAGTAAAGGCAGAGTGTTGTACAAATTGTTTAGCATTATTACAGCATGATTTATATATGAATCTAAGGTGTAACCATGACATTTTCCCACTTGCAAACTTGCACAAAAACAAAGATGTAAATGTACATTTTTTCATTTGTAAACTTGTATAGTCCCTATCTTCACACATGCACATCTGAGTTCCATTTAAACATGCACACACATAAAAAAAACTGCAGACAAAGATACACACAAAGGTGCAAAGGGATGTGTGGATCTAAGTAAATAGTCAGAATGGCTTTATATATTGTGTGCCTCAGTGAAGTAGACGTAGAAGAAAACAATATTTTAAAAAAATGATAGAGGTTTTTATTACTGGATATAGTGAAAGCATTATGTACTGTCATTTCAAATAAGGATAGTTTATACTTTGAATAGTAGTGAGTCCTGAGAGAGTTGCTATTTGCTATTTTATTTATTTATTAATTGATTTACTGAGTGATTGCAAGAGTAGTCTAAGTCGGTATGTGTCCTGTGAAATGCTTGATAGGTGAAATTGTTCAGCATATTAGGAAAATTAACATACTTTTAGTACCATGGCATCCTTAACATCAACTTGAGTTAACAGCAAATCAAACCAAAGTGACCTCAGTTTAACATTTTATCCATAGGACAGCACATGAGAACTGTGCTGCATCCTGGTATTGCTACTGGGGCATGACTTCAACACTGGCTTAGGATAGCACCCACATCATTCCAATCTTTCCAGGGACAAGTGTGCCATATGCTAAATTACTGGCACTGCTTAATGTCTTGTGGTCACAGGGGCCGGGCACATGCAGTTTGTGTACCATTAATCTTATCAACATGTGCAGGCACTGTATGTTTTATCTATTTATTATTTATTTATTGAGGAATATTGCTCTATTGAAGATCTCTGAAGTGGACTTTGCAAACAGTAGCACTGGTACATGTGAGCAGTAATATATGCAAGTGTAACATCTGAACAGAAGCATAAAACCTAATTCATGTATAGCAGTATGTGTATTAGCTGTCTCAAATGGCTGCAGCGAGAAAAAACAGCTTTTTTTTTTTTTTTTTGCATACATTTGTATGTGTCTGTTTCTGGTTGTCCCTCTTTTCTTGTGTTACTTTTCCTTTGTGTTTGTTTTCTGTTGTTCTTCTAAAATATGTTTTGTAATTATGCAAAAGTTTGTCTACTAACTGAGTTGCCTAGAAGCAATGCTGTTTCCATTACTATGCACACTTCCCTTATAGCGACCTTATACATTGTGGGGTGATCTTAGGCTCGCTTGGGTGCCATAAATATGCTGCCGGAGAGGAAGAAAAGAGCATGTAAGTAAGCTTCTGGTAGTGACTGACATATTCTGAATGAATAATTGTCATGAAAACCATAGGCTTCTATACAGGTTGCTTCAAGATTTGGGATGAAACTTTATATATAATTTTTGTCAGCAAATTGTATTTAAATCTTGCCTTTTATTAAATAAAAGTAAATATAGGTGAATCTTGTGAAGAGCAGCTAACTGTGTGTTTCCTAATTCTGAGAAGTAAAAGGGTACCTCCACAAATTTGCAGAATCAGATTTTTAATTTTTTTTTCTCTGAGGTCTTTGCACAATACACGACCTATTTAACATATTCTTGGTCTCGGCATCTCTGGAAAAAGGATACAGTGCCTTCACTAAATTACTGTCTCATACAATTAGCCACACTCATTGGGAGTCTTCAAAATGATTTTCATGGACTTTTGTGATTTCCCTATAAAGGAATATGTACTAAGATTCCATTCCCTAGTACACCTATCCATCTTCCATTCTCCATACTTCAGCTAGACCTGTCATTTGTATTGGTCTGAATTCCTGTTGGTTAGCGGAGATGGGTCATCCTAGCCATATATCTAATGATTAGATTTTATGTTTTTCATCTGTCCTACCATCTTGTTCCTCAACATTACTGTGGCTGTGCTATTTTTAGTTTAAAATACTGGTATGAGTTCTTTGCAATGGGTGTAACTTTCCAGGGCAAAGTAACCATCTAAAGTAGTTGTAATTTGTTTATTTTATTTCTGTTTATTTACCAGGGTAGGACACTTATTAAAGGAAGTACTAGTCCCCTTGTCCTGCCTGTCATTATATTGCCATCCTGGTCTGCATCACACTAATAAAGTATGGTGCAGTGGCTGTAATCAGCAAGGCCTCTTTTATGAGTGAATCTCCATCCATGTCTGAGATAACACAAGCTCAAACCCTGCCCATTCGTTGCATATTTTTTTGCAGATAACTGGGTGTATGTAATATATTGCTTTAACTCGTTCTGAAA